>NC_056725.1:466207051-466537051 GCF_019279795.1 Protopterus annectens
GAAGCTGCTGCAAAGTCAACATCTTGAATTTTGGTATAACCAGGAATGTGTTCAGAATAGATAGGTCCAGTATTGGCCTCCAGGTCTTGTCCTGTCTGGGTACCAAGAACAGTCTTGAGTAAAATCCTTGTCCCTGCTCTCGCTCTGTTACTTTTTGAATGGCCCCCATGTCCATGAGGGATGAAAAGTACAGTTGTGTACCTACCATAAATGTAGATGTTTGAGTGTATTCACTGTTGCAGTCATTACTCTTGGGGTTATCCTGCTGGCAGGCTACCCGCAGTCGGCCAGAATTCCAAAGTCTAGGTCCGGCATCGGTTGCTGTCGCCTCTTCCCTAACGTCAATGCGCCAGGGGTATAAAAGATGCAGCAGACGCCATTTTCTTCAGTTTTCTTGCCCCAGATATCAGGTGTCCCAAATAGGTGGGCTGTAAAATATACCAATAAGAAATGCAAGCATAAAAATAACATTTCCTTCATCTACAAGCAAAATACACCAAAAAGGTTGTATAGGATAAAGAAGTGCAGATAAGTCCCAACAAAGAGAAGGGGGATGGTGGGTGGGTAACCTGGACTGCAACAGTGAATACACTCTAACATCTACTTTTATGGTAGGTACACAACTGTACTATGTTCATCGTGTTTCACTGTTGCAGTCATTACTCTTGGGTAGAATTCCAAAGCTGAGGATGGGTGGCTGGGCTAAATAGGATTAGGAGAGGCTATGAGACCCTGCAGAAAGGACAATTTTGTACCTACCATAAATGTAGATGTTAAGAGTGTTCACACTGCTGCAGTCATCACACTTGGGTTATCTACCATCAGGAGGTCCCGCAGTCGGCCCGTGTTCCAAAGTTTCCAAAGTCTTGGTCCAGCGTCGGTTGCTGTCACTTCTTCCCTGACGTCAGTGCGACAGGGGTATAAAAAAAAAGAGGCAGCCGACGCCATTTTCTTCAGTTTTTCTTGCCCCAGATGTCAGGTGCCCCCAAATAGAAAGGCAATACATAATCCTAAGTAAATTACATAAGTAGAAAACAATAGCTACAGCTGTAAGCAAATACACCATATAGAAATACATCTTAGAGATTGTATAAACAGGGAGCTATAGACAAAACCCAGGTAAGAAGAGGGGAAGGTGGGAGGGTAACCTGGACTGCAGCAGTGTGAACACTCGATCTACATTGACGGTAGGTACAAAACTGTACTATGTTCATCTTGTTACACTGCTGCAGTCATCACACTTGGGTTGAATCCCAAAGTTAAGGCTGGGCAGTTGGTACTAAACAGGGTTTGGAGAAGCTAGTAGGTCCTGCAAAACTGCAGTGGCAAAGCCAGCTCTGGTTTTTGAATATAGAGGTAAGTGGTAGTGCTTAGTGAAGGTGTGCACTGAACTCCAAGTTGCAGCTTCCAAAATATCCTTGGTTGGTACCCCTCTGAGGAAGGCTGCTGATGTTGCTGTAGCCCTGGTGGAATGAGGCCTAATGTTACCAGGTACAGATTTCCCATAGTGTGTGTAGCAGAAACGGATACAATGTCCTATCCATTTTGAAATGGTCTGTTTTGATATAGACTTTCCTTGAGATTCTGCAGCATAGGATACAAAGAGCTGATCAGATTTTCTGAAAACCTTTGTTTTATCCAAGTAGAAACGTAATTGCCTGCAAATGTCCAAAGAGTGTAGGAGCCTTCCCCCTTTATTCTGGGGGTTTGGATAAAAGGTGGGTAAATGAATGGTTTGGTTTAGAGCCACACTGGATACTACCTTTGGCCTAAAGAAAGGGTTAGTTCGTAAAGAGATGCTGTCTTGATGAAAAAAGATGAAAGGCTCCACTGCCATAAGGGCCTGTAGCTCTGAGACTCTTCGTGCTGAAGTTATTGCTAGCAGCAGGGCCATTTTCCATGATAAAAATTGTAAATCAGCTGAAAAAGCTGGCTCGAAGGGCGGTAGTGTAAGTTTTTCCAAAACAAAATTGAGGTCCCAAGTTGGTGTTGGTGCTCTTCGGGGCAGTCTTATGTTCTTAGCCCCTCTGAGGTACTGCCTTAATAATGGATGTGAAAAAATAAAAGGATCCGTGTTGTAATGAGCTGAAATAGCTGAAGCGTGGATCTTTATAGATGAAAAAGAAGGGCCTTTGTGCAACATCTCAGTTAAATATTGCAGAATCTGAGGAATATTTGGGACAAGAGGATTTTGGCCTTTAGCCTGGATCTTCTGGTTGTTTAGATAATCTGCCATGCAGCCAGATTTAAAGTCTTGAGCTGGCTGTGTAAAATCTGATTGTTTTGCTGAGTCAGCAGGTGAGGAATTTGAGGTAAAATCCATGGTGGGCCTTGAGCCATGTTCCTTAATATTGGATACCAGTGTTGGCGTGGCCAGTCTGGAACAATGAGTATCATTTGTGGCCTCTCTAATCTGGCTTTTAGCAGCACCTTTGCCAGAAGAGGCAGTGGAGGAAAGGCATACACTGTTAGTGTTTTCCAACCGAATGAGAGGGCGTCCACTTTCCAAGCTAGTGTGTGGTATTGTCCTTGTGCAAAACTTTCGCAGTTGGTAGTTTTGGAGGGAGGCAAACAGATCTATGTCTGGGCTCTCCCATTTTTGAGTTATCATTGTGAATACTTGTGGGTCTAGTTTCCACTCGTGAGGATCCATGATATTTCTGCTTAGTCTGTCTGCCAATGTATTTTTCTTTCCTGGCAGGAATTGTGCTTGTAGTTGAACTTGGTAGGTCAGTGCTGTGTTCCACAAGGTCATTGCTTGCCTGCATAGGGGGTAGGAATGTGTGCCCCCTTCTTTGTTTATGTACCACATCATTGTGGTGTTGTCCGTCTTTATTAGAAGTTGTCCTGGATGTTGGAGGTCCTTGAAAGCTGTACAGCTAGCATCTCTTTTTGATTGATGTGGAGATGCATTTGATCTGCAGACCATTTGCCCTGAATACACTGTCCTGCCATGTGTGCTCCCCAGGCGTAATCCGATGCATCTGTTGTCAGTGTTTGCCTGGCTGTGTGCAAGGTGAAAGGCTGACCCTTGTTGAGGTGACATGCCTGAGCCCACCATAGAAACTTCTGTTGAAGGCAGGGAATTAGTGGTATTATTGTTTCCAAGTTGTGGCTGTGTTGAGTCCATATGCTTTTCAGGTACCATTGTAATTTCCTCATATGCAGTTTGGCATATGGTATTAGTAGTATGCAAGATGCCATGAATCCCAAGGCCTGCAGAATTTTTCTTGCAGGGAGTTGGGACTTTGTTGCCATCATTTTGAAGTACTGAGTCAGTTGTCCTTGCTTGTCTGGCGTGAGATAAGCCATCTGGGCCGTTGTATTTAAGCTGGCACCCAGGAATATTATGTCTTGTGAGGGAACTAGTTTTGACTTCTTTTCGTTTACTGTGTACCCTAGGCAACTTAGTAGTTTTTTTTTACAAACGCCAGATGTTTTAAAACAATGCCCTTGCTGTCTGCTTGAATAAGGCAGTCGTCCAGGTATGGATATATTTGGATTCCTCTTTGTCTGCAGTATGCAATTACTGGTGTCAGGCATTTTGTGAAGACCCTGGGCACAGTAGATAAGCCAAAGGGCAGTGCAGAGAATTGGTAATGAGTTGCACCTGCTATAAATCGGAGGTATCTTCTGCAATTTTGTCTGATAGGGACATGCAGGTATGCCTCCTAGAGGTCCAACGTTACTAGCCAAGCCTTCCTGTCCAGCATGGGAAGAAGTTGCTGTAGTGTGAGCATCTTGAATTTGGGTACTTCCAGGTATGTGTTTAGAATTGAAAGGTCCAGAATGGGTCTCCAGGCTTTGTCCTTTCGGAGAACCAGAAAGAGTCTTGAGTAAAATCCTTGTCCTTGCTCCTGTGTAGGAACCTGTTGAATGGCTCATGTCCACGAGTGCTGTAATTTGTATTTGAGCCTCTGCCCGTTGATTTGATGGCAGGTTTGGCATTCCTTTTATCCTTGGTAAAGTGTGAAAGTGGAACCTGTATCCTTCAGTTACAATATTTAGGACCCATTTGTCTTTTGTGATGATGTGCCAATTGTCTGCAAAAAGTACAAGTTTTCCTCCCAAGGGAGCTGCCAAGAGTGATTTGCTTGGCAGTCTGAGGGGCAAGTCATTGTGATTTGTCTTCTGATAGTTTGAAACCTGTCTTCTCCTCCTTTCTAGGTTGTGGCACCCCATTGTCATGGCTTGTAAGAGCCTTGTGGCTGACCTCTGCCCCTTGGGCGTCTATTTGCCCCTCTGTGGTCTGTCAGAAGTTGGAAAGGACCAGTTTTTGGTTGGCCAATTTCTGCTGAAATGAGGGGACTGGACCTGTAAAAAATCCTTGACTGTCTGCATAGATTTTGCCTTATCCTCCATTTTCTTTAAAACCTCTTCTGTTTTCACACCAAATAAAACATCATGCTGTAAGGGTGCATCCAATAACTTTGCTTTAACATGACAGACCCTGTTACAGCTGCTCTGCAAGAAGCTTCCAATGAATCAAATCCACATTGCAAAGTATGTTTTCCCATTTGTTCTGCTGCATGTAACAAATCTTGCATTTCCTTGTAATCAGGCTGCTCTGTATGTGTGCTCATTTTTTGTTTTAATTGAGACATCAAATATTGTTGATATTTCAGCATGTGAAACTGGCAATTTAAGGCCCTCATAGCTAGAGTAGCTGAGGTATACTTTCTTTCCCCATCTGTCTAGTGCTCTAGAATCCCTTTCAGACGGTACAGGATTTTTAGCAATAGAGGCCTTAACCCCTTTGGGACCCTGGGAAATGGTTTCTGGGTCAACAACAGGGCTTTTATATAGGAATTTATGCGAGTCAGGGACTCTGTAGTATCCGTCTGGTTTGGCTGATGCAGGAGGTAATGAATCTGGGTTAAGGCTAGATTCTGAATAAACATCATCCACAATGTTTAACACAGGTGGAATAGCAAGGGGTCTGTGCTGGGGTAGTAAGAGGAACTCTCGGAGCCTTTTCTTAGAATCACAGTAATCCTGGCCTTCCCAGTGGAAATGGTCCCTCGTGGTATGTAAAGTTTCCCCAAAAGAGTAGTCTTCTGGGGGAGATGCTGAAGGAATAGACTCTTCAGCATCAGAGTCTTCACAAGGGGGAAAAGAATACTCCTGTTCCTCAGAAGAATCTGAGGTAATGGAAACCTGGTCACAGGAAGCGTAGTCCTCCTCCTGCCTAGGCCTTTTGTCGGGTGGGGGATGGGAACCCTTGTTTAGGGTAATTAAGTCTTCGGCCATCTTAAGCATCTGTTTCTTAGGCATGGGGCCTTGCACTGGAGACTGCTGTACAGGCTTCCTTACTTTTAATGGAGTTTTCAGTTTTGCATAGAATTTAATAATAAGTGTAGTCGGTCTGAAGACACCTTCAGCAACTGACGGCCTTTCAACTGCATCGGAATCCCCATCAGCCACGGAGTCGGAAGGGCCTAAAGATAAAGGCTCTGGAGGCCCTGCAATCTCCGCTTGGGAGTCCGATGCAGGCGGGTTCTAAATCAGCGGTTGTCAGGGGCTGCATAGGCGCCTCACTGAAAACCGGAGAACCAGCGAATGGCCTAGCAGAGGCCTCGGTATTTGGTTTGGGTCTCGGCTGCCTGCCCTTATCGTTGCGGTTTTTATGCATCCCGGTCGTCGGTTGCTCCGACGGCATGGTATAATTAAATTTTCTACCAAAATAATGTCGGGCGAAATCAAACCAACGTTTAATAGTTTGTTTGTTAAACCTAGCACAAAACAGACAACCTGTGACGTCATGGTCTGGGCCTAGGCAAGGGATACAATAAGAATGAAAATCCTTATGAGGTATTTGCTTCCCACAACAAATGCAATTGTTAACTTTTTCTGACATTGGACTGAGACAAGAAAAGGTTCCCCAACGGGGTACTTAGCTTTATTGAAGACTTCGGTCTGAAATTCGATTTGAAAATCTCAGGAGTCGGCCGACTGGCACTTGCGAACTGCTTCTGCTTCGGGCACCGCGCGGCAAGAAAGACCAAAGAAAATGCCGTCGGCTGCCTCTTTTATACCCCTGTCGCACTGACGTCAGGGAAGAAGCGACAGCAACCGACACCAGACCAGGACTTTGGAACTTGGGCCGACTGCGGGACCGCCTGACGGCAGATAACCCAAGTGTGATGACTGCAGCAGTGTAACACGAACATCTGCAGTGGCGAAGCCTGCTCTGGATTTAGAGAGGCAAGTGGTAGTGTTTTGTAAAAGTGTGCACTGAACTCCAAGTTGCAGCCTCTAAGATTTCTTTGGTTGGTACTCCTCTGAGGAAGGCTGCTGAAGTGGCTGCTGCTCTGGTGGAATGAGGCCTAATGCCCTTAGGCACTGATTTGCCATGTTGAAAATAGCAGAAACGGATGCAATGGCCTATCCATTTACAAATAGTCTGTTTTGAGATAGCCTTTCCTTGTGATCCTGCAGCATATGACACAAAGTTGCTTAGTCTTTCTGAAAGCATTAGTTCTGTCCAAGTAGAAGCGTAACTGCCTATATCCAAAGAATGCAGAATTTTCTCACCCTTGTTCTGTGGATCTGGGTAAAAGGTAGGCAAGTGAATGGTTTGGTTGAGGGCCACACTGGAACCACCTTAGGCATAAATGTAGGGTTTGTTTTCAGAGAAACCCTGTCTGGATGAGAAATGATGAAAGGTTCCACAGCCATGAGCGCTTGTAACTCCGAGACTCGCCTTGCAGAGGTTATTGCTAGGAGCAGAGCTGTTTTCCAGGATAAGAATTTTATATCTGCTGTTGATGCTGGCTCGAAAGGAGGCAGTGTGAATTTTTCCAAAACATAATGGAGGCCCCAGGCCGGAATTGGTGCTCTTTTTGGAGGCCTAATGTTTTTGGCCCCTCTGAGGTACTGCCTTATTAAAGGAGGAGATGAGTTCCGTATTGTAATGTGTAGAAATGGCAGAGGCATAAAACTTAATTGATGAGAAAGAAAGGCCTTTTTTCAGCATCTCAGTTAGGTATTGTAAAATCTGAGGGATATTTAGTACAGACGTGTCAATGCCTTGTTCCAAGCACAGAATCTCTTCCATTTTTCTGCATAAGATTTTCTGGTACTGGGCCTCCTGGCCTCCAAGATACCATCCTTAACAGCTTTTGAAAGAGGTGTGTTCTGAATGGCTACATTATCCGCCATGCTGCCAGATTTAAGGTCCTGAGTTGGCTGTGCAGGATCTGATTGTTTTGTTGAGTCAGTAAGTGAGAAGTTTGAGGCAATATCCATGCTGGACCTTGAGACAAGCTCTTCAGGATTGGGTACCAGTGCTGGCATGGCAAGTCTGGTGCAATCAGAATCATTTTTGGCTTCTCTTGTCTGACCTGTAGGAGTACTCTGGGAAGGAGAGGCAGTGGGGGAAAAGCATATACTGTTAGGATTGTTCCAGCTGAATGATAGGGCGTCCACTTTCCATGCTCGCTTGTGGTAAAATCCTTGTGCAAAATCTCTGCAGTTGACAGTTGTGAGGGGAGGCAAATAGATCTATGTCTGGGCATCCCCATTTCCTTATTATCATGCAGAAGACTTGTGGATCCAGTTTCCATTCATGGGGATCCATGAGGTTTCTGTTTATTTAGTCTGCCAGAGTATTTGTTTTTCCTGGCAGGAATTGTGCTTGCAGGTGAACTTGAAAAGCCAATGCTGTGTCCCATAAGGTCATTGCTTGTCTGCAGAGGGGGTAGGAATGTGTACCTCCCTGCTTATGTACCACATGACCGTAGTTAGTGTTGTCTGTCTATCAGTAACTGTCCTGGATGAAGCAGGTCCTTGAAAGCTATCAGGGCATTTTGAACAGCTAGCATCTCTTTTTGAATGATGTGAAGATGCCTCTGGTTTGCAGGCCATGTGCCCTGAATACATTTACCTGCCATATGGGACCCCAGGCATAATCTGATGCATCTGTTGTCATTGTCTGTCTGGCTGTGGGTAAACTGAATGGCAGACCCTTCTTGTGGTGACAGGCTTCTGCCCACCATCGAAACTCCTGTTGTAGGCAGGGAATGAGTGCAATTACTGTCTCCAGGCTGTGGCAATGCCGAGTCCAAACACTTTTTAGATACCATTGTAATTTCCTCATATGCAGTCTGGCATATGGAATTAGTAGAATGTAGGATGCCATGAAACCCAAGGCCTGCAGGATTTTCCTTGCAAATAGGTGGGTTTTTGTTGCCAATTTATTGAAGTAAGTAGTCAGTTGTTTTTGTTTGTCTGGCGTGAGATAAGCCATCTGGGCAGTTGTATTTAAGCTTGCACCCAGGAATATTATCTCTTGAGAGGGCACTAGTTTTGATTTCTTTTCGTTTACTGTGTACCCTAGGCCAATTAGTAATCTTTTTACAAATGCCACATGCTTTAGAAGAGTGTCTTTGTTCTCTGCTTGAATTAGGCAGTCGTCCAAGTAGGGATATATTTGAATTCCTTTTTGTCTGCAAAACGCAATTACTGGTGCCACGCATTTTGTAAAGACCCTGGGCGCAGAAGATAAGCCAAAGGGAAGTGCAGAGAATTGGTAATGCATTGAGCCAGCTATGAATCTGAGGTATCTTCTGCAAGATTGTCTGATTGGGACATGCAGGTACGCCTCTTTTAGGTCCAAAGTTACGAGCCAAGCCCTCTTGCCCAGTATGGGCAGTAGCTGCTGAAGAGTCCACATCTTGAATTTTGGAACTTCCAGAAATGTATTTAGTATAGACAGGTCCAGAACTGGTCTCCAGGTTTTGTCCTTCCTGGGTACTAGGAAAAGTCTTGAGTAAAATCCTTACCCCTGCTCTTGTTGTAGTACTTGTTCAATGGCTCTCATGTCCATGAGGGCTATAATTTCTTTTTGTGCCTCTGCCCATTGATTGTGTGGCAGGTCTGGCATGCTCTTTGACCTTGGTAGAGTGTGAAAATGGAACCTGTAGCCCCCTGTAAGGGGGCTGTCAAAAGAAAACTGTTTGGAACTGGTAGAAGTCATTGGGACTGTTTCCTGTAAGGCTGTGATTTGTCTTCTCTGCTTTTGGAGGTAGGAGCACCCCATTGTTTAGGCCTATATGAGCATTGAAGCTGAGATCTGCCTCTGGGACGCCTGTATTTGCCTCTTTGTGGTCTGTCTGAGACTGGAAAGGACCAATTTTTAGAAGGCCAGTTCCTGGTAAACCTGGGTTGGCTGTACCTGTAAGAAATCCTTGACTGTCTGCATGGATTTTGCTTTATCTTCCATTTTTTTCAACACCTCTTCTGCTTTAGTATCAAAGTATCATGCTGTAATGGTGCATCTACTAATTTTGCTTTAACATGATCAGGCAGATTTTGTTCCTTTAACCAAGCATGCCTTCTAATAACAGAACCTGCAACAGCGGCCCTGCAAGAGGCCTCCAGTGAATCATAACCACATTGCAAAGTATGTTTTCCCACTTGTTCAGTTGCATGCAATAAATCCTGCAATTCCTTGTTCTCTGACATTCAGTATTTGTCAACATTTTCTGTTTAAGTAGTGACATTAAATATTGCTGATATTTAAGCATATGAAATTGACAATTTAAGGCCCTTACAGCCAGGGTAGCAGAAGTGTAAACTTTTTTCCCCCCATCTGTCTAGAGCCCTAGAATCCCTATCAGAGGGGACAGGGGTTTTTGCAGTGGAAGCCTTAACCCCCCTTGGGACCCTGAGATATAGTTTCTGGGTCAGCAGCAGGGTTTTTATATAGGAATTTATGAGAATCTGGGACCCTGTAGTATCTATCTGGCTTAGGAGGTGCAGGGGGTAAAGAGTCAGGGGACAGTCCAGACTCTGAAAATACATCTACAATGTCTAGAACAGGTGGAATAGCAAGGGGTCTGTGCTGAGGAAGAAGCAGGAAGTCTCTGAGCCTTTTCTTAGATTCAGAATAATCTTGGCTCTCCCAGTGGAAATGCTCCCTCATAGTATGCAGTGTTGCCCCAAAAGAATAGTCCTCAGGAGGAGAGGCTGAAGGAATAGATTCTTCAGCATCAGAATCCTCATAGGGAAGCATGGAGTAATCCTGTTCAGAAGAGGAATCAGAGGAAATAGAAACTTGATCAGAAGAATCATACTCTGTTCTATTGCCTAGGCCTCTTATCAGGAGGGGGATGGGAACCCCTGATCAAGGTAATTAGGCCTTCGGCCATTTTGAGCATCTGTTTTTTTAGGCATGGAAGTCTGAATAGGAGAATGCTGTACTTGTTTCTTTGTCTTCAGAGTTGCTTTAGTCTTTGAAGCTGAAAATGGCTTAACATATAGTTGTGTAGGTCTGAAGACACCCTCAGAAGCCGATGCCTGCTCAGCGGCTCTGGACCCATCTGAGGGGATTGATTTCAGAGTGTCCAATACCTTGAGTTTCCAGAGGCCCAGTCGGCTCCATGTGGGAGTCGGTAGCGGGCGCCAGGGGCTGGGAAAGCGCCTCACTGAGAACCGGCGACTGGCCTAGAAGAGGCTTCATCATCGGTTTTGGACCTCGGATGCCTATCCTTGTCCTCGCGTTTTTTGTAAACTCTGGTTGTCGGCTGTTCCGCCGCCATTATATAATTAAATCTTCAGCCAAAGTAATGAAATGCGAAATCGAACAGACGCTTGATAGTGCATTGGTTAAATCTAGCACAAGACCGACAGCTAGCAACGTTGTGATCAGGGCCTAGGCAAGGAATACAGTAAGAGTGAAAATCCTTATGAGGTATTTGCTTCCCACAAGAAATACAATTGTTAACTTTTTCTGACATCGGTCTGGAGCAAGAAAAAAGTTTCCCCAACGGGTTACTTAGCTTTAAAGACTACTTTGGTTCTGAAATTCAGATTTGAAAATCTCAGGAGTCGGCCGACCGGCACTTGCGAACTGCTTTTGCTTCGGGCACCGCGCGGTGAAGAAAATGGCGTCGGCTGCATCTTTTATACCCCTGGCGCACTGACGTCAGGGAAGAGGCGACAGCAACCGACGCCGGACCTAGATTTTGGAATTCTGGCCAACTGCGGGTAGCCTGCCAGCAGGATAACCCCAAGAGTAATGACTGCAACAGTGAAACACGAACATCTTGTTTTTGTGCCTCTGCCCATTGATTTTTTGGCAGATCTGGCCAGCGATTTGCCTTTGGCAGGGTATGGAAATGGAACTTGTAGCCTTGTGACACGATATTTAGAACCCACTTGTCCTGGGTTATAATGTGCCAGTTTTGAGAAAAAAGTGCTAATTTTCCCCCTAAGGATGCTGCCAGGAGATAAGTGCTTGGTGCACACACAGGGGGAATTCACTGGGACTGTTTCCTGTATGGTTGTGATTTGTCTTCTCCAACCTTGGAGGTAGAAGAACCCCATTGCTTTGACCTGTATGAACCTTGCGCCTGGGATTTGCCTCTAGGGCATCTGGATCTGCCCCTTTGAGGTCCGTCTGACAGAGGAAAGGACCAATTTTCTTTGTTGGCCAGTATCTACTAAATCTAGGTGGCTGTACTTATAAAAAATCTTTGACAGTTTGCATAGATTTAGCTTTGTCCTCCATTTTCTTTAACGCCTCTTCTGCCTTAACACCAAACAAAGTATCATGCTGTAAAGGTGCATCTAATAATTTAACTTTGACATGATCAGGCAGACTTTGTTCCTTTAACCAAGCATGCCTCCTAATTACAGAACCCGTAACTGCGGCCCTGCAGGCGGCCTCCAAAGAATCAAAACCACACTGCAAAGTATGCTTTCCAAGTTGTTCAGCTGCATGCAATAAATCCTGCATTTCCTTGTTTTCTGCACATTCAGAGTTTAACAACATTTTCTGTTTAAGCAATGCGATGACATGTTGCTGATATTGGAGCATATGAATCTTGACAGTTTAAGGCCCTTATAGCCAAGGTAGCAGATGTGTAAACCTTTTTTCCCCATCTGTCCAGTGCCCTAGAACCTCTGTCAGAGGGGATAGGGTTTTTTGCAGTGGAAGCCTTAACTCCTTTGGGACCCTGTGAAATAGTTTCTGGGCCTGCAGCAGGGTTTTTAAAAAGGAATTTATGAGAGTCAGGAACCCTGTAATATCTGTCAGGCTTAACAGGAGCTGGAGGTAGACAGTGTGGGGTAAAACTAGACTTCGAAAATGCATCATCTACAATGTCTAACAGGTTGAATGGCTAGTGGCCTGTGTTGAGGTAGTAAAAGGAAATCCCTGAACCTCTTTTTAGATTCTGAAAAATCTTGGCTCTCCCAGTGGAAATGCTCCCTCATGGTATGAAAGGTTTCCCCAAAAGAATAGTCCTCTGGAGTAGAAGCTGAAGGTATAGATTTCTTCAGCATCAGAATCCTCATAGGGGGGAGTAGAATATTCCTGATCAGAAGAGGAATCAGAAGAAATGGAAATCTGATCTGAAGATTCAGTCTCTTGTCTAGGCCTCTTATCAGGAGGGGGATAGGAACCCCTGATCAAGGTAATCAAGTCTTCGGCCATTTTGAGCATCTGTTTTTTGGGCACAGAGGCCTGACCACGTGGCTCTTGAGTTTGTTTCTTTGCTTTAGAAGGTGCTTTAGTCTTTGCCTTTGAAGCTGAAGTCTGTTTAATATAAAGATGTTTAGGTCTGAATACAACCTCAGAAGCCGGTGCCTGCTCAGCGGCTCCGGACCCATCTGAAGGAATAGTATCCGAGGCTCCAATACCTTGAGTTTCCAGCTGCATGGACGACTCCATGTGGGAGTCAGTAGCGGCCTGCGACTCTAAAGTAGCGGGCATCAGGGGCTGCAAAAGCGCCTCACTGAGAACCGGCGGACTGGCTTAGGAGAAGCTTCGTAGTCGGTTTTGGGCCTCGGTTGTGTCTCTCTCTCTCATTTTCTTTGCGTTTTTTGTGAACTCCGGTAGTCGGATGGCTATCCAACAACATTTCTGGATAATTAAACCGGCGTCAAAAATAGTTTAAAGCAAAATCATACTGACGCTTAATAGTGCGTGGGTTAAATCTAGCACAAAACCGACAACCACAAGTTGTGATCAGGGCATAGGCAAGGAATACAGTAAGAATGAAAATCCTTATGAGGTATTTGCTTTCCACAAGAAATACAATTATTTACTTTTTATGACATCGGTCTGGAGGAAGAAAAAAGTTTCCCCAACGGGGTACTTAGCTTTATGAAGACTTCGGATCTGAAATTCGAACACAAAAATCTCAGGAGTCGGCCGACCGGCACTTGCGAACTGCTTCTGCTTTGGGCACCACATGGCAAGAAAGACTAAAGAAAATGGCGTCAGCTGCTTCTTTTATACCCCTGATGACCTGACGTCAGGGAAAGGGTGACAGCAGCCGACGCAGGACCAGGACTTTGGAATTCAGGCCGACTGAGGGCAACCTGCCAGCAGAATTACCCAAACGTAATGACTGCAACAGTGAAACACGAAGAACATCCCCTGATCAAGGTGATTAGGTCTTCAGCCATTTTGATCTGTTTTGTAGGCATAGCGGCCTGTGCATGTGGCTCATGCGTCGGTTTTTTAGCTTTAGAAGTTGCTTTTGTCTTTGGTTTTGCAGCTGTCGTCGGTTTTATATAAAAATGTTGAAGCCTGAATACACTCTTAGAAGCCGGTGCCTGCTCAGCGGTTCCAGACCCATCCGAGGGAGAGACATCCATGGGTACCAATACTTGAGTATCTCGCGGTGTGCCGGACTCTACATGGGTCTCGTAGGGGCCTGTGACTCGAACGTAGCAGGCATCAGGGGCTGCGAAAGCACCTCACTGAGTACCGGAGAACCAGCGACTGGCTTAGGAGAAGCTTCGTTGTCGGTTTTGGACCTAGACGGTCTGTCTTTGTCCTTTTCTTTGCGTTTTTTTGTGCACTCCGGTAATCGGATTGCTATCCGACGACATTTCAGGGTAGTTAAATCTGTTTCCAAAATATTTTGAGGCAAAAATATGCAGACGCTTAATAGTGCATTGGTTAAATCTAGCACAAAACTGACAGCCAGGCACGTTGTGATCAGGGCCTAGGCAAGGAATACAGCATAAATGGAAATCCTTATGAGGTAATTGCTTCCCACAAGTAATACAGTTAACTTTTTCTGACATCGGAATGGAGCAAGAAAAAAAAGTTTCCCCAACGGGGTACTTAGCTTTAGTGAAGACTTCGGTTCTGAAACTCGAATTCGAAAATTTTAGGAGTCGGCCGACCAGCACTTGCGAACTGCTTCAGCTTCGGGCACCGCGCAGCAAGAAAGACTAAAGAAAATGGTGTCAGCTGCTTGTTTTATACCCCTGACGACCTGACGTCATGGAAGACGAGAAAGCAACCGACACAGTACCCAAGACTTTGGAATTCAGGTCGACTGAGGGCAACCTGCCAGCAGATTACCCAAATGTAATGACTGCAACAGTGAAACACGAAGAACATCTGCAAGCCCTGATGTGCAAGGAGCCCTTTTTGGTCTTCCATGTGGTCAGGGTTACCTTGCTTACCAATCATTTATGTCAAAAGGAGTGAATGAGGTAGTCCTTAACCAGGCCATCCATCTCCCAGTGTTCTTTCCTAGGCTGCAGGACACAGGAGAAGGGAAACTCCACTTCCTGGATGTGCATAGTACACAGAATCATAATTTTTTGTGGCATGAACCTGAAAGGTCTACCTATTTCCCAATATTACAATTTCTAAGTGGATTTCACACTGCACAATTTTCTGCTGCATGTTCCGTGACAAGAAATTACCAGGAAATGTAAGCTCACATCCTACTGGAGCACAGCTATACCTGTAGTGTTCCTGAAGGGTTACCTGCTACTGACATTCTAGAAGTAACTCACTTGGTCCTCTGTCCATACCTTCTTCAAATATTACAGGTTAGATTTTATGTCTAGAGCTGGAAGGACTTGCAGCAGTACTCCTAAAGGGCATACTGCTTTCCTCCACTGAGGTACTAACCACCAAAAGGACTTGAGGACTGGAAGGGAAAGCTTTAGAAGTCATTTTTGAAATTGTGACTGCAGCAGTGACTTTAATAAAGATCATAATACAGTTGTGTTATCAATTTAATGTAATTGTAGATGTCTGTACAGTAAACACTTGCAGTCTAGTTTCTCATTCTCTTTTCCTTCTTGGTGGCATTTGGAAATGGAGGCAGTACCAGTAATTCCTTCTCCTCCCTCTGTTTTACTCCTAGCTATAGCTACAGACCGGATATCCTATCCCTTATAGCTTTCTGTGAGCCCTTTCATGCTGGGAGATTTACCAATAGACCATATCGTGCTACATTCACTTATACAGGAACAAATAAAAGAGGCTCTGGTTTGTATCATGTTAGGACAATACCTTGGTAGGGGTAACAAAAAACAGATGGTGGCCGACCTTGTGTCCTCCTTTCAGACATCTGTGAGATGTAAGATGCAAGGTGTAAGCAGAGAGGGGAGGAACAAAACTCTTGCCAGACAAAATTCCATGCGGGGCACAGATCTCTGAATTGTGACTGCAACAGTAAACACACTTGAGCAGCTACAATTATGGTAAATTGATCAAACAATACTGTTCAGTGTCACTGAAGAACGGCTGTCTTTTTCCATGTATGTGCAGCAGCATCCTTTAAATCCAATGTCTCCAAAAAAGTCAGAGAAAAACACTGGAATTAAGGAATGAAGGATCACTCTTGAAACTTGGAACTTTGCAAAAAGTTTTGAGGAAAGAAATAACTAAAACTGGTCTTCCGAGTTATTTACTTATTTAATTTTATTTGACATTTTTTTACTTGGAAGGTCCAAATGGACATGAGTCCATTTTCAACAGAGGTCCAGGGAGAAAAACTCCACATTAAGATACAACAGATATATATCTAGACTAATATTATAAAATACAATATTTGTAGTTGTACAAAGACAATTACAAGCACTAACATTCAAGTATATGTAATTTCCAAAGAGTAGCTTATACACATCTTAGAAAGAGTAGCTTGTTTACATCTTAGAGTAATGATAAAAATAATTACAAAAAATAATACATTGTACTTAGAGGCCGTTTTACAGTGGGTGTGGTGATTAGTGGAAAAACAGATGATGTAGATAGGGTCAAGAGTGATAGTGGAGAGATACGAGTGAGATCTTGATCTAGGATGCCATAGATAAGAGAAGTTATGGATGACAACAGTGAAAAATGGAAAAATTAAAGAGGTAATAGTGGCACAGTGTGGGTAGTGTGGATGTGCACAGAGGTGTGTTCAGATTTACTAGGTTGGTGTGTGAGGAATAGGTGAGAGTGTAAGAATGTGTAGGGGAGATGCAGTCAGCCAGTAGATACACAAGTGCAGCACCATGAGTTGGTTAAGTGGGGTTTAAGGAGTTGTTTGACTATGGAGGTATTAGTAGTCAGAATGTGTTGAGGGAAGATGATCCATATCCTAGAAATGTGATTAGAGTACAGCAAGTCCCTAAAACAAGAAGTTATGTACTCACCATAACGTTCGATGTATGTAGTCCATCTCGCCTCACATTCTTACCCATGGGTTCGGAGCCGAATATCGGCTCCGACTCGGCCTATTTTACTAGCTCAAAAGTCTCTGATTGGCTGGGCTAAAAGGGTATCCCATAGTACACTGCTTCGCATCCCCAGATCTAGTTTGCTGCTAACAACCCAGTTACTGCATACATAGCACACATCCATACAAACAAATTTATTCAAAGGGACTCTGCAGGATAAAATCTAACTTCTAAATCCTCCAGGCAGGGGGAAGGCGGGAGGGTAAGTAAGAATGTGAGGCGAGATGGACTACAAACATCGAACGTTATGGTGAGTACATAACTTCTTGATGTTATGTAGTCCTATCTCGCCTACATTCTTACCCATGGGACAGCGTCCCTAGCACCTACAACCTGGGTGGCACATAGGAATATACTCCTGAGAATTGTGGAGCCAAATGAAGATCTGCCCCTGGAAACCACGTCCAATTTGTAATGAGAGACAAAGGTGTGAGGAGAAGCCCAAGTGGCCGCAGCACATGTATCATCCATCGACAATCTAGTTTGATAGGCTGTGGATGTGGAAACCGCTCTTGTGGAGTGGGCTTTAGGTGGAAAAGGCAAATTTTTACCTGCTGTCTGACAGATGAAGGAAATACAGCTGGCTATCCATCTAGAGAGTGTGACCTTGGATACCGGAGAACCTGACCGGTTTTCCGAAAAGGAGACAGAGTTGGCAGATTTCCGGATATCTTTCGTCCGGTGGAGATAGAAGCTTAACTGTCTATGTACATCCAACTGGTGAAATCTGAATTCTGCCTTGTTGGAAAAATTGGGGAAGAAAACTGGCAGCTCAATAGACTGATTTATATTAGACACAGAAGCCACTTCAGGAAGGAATGACGGGTTTGGTCTAAAAGAAACTCTATCTTTATGGAAGACCAAATATGGGGGTTTGATGCAGAGGGCTTGAATTTCGGAGATCCGCCTCGCTGAAGTGATTGCTGTTAAAAATGCTGTTTTCCATGTAAGAAATTTTAACTCTCAGGTAGCTGCAGGCTCGAAAGGTGTGAGGGCTTGAAGAACAAAATTGAGGTCCCAGGGCATAACAGGTTGAGATACTGGGGGACGAAGCAATAGGGTACCTGTAAGGAATGCTTTACATAGTCTGTGTGCCATAAGGCTAAGTTCCACTGGCCACGTGGAAGTTTGATGTAGCATCCAGCTGTACTTTGATGGCGGCTAATGCGGACCCCTGATAAAACAGTATAGACAAAAATTCCAAAATGGAATCAACTGGAGCAGTGTAGGGAGCAATGCCTCTAGAATGAGGCCCAGATAGAGAACCTTTTCCATTTGCTAAAGTAGATTTTTCTAGTGGATGGTTTATGAGAGGACGACAATATATGGACTACTTCCGGCGAAAAATTATGACATCTGACTAACGATGGAAGTGGAGTAGCCAGGCTGTCAGCTGGAGTGTCCTCAGAGAGGGGTGGAACTGTCCCGACATGTGCATCAATAAATCTGGAAGGGGTTCCAGAATCCAAGGAGTATCCACAATGTAAGGTTGAAGGAAGGGGAACCATACTTAACGAGGCCAGTGTGGGGCAATCAGAATCATCCTGCTTCCCAAGGATTGCACTTTCTGAATCACCCTTGAGAGAAGGGGAAACGGAGGGAAAGCATAAAGCAGACCGGAGGGCCAGATGTGAGCTAGAGTGTCCCTGGGCGATTCCCCCGGTGGGGGGGATCAGCGAGAAGTAGTTGCTGCATTTCGCATTGAGAGGGCTGGCAAAAAGGTCGCAGCAAGGTTGACCCCATCTGCTGAAGATTCGCTCTGCAACCAGGCGATTCAGGGACCACTCGTAGGGCATAAGAATCGCCCTGCTTAGCTTGTCCGCTATTACACTGGTCTTCCCCGGAATGTGCGTTGCCACCAGAAACCGTTGGGAAGCTATTGCCCAATGCCACACGTGCATGGCCTCCCTGCATAGTGGGTAAGATCGGGTTCCTCCTTACTTGTTGAGATACCACACTACTGACATGTTGTCTGAGTGTATCGCAATGGTCCCTAGAGGGAGAACTTCTTGAAGTGCCTGCAACGCAAGAAGCACTGCTCTCATCTCCAGGACGTTTATGTGCAAATGTATCGCGTGCTCCTGCCACGTGCCTTGGACCGTCCTGCCGAGATAATGCCCCCCCCCACCTGGGAGGTGTCCGTGGTCACCGTGGCAACAGGAATGGGTGGAACAAAGGGTTTTTCCTCTGTTCAAGTTGTTGGTGCACAGCCACCCACGGAGGTCCTGCTTGCATCTGTCTGTCATTAGGATTGGATGGGATAGCGGAAGTCTTTGGAGAGACCATTGGACAAAGAGAAGCCATTAAAGAAGTCTAATGTGTAATCTCGCTAGCGGAACCAACATGATAGTAGCCGCCATGGTCCCTAGGAGCTGAAGAATCAGTCTTGCCTTTGCATGTCTCAGAGGCATCAGTGTGAGAATTTGTTGTTGCAACCCTGTGATTCTTTCTTGTGGTAAGAACGCTCGCACTTGAATGGTGTCCAACTCTGCTCCTATAAAGGTGACACGCTGTAGGCAGATTTTTTCCAGTTTATCGTGATGCCTAATTGGTGACAGACTGATGGTAGCATCCCTGGTCTGAATTAGTTGATGCCTGGTGGGGGCAGTGAGGAGCCAGTCATCCAGATACAGAAACACCTGGAATCCTTGATGTCTCAAGTGAGCCGTCACCACTGCCATACACTTGAACACCCTGGGGGCTGTGGTGAGACCAAAGGGCAGGGCTCGAAACTGGAAGTGTGTGGCTCCCAGCTGGAAGCGTAGAGGACACCTGGATGCCCTGTCCATTTTGACATGGTAGTAAGCATCCTTCGGGTCGACGGAGCACATCCATACTTCCTCTCTCAACAGTGGGAGAATAGACTGTAGAGTGACCATACAGAATTTGGACTTGTGTACGTAATTGTTGAGTTGACTGAGATCTAGTATGGGTCTCAGGTCCCCTTTTCTTTTCAGCACCAAAAAGAATTTTGAGTAAGTCCCTAATCTGATTTGGTCTAAGGGGACTGGTTGGATGGCTCCTTTTTCTAGCAGCTGAGATATCTCTGAGGCTGCTTGACCCCTTTGACTGGGTGGAACATCCGGGATTTTTCTTATGGGAGGGGGTACTGAAGAGAATGGAATGATGTAACCTCCGGAAATTATCCTTAATACCCATCGGTCCTGGGTGATGTTTTCCCAGGCTTCTGGATACAAGGAAATTTGACCCCCAACTGGCTCCGGATAAGCACAGTCAGGCACACCCCTCAGGAATGAGAGTACAGGGAGCCACGGCCTCCGGAATTGCGGGAGCCCCCTCTGCCTCTGGGGCGACATCTCCCTGAATAACTCCCCCCTCCTCTGCCCCAGGAGGGGGTTTCACCTTGTGCGGCAGGAAAAAACTTTTGTGATTTCTTGAACCACATCTTTCCCCTCGCTGGGTCTTGGGATAAGGCCTAGACGGAAGGGAAAAATGGACCCCTACGGCAGACAGGGTCTTTCCCTCTTGCTCGCACCTGCTGAAGGTGTCTTTCACTTTGGTCCCAAACAAGGAGGAACCATCAAAAGGGGCATCAGTGAAGGAAGACTTGAAGGCCTCTGCGAAGTGACACAGGCACAGCCAGGCTTTGCCTTCTGAGGGCTACCCGAGCTAGCCGCCCTACTTGCTCCCTTGGCCACATACGAAATTGAGTCATATGGACGAGTTTGCGATGGGGTTGAGGGTAGAAACCTGTGCGTTAACTGTCTGAGCCACCGCTTCAGGTATGTTACCCGCAAGAGTATCTCCCAACTCCTTCTTAAGGAGATCTCTCTGGAGCCGAGTGAAATGCGATGAGTAATTCAGCGACCTTAAGGTGAAGGTGGCTGAAGACCAGGTACGCTTCCCGTACCAGTCCATAGTCCTAGACTTGGACCGATGAGGAAGACTCTGCAACTTCCTTCTGGGTGGCTGCCGCCACCACCATGGCATCTACCGGTACTCCCTTTGACAAAAATTCTTTTCCCTGAGGGGCGGAGAGAAATTTGTTGGGGTGCCTAGGGACGGGCTCCACAGAATCAGGGTTTTCCCACACCCTTAGACAAATAAGGTCAAGAAGTTCATCGAAGGGTGGAGACACCCAGGAGGCGGAAGGTTGAGCGTCAAAAGCCTTAAGGAATACTGACTCCTCCTCTGAAGGGGTTTTGGAATGCCAGTCTCCTCTGTTTCAGTATCTCCAGGATATCGGAGAAGGAATCATCAGAGGAAGACTTGGGGGATCCTTCCGATTCCTCGAGGTCAGTATCAGAAGTGAGAGACTCGTCCTGGGAGTCTATGTGCTTCCTCTTGCACAATTTCTTTTTGGGAGGTTCCTCAGGCACAGGCTCTGAGGGACCTTCAGAAAGTGGGGGACCACTCGTGGGGGTATCTTTAGGGCCTGGCCCTCTACTGTCCAAGGATAGGTAAGTGTCAGAAGCTCTCGCCGTAGTGGTAGGGGATGGAATGACCGATCTGAGTGACGTAGCTCACGACCTGGCCAGCACGCTCCGCATGGCCTCAAAGGTGGGTCCTCCCAGAGTCAGAGGACTGACCGGCCTCCAAGGCCACGACCGGGGTCCCCAAGCCGATGCACCGAGTGGGAGACTCGGAACCGAAAGATGTCCCGAAGTATCCCCTTCGGGCCCGACCGAGGAGACCAGAGTCTCGAACCCTGTGGACGGAACCGACATGGTCAGAGACGAGGTCGGCACCAATAAACCCAAGGGGGGTATCGGAGCCGGTGCAATAACATCACTCGGAGCGGAACATGCTGGCTCGGACAACAAGGATGTGCTCGGAGGAGGAATCATTGAAACAACCCTAGGAATTGGCTCCGGAGCCTACTGGGTCAGAGCCGAAAACAATTTAGCCAACACCGGCGACTGCAGGAGCCTCTGCACCACCCTATCCACATCCAAATTAGAAAGCCTGGAGGATTTGGAGGAGATGGATGGAGACTGAGATTTCTTATCTGGTGAACCATGCCTCACACTAGGCGACCGGCTCCGAATGGGTTCAAGAATGATCGGAGCGGACCCTGAATCACTTAACACAGATACCTCCTGCGGCCCGGAGGACAGTGGAGCCCAGGAAGCAGTATTCAATATAGTAATCTTCTCCGGAGGCTCCGAAGATGCAGATGGAGCCGGAGATCTTTTCTTGGACTTGGAGGTCTTAGATTTAGACTGAGAGCTGGAGGCCAAATCTATAGCCTCCTCAAAAGATGGTTTAAGCAGTCCCTTCAGAATCAATTTGTTTTTTCCTCTTTTGGAGCACCCTAGGACTGAAGGCGTAGCAAAAGCTACACGACTCCTATAAATGGATGGACTGAAGGCGTGGCAAAAGCTACACGACTCCTATAAATGGATGGCTCCAAGACCGTAGACACAGAGTGTCCATCTGTAATGGACATTTTATATCAGCACTTTGAACACTTTTTAAAGCCAGAAGGCTTATGTTCTTTTTGATCTTTAGACAGATCTAGAAAGGGTTAACAAACTTCCAAAACGGGCGGCAAGCACACAGTGTTCACTACAGTTAACTTCCAAACAGGCAGGAAGCCCACAATGTAGACTAGCAAACAGTACCACAGAGAAAGAGCGAAGCTCTAAACAAACAACTGGCAACAAGGACACAGAGAGAGAACCTCTAACTTAAACAGTTCTAAAACAATACAATAAGAAACACACAAACAACTCAACTAAGGGAGGACTAGGTCCTCTAACTAAAATGGGCCTAGCCCGTGGGAACAGTTAGGGATACCACAAAACACCAGAAACACACAAACACAGCGACAGCAGCAAAATTTAGCTATTAAAATAGCTTTTGGGTGTAAAGCAACCAATTTCTCAAGAGAAAAAAGTCAAAAAGAGGTACTTAGCCACAGCCAAACGAGACCACGTCCGAGCTCTACAAGCGGCAAACGAGATCTGGGGATGCGAAGCAGTGTACTATGGGATACCCTCAGCGCAGCCAATCTGAGAGTTTTGAGCTAGTAAAATAGGCAGAGTCGGAGCCGATATTCGGCTCCTAACCCAAGGGTAAGAATGTAGGCGAGATAGGACTACATAACATCCATTGTTTGATTTTGACTTTTAGTAGGAATTGGTCAGAGGATCTCAGGCTTTTGTTAGTGATCTGGGGTTGCAGCAGATTTTGGAGAAATGGGCATTTGTTGGGTAGGTATACCATGGTATGGGCAGCTGTCAGTTGGGTGTAGTATAACAGATTGGGTAGTTCTAGCCAGTTCAGTTGATGAGAGAGATGAGTAGCAGGTTCGATGTGGAGAGTTAGCTGTGACTCTGTCGATCTTTGTTATAGCATATATAGTTTAAAACTTGGTTAAGTCAGTTTTTTTGAGATTTGTGAAGCATACAGAAGGGTGGATACTAAGTGGGTCCTGGCAACAAATTGTCTGGTTGAGTTTGTAAGGTAAAGGTAAAAGGAGCCTAGTTTTGTGTGGACTTCAATGACGATTGCTGTGTGTTTATCGAATTTTATGACAGTGTCAATAGTAATCCCCAAGAGTTTTGTGCGAGTTACAGTTTATTATGGTGCTGTTTGATTAGTGGATGTGGAAGGAGGATTGGTAGTCGTGGGATGTTGGAGAAGATCATTACCTTTGTTTTATATGGGTAAAGGATTTGGCTGACAGTTGGTGAGCCAGGATTCTATAAGAAGGACTGCTGGGTTACTTCCAGGAGTAGAGGGAAGGAGGGTGCACAGCAGATAAGAGTGGAGTCATCTGCATATTGTATAATAGTGGCAGTTTGGGTGACCCTGTGGAGTTTGTTTGTGAAGAGTGGGCCTAGAATAGACCCCTGTCGGACAACTGTGATGGGTAATAGGGAGGAGAGGTCAGCCTGTCATCTGACAGCCTGCTGGCTTTCAGCTAGGTAACTGTGAAATCATAGGAGAGTTGTTTGACTGAGGTTTAGAAGGGAGAGTTCATGGAGAAGTTTTTGATAGGGCACAGCGTTGAATGCTTTGGACATATATAGGAAGATGAAGGCAACAACCTGCCCATTATTTTTGAGTTGGTTATCTGGGCTGGTGAAACTTGTGACGGCAGTTGTGGTACTGTGTTCAGACCGGAAGCAGTGTTGGAGGTTGATAAAAAGATTACTGGAAAGGAGATTACTCATGAGGTGAAAGTGTATACATTTTTCTAGTATTTTTGATAGTGGTGGCAATACTGCTACTGACCTATAGTTAGAAAGGTCTTTTGAGGTTCTGCCTTTGTGGAGACTTAAACCTCGACACGGCTATTAATAGGACGTGCTGGAGGGATAGATTCATCACCCAAAGACTCCCTATGCTGTGGAATAAAATCCCGGTATATGTGAGGCAGAGCACCTCGCTGGCCTTGTTCAAGAGAAATCTTGACCAATGGATGGGAGATCGCAGATATACCCCAGGGATTACCTCAGTGTCACTGCTCAATAGAGGCACAGCAAAATAATGGGTATAGTTCCCCATACTAAAGGGGTGGCGTAAGCCACAAAACTATGGGCTAGGCTTGTAAATGCCCTCGGGCAGATAGCCTAGTATGAACCTATGAACCTATGGAGTCGGATGACGTAGGATATTTTCCAGAACTTGGGTGCATATTTTTCTGTGATGGAGCAGTGTATTAAAATAGAGATATGATAAAGGATGGCTTCGGCTGCTAGTTTTAGATATTTGGTGGGTAATTTATCTGCTGCAATGGTTGTGAGTTTAAATTTGGTGAGCATCTTTTTATGGAGCTGGGTTTGGACAAGCTTGAGAGAAAGTGTTGGAGGTTTCTAGAACATGTACTAGTGAGTTAGGGGGTAGATTATTGCTTTTATTGGTTGATGAGAGTATAGAGTTGACAAAGTAAGTACTGAACTGGGTAACTATATTGTCTGTGGAATCTATGGTTTTAGGGGTAGAGGATTGTCCAGGCTGAAGTACGTGTTTTATACTGGCCCAGAATTTATGTGGGTTACTATGGTGGTTTTTGTTGCAGGCTTGTACAACACTGTTTTTTTTGTCAATTTTGATATACTTTTTAGCTTTATTCCTTAGTTGCTGTAGTAGTCAAGTGCGTTTTTTTGTTGGCTTGGTAGTGGGTTCATGCTTTGTCCCTGAGCTTCAGTAACTATTTTGTATCCCTTTAAAGCCATGGTACAGTTATTTTTTACTCTGACAGTTCCAGGTGGCACAAGGTTGTTTAGGATGTCTAGGAATATGTTGTTTAAGTACTGTACAGCTGTGTCTAGATGGAGTGATTTTAGTGGGGTCCAGTTACATTGTTGGACAACAAATATAAGAGTATAAGGTAAGAAGTGTTTTTTACTGCAAATTTGCTTGTATATGATTATTTTTGGGGGTGCAGATGTCTGAGTAGGTAGGTGGGTAGATGGTCACTGAGGGTATCTGGCAGGCAGCTTGACTGATAGGCTAGTATATGCTTCCTGGTTAGAGTCCAGTTTAATATGGACTGTCTACTGCTGGATTTATTGTTCTGGTTGGTGAGTGGATTGTTTGGGTGAATCTGTACAGGTTAATGAACTTAAAAGGAGTAAATGGCAATACAGGTGAGCCAGTCATTGTTGAGATTACAAGTTGAGGATGTCCTGTGAAGGAGACTTCAATTTTGGGGATGTTGTTGCCAGGTGGGATATAGATCGCTATGATGGGTGGCACAGTGATGCAGCAGTTAACGCTGTCATCTCACAGTAAGAGGTTCTCCGGTTTGATTCTCAGCTGGGGTGCCTTCTGTGTGGAGTCTGCATGTACTCTCTGCATTCACATGGGTTTCCTCTGGGTGCTCCGGTTTCCTCCCACATTCCAAAGACACGTGTCTGGAGCATTTCTACCCAGGCCTCCACTGAAAATAGGCTCTGCCCTAGTCAGACATTCCCAGGCAACAAATGTTAAACAAATTGATGGTTATATATTTTTGGGGGATGACTTCTAGGCCGTTTGATACTATCTCAGCGTTACTAAGACTTTTTTTTCCCTCTAAACATTCTAGCTTAAGTGTAATTTTGAACATTATAGCTATGCCTCCTCCTCTTTTGTGTGCTTTATCCAGTCTATGGATGTTATAGTCTGGGATTAAGATTCCATTGTCAGTTAAGTGGGACTTCAGCCAGGTTTCAGTTAAGACAACTATGTCTTGAAAGTAGAGGGAGAGAGAAGCATGGAATTCATGTAGTCTGTTTGTTAGGCTTCTAATATTCATATTTATTAGTAAGAGGATGGAAGTTTTCTGGGGGAGCTGGTTGATCTATGGGGGAGTGACACAGATGGAGGTAGAGGTGGTTCCTGAGAGTGCTGGGGACCTGGGTTGGGGTGGATGTCCCCACAGTCTGAGGTATGATATGGCTATTGCTAACAGGAGAGAGTGTGGGTGTTAGAGCATTAGTCTAGTGCATCTAAGTAGTAGGTATGGGGTGGATGGTTGGACAAGCATACGTATAAGTATAACGTGATGTGGGATGGAGGCATGGTTGTGTCGGTGGGAAAGGAGATTTATGATATGATGGTGGTAGGATGCGAGGTGGAGGGTAATGACTAGGATCACTATGATGGAGGTAAGTGTGACATAGTGAGGCTTAGGGTTATAGGGTGGTAAAATAATATAATTATGAGAATAGTATAATGGTATGTACTTAGTATTATATTAAATGGGTTTGAGTCTTGTATAGTATGGAGGATGGAGGAGAGGGTAGTGATGAGGTGGGTGGGTGGATACTTAGTGAGTGCCCTCCTTTCTGAGAGTTAGAAACCTTCTTGACAAAAACTGTTATTGTTAAATGAATATGCACCAACTCCATTGTTCCCTGATAGGATAGGTCTTGAAGGGGGGAGAAAATAAGGTGAATCTGGCTTTGGGGAGGCTGAGAGGGAAAAAAAAAAAACAAGGGACAAGGGGGAGCATATTCCAAGACATTTTGTAACCCCCACCCATCCAGTAGTCAAAACCCTCTCGTCTGAGGTTCTAGATTACTAGATCAGCAGAGAGCGAGTGTCATTCCTTTCAACCTGAAAACATCAAAAATCTGGACAAAGGCCCATGAAAAATAGGTACAAATCTGTATGCAGATTAACAAAATTTACATACATAATTATGCAATCCTGCCCACTCCGATGGAATTGTGGGATACCATCTTTCAAATGCAAATGAAAAACAGACATCCAAAATATGGCTCCACAGTCCTCCTGCAGCCATTCCAATGTCCCATTACCTGGCTATTTCACCCCATTTACCATAAACACTAATGTGCATACTGCTTTACTTCTACAATGATTATTTAGATTTTATTTTACATTTTAAATTATAGCACAAACACTAACAGACATCTGCTACACAAAGCAATACAGTGGTCACAATGAAAATAGACTTAGCATTACAACTTCGCTGCCCTTGAAACTCACATTCATTGAAACATTGAAACCCACATCCAAAGAAAATGCATCTGGCCAGTGGTGGAAAAAGATTACCTTTGGGCTGTTTTCAAATCATAGGCGCCTTGCATACGAAACAAGAAACATATCCTGACTTTATTAAATTATATTCTTTGTATAATACAGCACACTTGTTAGACTGCATTTTAAATTTGTTTGAACATTTTTGTAGTAACCAAGAGAAAAAAATGCATGAACCAATAATAACAAAATTGCCCAATTCAGAACATTTCTATCATAAAAGTCTACTCAAACTTCTACAATCCACCAATATCAGTAAATATGCACAATCTCTGCAGAAGTAAAAGTCATCTAAATTTCATGTTAGAGAGATCTGTAACTAGGTTGCTGCTAGCAAACAACTTATTTCATTATTTCGTCTACAAGTAAAGTGCCTGTTGCCATTGAAGAATAAATTGCCTGTGTTACATTAACAAAATGATAAGCTAGTAATATTTCAATAGGGAATGGATGGCAAACTGATAACAGGTTCATAGTTAATAGGTATCTCCGCTAAAGGACTGCAGCATCCACTCCCGTATAAAATTATAACAGAGTCCAGTATCAGCAATCCATCTACAGACTGTGGGAGTAGAACCCACAGCCATCTGCAGCAAAAGCAAGTATACTACCTTGTTGTGCTACTAACAATGCAAGTAAACTTTGCATAAGCAGCACTAAACTTCTCTTTCCTTGAAGAACTGTGCAGCACAAAAAGTCAGAAAAAGCCAACATTTATTGGGGGTGACAAAAGCCCAAAACCGGGGACACATTTTAAACAAACCTTGTATAATCTTAGAAAGTTGCTAGAATAAAATGTGTTGCCATGTGTTTCCTAAAAGATGGTAAGACAAACTTAAGTGGCTATCATTACTTAGTGAATTCAGTTCTCACTGATTTGCCAAAATAAAATAAAATTTATGGTTTTTAACATTTGTTTAATGGGAAAGTCTTGACTTGGAACAAAGCTAATTTTCAGCAGAGGCCTGGGGAGAAATGCTTCAGATGCATATCTTTGTACTGTGGGAGGAAACCCATACAAAGACAGGGAGGACATGCAGACTCCACACAGAAGGCACTTCATTCAAGAATCACACCAGAGAACCTCTTACTGTAAGCCAACAAAACTACCGCTGCACCATGCAAATTTTAAGAGGAACAGAGCAAAAGTATGAGCCAAATACATTCCAGACATTGTGCAAAAATGTTGTACAGTTGAGAGGTATAACTCCTTCAATCAGAAGTGGTGGAATGGGTAGAGAAAACTCAGGCTCTTGTTTCTTGTACCTAAGGTACAAGGTTTGAACCACAGTACCCTAACCACCAGGTATATCTATCTGGGGCATTTTACATGCACACACGCGCACACACACGCACACACACACGCACGCACGCACGCACACACACACACACACACACACACACACACACACACACACACACACACACACACACACACACACACACACACACACACACACACACACACACACACACACACACCAAATGCAGCAGACTTCAAATAAAATAAATGCACACTTCAAATGCAGCCGACAGTACAGAAAATAAAATAAATGCATACGTCTTCAAATGCAGCAGACAGTACAGCAAATAAAATAAATGCACACTTCAAATGCAGCAAACGCAATTCAAATTGCGAGCGTTTGCTGAATGGCAGGCTGGCAACACAAACATTCTACAGAAATTAGTGAAGTGATGATCCCAATGTTCTACTGTACAGAAACTAAATGTAGCAATTCAGTGCTTTACCTGGAAAGAACAGCTCAGTCAGTGTTAATGTTCAGGCTTCAGTTCATGTCTGTCCTGCCCTTTTAAACTCGTTCATGTTCAGGCTTCTCGTGGGTAGCAGCTTAGTGTTTATGTTCAGGCTCCGGCCCCTCTTGTACTCATTGGGCCCAGCCCTTCAGCTGGATTTCGACAGGCTGGAATAAGCTGATCTCACTGACCACGCCTCCGTGTAATGACATCAGGCCGGAAAAAAAATGAAACAAAAAATAGTCGGGAAACTAAGGGGTGCTGTTCGGGAATCGTGGCACCCCATTATTTGGACCTCAAAAACCAGGGAAAACAGAGAGATTCGGTACAATTGAGAAGTATGGTGAGTGTGTTTCTGAGATAAAAGAACCTGAGAGAGAGAGCTTGAGGTGGGAAGGGTTCGGAAAAGTAGGCAGAGAGCCATAAGGACATTGTTTAGTCCAGAAAGGAATATTTAGAAACCCTAGGCCTTGCTAAGACTTATTTTGAAACGTTCTTTTGTTGGGTCTTTTACTCTTTTAAGACAATTTTTGGTCCTTACAAAGAATAGGCACAAGCCTTGGCTGGCTGGATAATTTCTTTGAAATTTAGGAAAAGGAGAGAAAAAGATTTAAGGTTCTGCATGACCTTACCCTTTTTCTCCTACAAGGTTTTGAAAAGCATTGCAATCACAGAGTCAAATAAATGTTGCCTATCCAAATGACAGCAAAGCAGCTTTGCTTTGACAACATCAGGCAAAGACTGAAGGTTAAGTCGGGAAAACATGCAAGAACTGAGCCAGCAGCAGCATGACAACTGCACTTAACAGAATGCCTTAGCTACAACAGAAGCACGACACTGCAGAAAAGTTAGCTTCTGAGTCAAAAAGTCTGAGAATACTTTTCCAAATTTACCCAGAATAGACTAGAGACACCTGATCATATATACCTGGCAACTGTTAGCTCAAAAATCTACAGTGGCAAAAGTCTAAACTTTTTTGCCTTACTTTTTAGTGGCCCTCCTGTCTTTGTCAGTAGGCAAAACATCAGAGGTAGGAAAAAGCTTAGGATTTTCAGTGGAAATAGAAATAAACTATAGTTGTGGAAAATTTTACCATAACAGTAGATGTCCTACTTCTTACTGTTGCAGTATTCTTTACTCCAGGGATATCCTGCCTAGGATGGTCGAACCTCTGTCCAGCATACCAAAGCCTTTACATCTTCTGGGTGTTGTACGTCTAACGCATGTCCTACTTGCAAGACATGAGGTACATATGTGACGCACAAGTGCCTAATCCTCAGAACTGAAGAGCCCCAGAAATACAGAGCAACCACAGAGCAAAGTAGTAATACATACATCCAGGAAGGTGGGAAAGATGATAAAGGAAAGATCCCTTGGCCAGAAGGAAAACAGCAGAAGTGATTGGGGGGGGGGGGGGCAGAATACTGCAACACTAAGAAGTACGACATTAAGCATTATGATAACATCTTACACAACTGCTCCATGTCCTTCCTTGTCACCGTTGCAGTATTCTTTACTCCTGGGAGAGTATAAAAAGAAAAAAAACTACTGTAAAATAAAGAGCCCTCCAAAAACCCATGAAGGATAGCCATGGCAAGACCTGACCTGGAGCAAGAAATAACATCCAACATATAATGTTTGGTGAAAAGTATGAACAGAAAACCAAGTAGCAGCTTCCAAAATGGATCTAGCATTCAGACCCTTGAAGAAAAAGCACTAGAAGAGGCCACTGGTCTAGCAGAATGAAAATGAAAAGAGGAGGAAAGCTGCCATGAAAAGAATAGCAAAAAGAAATGGCCTTAGAAATCCAGAAGATGGTTTGGTTAGATACCGCCAAACAATTTCGTGACATGAAAGGAAAAAAAGCTGGTCAGATTTCCTGAAACATTTTATCTTGTCCAAGTAATACCTGAGCTGTCTATGTAAATCCAAGGTGTGAAGAACCCTCTCACTAAGATTCCGTAGAGAAGGGAAAAAAAGAAGGAAGATGAATGGACTATTTTTCAAAGGACAGCTCATTAACCACCTTGGGACATAAAAGGGGGAGGTACAGAAAGAGACCATCTTTGTGAAAAAAACAAAAAAGGTGGAACCCTCACGAGTGGTTTAAGTTCAGATATCCTTTTGGCAGAAGTAACAACCATAATACAGTCCAAGTACATTGTTGTAGAGAAGAAGAAACTGCAGGCACAAAAGGGAACTGTGTCAATTTGTCAAGAATAAAACTGTTCCAAGCAGGAGGAATAGGCTTTCTTGGAGGCCGGATATGAAGGATGCCTTTTAAAAATTGTTTGACTTCAAAACTAGAAGCCAAAACATGGATTCAGAGGCAGGCAAGCAGCAATGGCTGACAGATGAATAAGCTAAACCAGAATTGAGCAACTAAAACAAAGAAAGGACAGTAGGAACCCCCAAAGATATGTGATCCAGATCATGCCTGAGATACCAAGTAGAAAATCTCTTCCATGTAGTCGCATCTGATTCTCTAGTAGTGGGTTTTCTGTCCTCCTGGAAAACTCGAAACACATCCTCAGAAAACTGGTGCCTAAACGGAATCAAAGCCCTATCACCCAAAGTGTCATTTGGAGGGCAGACAAGTGAGAGTGAAACAGATCCCTTGGCTTGTGTGAGAAGATCCATGTTGTATGACTGCTCTTGGTCAGATGAAATAGAAGGGGGCCAAAAAAGGGAGTCACCAGCAAGATTTTGTGCGTGTACTACAACACCTTGTGCAGGACCTCTGGTAGTACAGGAAAAGGAGGACAGGCATATCGAAACATCATCTTCCAAGAAAAAGACAGTCTACTTTCCAAAGCACAGGACATGGCACTTAAACAGAATTGGGGAAGTTGTGTGTTCAGAAGGGAGGCAAAATGATCTACGAGGAGTACCCCACCAAAGCACAATGTTCGGAAACACCTCCCTGTGAATCATTCACTTGAGAATTTGTCATGGACCTGCTCAAAGACTCTGCCACTAGACTGTGCTCTTAAGGAATGTAGACCTCCTGAAGAACCAAGTGATGTTGGAGTACAACATCTAAAGAGCCAGCCTGCAAAGAAGGTAAGATTTTGTACTCCATTGCTTGTTGATGTACCACGACTGTTGTATTTGTCTGTAAAAATCTTTAGAGGACCTGGAACCCAAAGACAGTGAAAAGCCTGGAGAGCTAGTAGTACAGCCCTCATCTCCTTGATATTGATATAGTCTGCCAGATGTTCATGGAACCAAAGATCCTGGACTTTTAAGTTGCTACAGGAGCTACCACAACTGTGATCGGAAGCATCCATATATAGTTCCTGAGTAGGGAAAGGAACCTGAAAAGGCAGATCAGGATTCTGGGAAATCTGGTGAATCCACCAGCAGAACTCGAGCTTCAGACAGGGCAACAGAGGAACCAGATACTCCATAGTGTTGTAGCAAAACAGGCTTGAGATACCACTGAAATTTCCTCATGTGGAGTTTGGTAAAGGGAACTATGGGAATGGTGGATGCCACATACCCTAGATCTAGGAGAGATTCTCTTGCAGGAAGGGCTGGAAGACTAACTATACAGTCAAAAAGAGGACCTTGTGAGGTGGGAGGTAGAGAGCAAGAAAACAATGGAATGGTCTGAATCGTGCAACCCAGAAACACTTTATTCTGAGATACAGTCAACACAGACTTTTCAGGATTGAGTGTGAAACCCACCCTCTGCAGAAGAAGCATAGTGAAGTGTAGGTCCTGAAGCATGAGCTGCTGAGAACTGGCATGAACTAAAAAGGTCGTCCAAATGAGGAAATATCTGAATTCCCTAAAGTCTGCTGAAGGCTACCACAGAGGCCAGACATTTGGAAAGGACCTTCAGAGCTGTACAAAGACCAAAAGACAAAACAGAGAACTGATAGTGATAGGAAGAAACTGAAAAAGGTAAACATTTCCTGAAGAAAAGATGAAAAGGAATGTGGAGGTAAGCATCCTCCAAATCCAGGGATACCAGAAAAGCTTGAGAAAACAACAGAGGGAAAAGTGTTTGAAGAGAACATCCTGAAAGAAGAGATCTTGAGAAAGGTGTTGAGAAAAGACAGGTCTATAATGGCCTTCACAACCCCTCCTTCTTGGGAATCACAAACATCCTGGAATAAAAATCTGTTCCCTGCTGAGACAATGGGACAGGTTGGGATGGTTCCCTGTACTACCAGATCCTGCAAAATCTAAGGAAAAATGAGGAAACCGACAAGCAGTAGGCTGTGGAAGGCCTGAGAATGGAGGAAGGGACCTTCCAAGCCATAAAATAATAATTTTGGGTAATGGGAAGCACACAAGTATCTGTGGTTATCTGTTGTGAAACAGGAAATAAAGGAGTCAACCTCAGGGACACAGAAATCCAGTCTAATGTTAAACAGAAGCAGATTTGTCAGGGGAAAGAAGACTTGACCCTTAGCACCCTGAGAAGGCTTGTCTGGAAAAAAAAAAGAAGTTATGTACTCACCATAAAGTACAGTTTTGTACCTACCATAAATGTAGATGTCCGAGAGGTATGCATCTGCAGTCCTAACAAATGGGTTGTCCTGCCTCAGGCAGCCCTTCGGTCGGCCGGATTCCAAAGTCTGGGTCTGGCCTCGGCTGATGTCGCACTTCACCCGACGTCATAGCTGCTGTTAATTGGGTATAAAGGCATCAGCCGACGCCATCTTCCTCAGTGTTTCTTGCCCCAGATGCCAGGTGCCCTCTAGGAAGCCTAAATTTGGATAAATGCAAATGTTTCCAAACAATAGAGAGCAAATAAAAATAAACATGTATATACATATATACAAACAAATACACCATAATAGATTCCCCCAGCTAGCTACAAGATGGGCAAATACCCTAGGAGTACCACAGAGGGGAAGGAGGGTGGGTAATCCTGACTGCAGATGCATACCTCTCGGACATCTACATTTATGGTAGGTACAAAACTGTACTATGTCCTTCAAGGATGCATCTGCAGTCCTAACAAATGGGTAGAATACCATAGCCAAACTGGGGGAGGAGGTACTAAGAAGATTATGGTGTAGTTAAGATCCCTTGCAAAACAGCAGTGGCAAAACCTGCTCGGGATCTGGAGTATAAAGGTAGATTATAATGCTTGGCAAATGTATGCACGGAGCTCCAAGTAGCAGCCTCTAAAATGTCTTTGGTAGCCACTCCTCGTAAAAAAGCTGTAGTAGTGGCTGTAGCCCTTGTGGAGTGAGGTCTGATGTTTTCTGGAGTTGTCTTTCTATGATAAGAGTAACAAAATCTAATGCAATTTCCTATCCATTTTGAGATTGTCTGTTTTGAAATTGCTTTTCCTTCCATTCCTGTTGCATATGCTACCAGAAGCTGGTCAGTTTTTCTATTGTTCTTGGTTCTGTCCAGGTAGTAGCGCAATTGCTTATGCACATCCAAGGTATGTAGTAGTCTTTCCCCACTGTTCTGTGGGTTGGGGAAGAATGTAGGTAGGTGGATTGCTTGGTTTAATGATACCCTGGAGACCACCTTTGGCATAAAAGTAGGATTAGTTCTCATGGACACTCTATCCTGATGGAAGATAAGGAAGGGCTGTACTGCCATTAATGCCTGTAATTCAGAAACCCTTCTTGCTGAAGTGATTGCAAGCAGGAAAGCAGTTTTCCAAGATAAGTACTGTAATTCTGCTGTTGCTGCTGGTTCAAAAGGGGGAAGTGTCAACTTTTCTAACACAAAGTTCAAGTCCCATGTAGGCAATGGTGGCTTCCTTGGTGGCTTTACATTTTTAATTCCTCTCAGGAACTGCCTGAGTAGAGGATGAGAAAAGACTGGAGGATCCATGTTGTATTCTGCTGAAATTGCTGATGCATGAATCTTAATGGAGGAGTAAGACAGGCCATTGTGGAAAAGCTCTGCTAAATATTCCAGGATGTTGGCTATGTTTGCCAGTGATACATTTTCTCCTTTTGCTGCACTCCAAATGAGATATCTTTTCCATTTTGCTGAATAAGGTTTTCTTGTTGAGGGTCTGCGAGCCTCCAAGATAATGTCTTTAACCCTTTGAGATAAATCTGGGTTATTTTGTCTTATGCAATGTTCCAAGCAGCTAGCTGCAGTGTTTTCAAGTTTGGATGCAGGGTTTTGAAGTTGTTCTGTGTTAGCAGTAAAGGAACTAGAGGTAGAGGCCATGCGTGTTCCCGAGACATACTCCTCAGTAGCGGGTACCAATGCTGCCTCGGCCAGTCTGGAGCTATCAGGATGATCCTTGGGTGATCTTCTTTGATCTTCAGTAGCACTTTGTGCATCAAAGGAAGAGGTGGGAATGCATATGTTGTCAGGTTTTCCCAACTGAAAGATAGGGAGTCCACCTTCCAAGCAAGTGGGTGGTATGCCCTTGTGCAGAATTTTTTCAATTGGTGGTTGTGTGGGGATGCGAATAGGTCTATTTCTGGTAGTCCCCATTTCCTTGTAATGGATTTGAAGATGTCTGGATGCAGCATCCATTCGTGGGCATCCGTGGTAGTTCTGCTTAAGATGTCTGCTAGTATATCTTCTTTTCCTGGCACAAATATTGCCTGGAGCTGAATGTTGAGGTTCAGGGCCACATTCCAGAGGTCCATTGCCATCCGGCATAGAGGATATGAATGTGTGCCTCCCTGTTTGTTGATATACCACATAACTGTGGTGTTGTCCGTCCTTATCAAATGACCCTGTTGAAGAAACGGTCTGAATGTCTGAATTGCCTGCTTTACTGCCAGCATCTCTTTTTGATTTATGTGTAGGTTCAGCTGGTCTTGAGTCCATAAGCCTTGTATGCACTTGTCCACCATGTGTGCCCCCCAACCGAGGTCTGAGGCGTCCGTGGTGATAGTCTGGCTTGGGTGAGGGCTGTGGAAGGGCAGTCCTTTGTTCAATTGACAGGCCTGAGCCCACCACCGGAATTCTTGCTTCAGGCATGGAATTATTGGAATTTGGGTTTCTAGGCTGTGCTTGTGCTGAGACCATAAATTCCTTAGGTACCATTGCAACTTCCTCATATGTAGTCTGGCATGTGGAATCAATAGTATGCAGGATGCCATGTAACCCAGGGCTTGCAGGACTTTCCTTGCTGTAAGCTGGTTCTGCGTTGTTAATGCCATGAAATAGAGTGGTAGGTGCTTCTGTTTTTCTGCTGTGAGGAATGCCATTTGGTTTGATGTGTCCAGTTCTGCACCCAAGAAAGTTATCCTTTGGGATGGTATCAGCCTTGACTTTTTTATGTTGACTGTGTATCCCAGGGCTTGCAATAGGTGAATAACCTTTCTCAAATCTTTTGTTAATTTGTTTTTGTTGTCCGCTTGTAACAGGCAGTCGTCCAGGTATGGATAAATTTGAATTCCCTGAAGCCTGCAATGAGCAATTACTGATGCCAGGCATCTCATGAATACTCTGGGCGCAGTAGATAAGCCAAAAGGCAATGCTGAGAATTGATAATGCTCTGATCCTGCAAGAAATCTGAGGTATCTTCTGCAATTTGGTCGTATGGGGACGTGCAGGTATGCCTCCTTGAGATCTAGAGTTACCAGCCAAGACTCCTTGCCCAGCATGGGAAGAAGTTGCTGTAGGGTCAGCATCTTGAATTTTGGAACAATGAGATATGTGTTCAGAGCGGACAGGTCGAGAATAGGTCTCCATTGGTTTTCCTTTCTTGGTACCAGGAAAAGTCTGGAGTAAAATCCTTGTCCTTGTTCCATAGACGATACCTTTTCTATAGCTCTCATCCTTAGTAAGTGGTCTATTTGTTGTAGAGCGTTTGTCTTTTGGTTTGGAGGTAGGTTTGGCATTCCTCTCTTCCCTGGTAGAGTATGGAAGTGAAACCTGTAACCTTTGTCTATTGTCTGTAAAATTCATTTGTCTCCTGTAATGTAATGCCAGTTTACTGAAAATAAGGCTAGCTTTCCGCCTAAGGGTGCTTCTAGTTGTTCCCTGGTAGGCGGTTTCAGAGCCAAGTCACCGTGATTGTCCTGTGGAAGTGGTAGTGGCTGGATCTGTGGCAGTACTTCTCTGGTTGTTAGGCTGCCACTGACGTCCCCTGTAGGCACCTCTGGATTGACCTCTGCCTCTTGGGCGCCTATTCCTGCCTCTCTGTGCTCTGGTGGTGTCTGGAAAGGACCAATTCTTGGAAGGCCAGTTCCTACTAAACCTCGGAGGCTGGACCTGTAAGAAATCCTTGACTGTCTGGACAGATTTAGCTTTTTCTTCTACCTTCTTCAACACTTGCTGTGCAGGGGAGCCAAACAAACTGTGTTTTTCCATGGGAGCATCTAGGAGCTTTGACTTTACATGGTGTGGTAAGGATTGCTCTTTTAACCATGCATGTCTTCTGATCACTGTACCAGTCATAGCTGATCTAAAGGAAGCCTCCAGTGCATCATAGCCGCATTTTAAAGAATGATTACTGACCTGCTGAGTGTTATGTACCAATTCCTGAAGGGACTTACGGTCTAAAGGTTCAGGCGAGGACACTTTTTTAGTTAGCTGATCTAACAAATTCCTGATACTGAATCATGTGGAATTGACAGTTTAAGGCCCTAGCCAAAAGAGTAGCAGAAGTATAAACTTTTTTACCCCATCTCTCTAATGCCCTAGATTCTCTTTCAGAGGGGAGGGGGTTTTTGGCAGAGGCAGCTGCTACAGCTTTGGGGCCCTGTGAAATAGTTTCAGGATCTGCAATAGGAGCCTTATACAAGTGATAATGTGTATCCGGAACCCTGTAGTATCTGTCGGGCTTAGCAGGGGCCGGAGGAAGAGAGTCAGGAGCAGTACAAGCATCATTAAATGCATCATCCACAACTGTAAGTACTGGAGGAATGGCTAAAGGCCTATGCTGTGGCAAATGTAAAAAGGTCCTAAGCCTTTTCCTAGAGTCTGAAAAATCCTGGCCCTGCCATTGAAATTGTTCTCTCATAGCATGCAAGGTTTCCCCAAAAGAAAATTCCTCAGGAGGAGAGGCAGAAGGAATGGAGTTCTTCTGCATCAGAGTCCTCATATGGAGAGTAAGGGCCTTCTGGAGGAAAAATATACATCTTCAATCAGTTAAGCTCTTGCCAGTGGTGAGAATCAAACCCTGCACCTTGTGCTTGAAAGGCATATATCTTAACCACTGTACCATTAGCCTTTCAGATTTTGTATTATCTGAATCATCAGAGGAGTAATCTGTAGAAACTGGCTCAGGGGGCTCTGCTCTAGGCCTCTTCTCTGGAGGGGGGTGAGAGGCCCTGTCAGGGTGAGGCTGGGATCCCCTGATCAAAGAAATGAGATCCTCTGCTAGACTAAGCATTTGAGTACTAGAGCTAGGCCTGTGAGAGGGGGTTTTAGCAGGCACGGTCTTTGTTGATTTAGCTGCTTTAGCCCTGGTAAAAGCCTTAATTGACATGGATGCAGGGGGCCTAGCAGCTCCACGTGCAGGAGTAGATATATCTAAAGGGATAGTATCTGATAATTCCTGAGAACCTGTAAGAGCAGGTGGAATTTCAGTAGCAGTTTCAGCCATGCTGGATGAGGCCTCGGTTGTAGGAGGCATGCTTTCGGCCGAAGGAAGAACCGAGGACTCTGTTTCAGCCAAAACCGAGACACTCGCGGTTGGCTTAACCGTGGTTTCGGCCGAAACCGCGGACCGCGAGTTTCGGTCCTTTTCCTTATGCTTTTTAGCTAATTGTGAAGTCGGAGTCTCCGACGGCATGTTGTAAGCAAAAGCAGAGCCGAAAAACTCCTCTGCAAACTCCGACCGACGCCTAAGTGTCCGTCGGTTGAAGGAAGCACAGGCTAGACAAGCTGCTACGTCGTGGTCTGGGCCTAAACAAGGTAGGCAGTAAGAGTGGAAATCTTTATGAGGTATTTGTTTCCCACAAGTTAAACAGTTATTCACTTTTTCTGACATCGGCTGAGGCAAGAAAGAGTCCCCAACGGGGTACTTAGCTTTTTAGAAGTCTTCGGTAGTAGCAATCTCTGGTTCTGACCGACCGGCACTTGCGAACAGCTTCTGCTTCAGGCGCCACGCGGCAAGAAAGACTGGGGAAGATGGCGTCGGCTGATGCCTTTATACCCAATTAACAGCAGCTATGACGTCGGGTGAAGTGCGACATCAGCCGAGGCCAGACCCAGACTTTGGAATCCGGCCGACCGAAGGGCTGCCTGAGGCAGGATAACCCATTTGTTAGGACTGCAGATGCATCCTTGAAGGACATTGTTCATGTTTGTTGTCCATCTCACCTTCATTCTTACTGCTTGGTTTCAGAACCGATCCTCAGTTCTGACTCGGACGTATACTAAAGCTTGAGGTCTTCCACTGGCTCGTGGCTGTATCCCTATCCCATCATGCTCTAGTGAAGTTCCCCAGATCTTGTTTGCTGATAACCATAGGGACCTAAGGTACTATCAATATATCTCATTAAGACAATGAAGAAGGTCAGAGACACACTAGCAAAGGAAGGACCACTTTCTTCTCCAGGAGCCGTAGGTAGGGGGGAAGGAGGGAGGGATGTAAGAATGAAGACAAGATGGACAACAAACATGGAATGTTATGGTGAGTACTTAACTTCTTTATGTTATGTTGTCTTATCTCGCCTTCATTCTTACTGGTTGGGACAGCGTCCCTAGCACCAAATTTCTTGGGTGGCTCGGGGAATATATTCTTCAGGACAGTGGACCTAAAGGAGGCACTGTCCCTGGAGGCCAAGTCTACTTTGTAATGAGTGATAAAGTTATGAGGTGTTGCCCAAGTCACAGCAGTACAAATGCTATCAAGTGGCAGTCAAGCTCAAAAGGCAGAAAAGGTTGCCACAGCTCTTGTAGAATGGTCTTTGACTTTAAAGGGGAGAACTTTGTTATTAGAATTATATATAAAGGAAATGCAATCTGACAACCATCTTGAAAGTGTGACCTTAGATATAGGGGGCACCTTTCTTTGCTTCTGAAAACGACACAAATAATTGATCAGATTTCCTGAAGTCCTTTGTTCTATGAAAGTAGAAGCGTAATTGTCAATGTACATCCAGTTGGTGAAACTTATATTTTCCTTGTTGCCATGGTTTGGGAAAAAAACTGGTAACTCTATGGACTAATTTAGGTTAGACTCTGAACATACTTTTGGCAGGAAGGATGGGTTTGTTCGAAGGGAAGCTTTATCTTTGTGAAAAAGCATATATGGTGGCTTGATTGATAATGCTTGCAGTTCTGAAACTCTTCTAGCAGAAGTGATGGCGACGAACATACTTGTTTTCCACGTTAAAAATTTTAGATCGCATGATGATGCAGGTTAAAATGGGAGAAGGATCAAACAGGACAGATTAAAGTTTAGGTCCCATGGTGGTAGGGGTGTTTTTATAGCTGGTCTTAACAAAATAGTACCCTTCAGGAAGGCTTTGCATAGTTTGTGGGACATCAAGTTAGGGGCAAAATCCCTCATATAGAAATTAGATATCACTAACTGTACATGAATGGTAGCTGCAGCTGTGCCTTCATTAAATAGTTCGAGAACAGAAGTTAAAGGAGCAGAAAAGGAGTCACTACTTTTTGCCAATGCCCAGGAAGAAAACCTTCTCCATTTACTGATATATAATTTTCTCGCTGAGGCCTTATGAGAAGAGATCAAGAAATGTTTGACCGAATGAGGAAGGTTAGGAAGTCTGGCTATAATTGGTATTGACAGCTTGGGTGCTCCAATACCAATTATAGCCAGGCATCCTAACCTTCCTCAAAAGGCAAAATAGCTACTGCATTTGGCATTCATGGATAGGGTGAAGAGGTCACAGCAAGGCTGGCCCCATTTTCAGAAGATCAACTCCGCTACCTCTTGTTTTAGGGACCACTCAAGAGGCAAGAGAATTGCTCTGCTGAGTTTGTCTGCTATGATGCTGGATTTCCCCGGGATGTGCGTTGCTATCAGAAAATGTTGGGAAGAGATTGCCCACTGCCATACTCTCAGGGTTTCTCTACAAAGGGAGACAAACCTGGTCCTCTCCTTGTTTATGCACCAGACAACCGACATGTCTGTCTGTATTGCAATTGTACCCAGCGGGAGAGAGTTCTGAGTGCCTGCAACGTCAAAAGCACTGCTCTCATCTCTAGGATATTGAAGTGCAAATGGGCCTCGTGATCCAGCCACGTGCCTTGGACTGTCCTTCCCAGATAATGTTCCCCCATCTTATCTTTGAGGCATCTGTGGTCTCTGTGGCCAAAGCTTGTGGGGAAAGAAAGGGTTGACCTGATGTTACATGATTGGAGTGAAGCCACCAACGAAGATCCTTCTTGCAGGACTCAACAGAATTTGATGGGACATGGCTAGTTCCTGCAAAGACAACTGGGTGAATAGTAGCCACTGTAAGATTCTCATGTGCATGCGTGCTAGTGGAACCAAACTTATCGCTGCTGCCATGGTTCCCAAGACTTTCAAAACTGTCATTGCCTGTACTCTTGTTTTGGAGAGAAGGTGGGAGACATTATCTCAGAACTAAGACTCTTTCTGCAGGAAGTTTTGGCATCATGTTTACCGTGTCTAGATCTGCTCCTATAAACATGATACGTTGTAATGGCAACAAAGCAGATTTTTCATAATTTAATGTGATTCCCAGGTGAGAGCAGAGAGAGGTGTCTCTTGATTTCATTAGTAGATGCTTAGGGGTGGCAGTTAGGAGCCAGTCGTCTAGATACGGAAACTCAGAATTCCTAGATGTCTTAGGTGAACCGTGACTACTGTCATGCACTTTGTGAACACTCTGGGGGGGGGCTGTAGTGAGACCAAAGGGCAGAGCTTGAAACTGGTAATAACTGGCTCCCAGCCAAAAACGCAGATGACTCCTGGATGGCCTGTCCATCTTTATGTGGTAGTATGCATCCTGGAGGTCTATAGACCACATCCAATTGTCTTTTCCCAAAAAGGGAAGAATCGAATGCAGTGTTACCATCAGAACTTGGTCTTTTTGACTAATTTGTTTAAGCTGCTGAAATCCAACGTCTCCAGTCCCCTGTTTGTTTCAGCACTAAAAAGAATCTCAATTAAGATCCAGATCCTATTTGGTCTGCGGGGACACTCTGAGTAACTTTTGTCTAGCAACTTCTGAATTTCTAGAGTTGCTTGATCCCTTTGACTGGGTGGAACGTCCGGAGTTTTTTTTTTTATGTTTGGGACGGGAAGAGAAAATTGTATGAAATATCCTCTGGATATGACACTTTGAACCTACTTATCTTTCGTTATTTCTGACCAGGCTTTTAGGTACAAAGATAATCGACCCCCGACTGCCTCCAGAGATGGACAGACGGGCCTCCCTTCAGGAGCGCTGAAAGGGCCACAAAGAATTCCTGTCACCCTGGTTTTGCAGACCCCATCCTCTGTGTGGACGGCGTCTTCCATGTGTACTTCCCCCTCTGCCCCTAGGGGAGGAGTCACCATGTGTCCCCCTAAAAATCTCTCTGGGATTTACGGAACCACATCTTCCTACTCTTCTGGCCTTTTGGGTAAGGTCTAGAAGGTATGTAAAAACAGACTCCTACAGCAGAGTGTCTCTCTCCTTCTTGCTCACAGCTGGTTAGTGTCTCCTTAACTTTTGGACAGAACAAGGATGAGCCATCAAATGGGATATTAATAAAGGAAGATTTGAAAGGTTCCGCAAAGTTGCATAAGCGCATCCAGGAATGTCCTGAACCCTCTGCTCTTTCCATCTGTTGCACAAGAGAGCCTCATGGAGGAGTTGACCACAGAATTTAAGGTGGAGAGCTGAGAGGAAACCTTATCTGATACCCCTGCAGCTACTGTACCTTGGAGATCTCTTTATAAGCCTTGTAAAATGAGTCAGATAGTTCAGTGATCTGAGTGCAAAAGTCGCTGAAGCAAACATGTGCTTCCCGTATCTGTCCATCGTATGAGACTCCTTGTTCAGTGGATGGAGAGATGAGGATATTTCAGAAAGTTCCCTTTTGGTGGCTGCTGCCACCACCATAGCATCTACAGGGATACCCTTGGTCAGGAAGTCTCTATCTGAAGGGGCTGTAATGAACTTATCTGGCCTCCCAGGGACAAGCTCAACTGCATATGAAGACTCTCACGCCTTTCAACTATCTAGTTCCATATGCTCATTGAAAGGTGGAGACACCCAAGGGGCTGAAGGGTGAGACCAAAGGCCTTCAGGTCAACAGACTCATCAGAAGGGTTGATGGGCTTCCAAACGCCTCTCTGCTTAAGGATCTCTAGGATGTCTGTGAAGAAGACATCCTAAGAGGGCAACCGTGAGGGACTCTTTCGACTCATTGAGGTCTGTGTGTCTTAGGTGACTGACTCCTCTGGGGAGTCCAGGTGCTTCCTCTTGCAGAGTGTCTCTTTCGAAGGACCTCTTCAGAAGTGTATTTTAGAGGTTTCAGAAGAGAGGGGTTCACCCAATGGGGTACTCTGAGGCCTAGGGTCACCGCTGGTGTGTGGATGGTGTGGTGCAGAGACAGCAACAGTTCGTTAGGGGGAGGAATGTCAGAACCCCAGATTGGAGCTGAGAAGACAGCACCCTCATCAGCTCGAAAGCCCCCCTCCCCTGATCCGAAGACACCTCCAGCTCCTAAGAGCCTGAAGAAATATCCAGAACCAAGGGGGGTGGCTCCGAAGCCGATGTAGGAGCAGTGCTCATCTGCGTCGAAGCTCCGAGAGGTGAGCTCGGATCCGACAAATGTCCGATCTGACTGCCCTCCCTGGACCCGACTGGACAGCATCAGCTCCTAGACTCCTCGGACAGAACAGAGGATGTCGGAGCAGACGTCTATTCCGAAGATAACAGGATGGTTCAAGGCACCAATAGTTCCACAACAGTTGGTTTCAAGCATTCTGAATCAGAGGTCCCGGGTCGGTTCGGAGGAATCAATATAGGTGGGATAGTCTTGGCTGGCTCCAAATCCCTGCGGGTTAGAGCCAAAAGAAGTTTGGCCAGTGCCGGTGTCCTTATAAGCCTACGCACCACCCTATCCACATCATCGCCTGAAAGACTCATGGAGGACTTAGAGGAGAGTGTAGGGGATCTGATTTACTGCAAAACAGGTGACCTCAGAACAAGACTAACCAGCACAAATTCTGGGGACTGGCTGAGTTCAAATTCCATAGGCAACGAAATAGTTGGCACCTTTGTAGATTTTGTCAGTTCCAAAATAGTTGGAGCCAGAGATACAATTTTGCTCAATTTTTTAGCAGGCTCCACTTGCCCCGAAGAGGGAGAAGAGCTTTTTGAAGACTTGTCTGATTTTAAGGTGTTTTGTTGATCCTGAAGTGCTTGGACAATAAATAGCTTCCTGGAAGGGGAACTTCAACAAGCATCTAACAATTAACTTATTTTTTTGCTCTAGTAACACTCTACAGCTGAATGAGTGACATATCGAGCATGATTTCTGCAGATGTACTGCTCCCAAGCAATAAACACAAACAGTATGGGAATCTGTTTCTGACATTTTCTGACTGCACTTACTATAATTTTTAAAACCCAAAGGCTTAATTTCTTTATACACTTTGGACATGTTCAAATTACAGTCCACACACACACACAAGCAAAAACAATAACAACGATAAAATCCTGTAGTATAAAATATAGAAAATCTTTTTTTTTTTTTTTTTTTAACTTCAGGCAAGATAGAAAGGAAGACAGGTTGCCCTCTAACTAAAATGGGCAGCGGCAGCTCTCCAACTTAAACGGGCCGATGCCCCTTTTATTCCAGCAGTAGGAAAAACAAATAATGAACAGTCAAAAGATGCCCTCTAACTAAAAACTGACAGTAGCAGCCTTCTAACATAAACGGGCTGACACCTTTCTATTTACTCTAACCACAGTAAAAAGTAGAAAAATTACCCGGGATAGGGAGAACAACAAGGCCTAATGGAAATTCGACAGCCAAAAGCAACAATGCAGCAATGACTATCCTAACTAACTACAATACTTAATGGTAACTAGCTTTTGAAATAGAACAATAATTTTTTTTTAGAAATTAGTAGAAAAACGATGAGAAAAAGTTTGGTTCACTTAGCCAGAGCCAAGATGGAAGCCTCCAATCTGTTTAGTGGCAAATGAGATCTGGGGAGTTTCACTAGAGCATAATGGGATAGGGATACAGCCACGAGCCAGTGGAAGACCTCGAGCTTTAGTATACGGCCGAGTCAGAACTGAGGATCAGTTCCGAACCCAACCAGTAAGAATGAAAGTGGGATAGGACAACATAACCTCTCTCCTACAAGTCCTCTTGCCCCTAGTATACTGGTTCAGGCTGCCTATGACTAAAAGAAGGCTTAGAAGGATAACCTCTTTGAAACTGAGGAAGACGAGAGACAAAGATATGTTTCATGTCCTGCATAACTTCATCTTTATCCTGATGGGTAATAAATAATTCAGCCTCAGCAGTGCCAAAGAAATTCTGGCTGCCTAAGGAAGAATCCGATAATTTTGCTTTGATGTCTTCATGCAGAACCTGGACTTGTAACCAAGAATACCTTCTCATAACAGATCCATATACAGATGCTCTAGAGGCGGCATCAGCAACAACATAGCTACATTTAGTAGAATGAAGGGCCACCTGAGAAGCAGAGCTCAAAAAGGAAATGGCAAAAGTCTTACCCTCCGAGTCATGCATATCAGCCAAAATGCCCCCAATTAGGGAGAGAACAACCTTGGACATACCTAGTCATATGGGTCTGGTAATTAATAGCTAATGTAGCAGAGGTTTATACTTTTTACCACAGCTGTCCTTATCAGAAGGTGAAAGCTTAGAAGAAGACATCAACTTGGGTGGTTTATCAGTAGCTACAGAAGTAACACCATGATCAAAGGAAGGGCTTTTTATGTAAAAACTGTTGGGCTTCAGAAACTTTACAGAAACTCTCTGTTTTTTTAGGAGAAGGACGTTGAGAGTCTGAGGCCTGAGAAGCTTCAGTGAAAATATCCAAAAGAGCAGCCAGCACTGAAAAGACTGTAGAAAGCTGAAGAGAATCTACATGCAAGCATTCATAGTATCTTTTTTGAAAATCAGAAAGTTGGAAACTGTCTCACCTAAAGTGCACCATCATATTAATCACAGTATCCACAAAAGACTCCTCCATATCACAGTCAGGAGAAACAGAATCCTCTTCCTCAGACGTCAGGGCAAGGGGGAATGTATTTAAGAGGAGAAAGCCAATGACTCCCCACTGGAGTCTTAACTCCTTGTCAGAGGAATCAAAATCCCTACGACCCTTGGAAGAAGAGGAAGACCAAGGACAGAAGCTGGAATAGACAACTGGGACTGGGGGACCTAAGAGCTGTAACAGCAGTGAACCCCCCCCCCCCCCCCAAGTAAAATCATGCCATTCTTCGTGTGGATTCTTAGCCATAGGGGCCACGTTTAGTTTTCTGCTTAAAGGAACATCAGCTTTAAAAAATCTAAGAGATTCAGACACCTGCCTAGATTCAACGAGTGTACCATGCATTTCTTCCTTAAGTATTTGGGGAAGACCACTAGGCCTCTTAAAAGGATCGTCCGTGATTCCCCCTCTACATCTACATAGCCTCAGCAGATGTGTAGGTAAGCAGCTCAATTTTGACCTCCAAATGGGTCACAGTACAGGGATTTGACAGCAGCACAGAACAGCTCTCGGAATCTTCATCCAACCCAGAGACATATGGTGAAGGCTGGACAGCAGTTTGCACCTTTTTGACTTTCTTTTCAAATGGTGGCTGAACATCAGGCCAGGCAGATTCAGCCATGGTACCCTGAACTAAAAGCTTCAATTGCTTGTTCCCTAAGTAAATGGGAAGAGACAACAGTAGAGCATCTTATTGACAAACACCTGACAAGTCTCACACTGTGTATTGGTTGTTGTAGCACCAAAGAAAATAGGCATTGTTCACATCTATCTTTATGGGGAAGCTGCCTCCCACACTCACATTTTCCCTTCCTGGATGACATGTAAACTTAAGACAATAGGTAGAGAAGAGAAAGGAAGAGACCACTTAAGACAATAGGTAGAGAAGAGAAAGGAAGAGACCACTAACAAGGCACTTGTCTGTATAAGGCTTGGTAGTGGAACCAAGTCGGTGAACAGCTTGCAGACTGAATTAGAACAGTATTCAAACTGGCGGAATAGTAGTTCTGAAGACTAGGCACTCATGTCACATACGGACCTCACACCCTGCATGGAGGACATACATGTGATGTATAGTGCCTAGATGATGTAAAGACTTTGTAATGCTTGCAGGACATTTGACTATCCTCAACAGGATATTCCAGGAGTAAAGAATACTGCAACAATGTTAAGGAAGTACATTTAGAAGGATTTTTATATGAAAACTTTACCAAGGTCAACAACCTGTAGAACCTGTCAGGTTTCTTAGGAGCAGGTGGTTGAAACTCAGGCTTTAGAGAAGTAGAGGGAAAAACTATCCAACAAAGCTTCTAAAGCAGGAGGTACAGTCAAGGGCTTATACACTCATTTCCAACAGAGCACACCACCTTTCCTGGATGTCAGACAACTGAGAACCTTTCCACTGAAAATGTTTCATTTTGGGGCACTATTGTTAAGATGATGCAAGTTCTTTTATAGGGGAATCAGGAGCTAAAATGTCTTCATCTGAAGCAAAGGTCACAGCAAAATAAATTTGTGAAGAAAAAGCCAAGGAGTTATTGCCATCAGAATCCAATTCCTCTTTCCTCTCACTCCTCCTTTGCATTTTGAAAGGAGACAAAAAGAAAGTGGAGAAACAGCATGAGCAGGAAAGAAGTAGGGCAACTTTAAAGACAATCAGCTTGAAAAGACCCAGGGAAAAATCCTGCCATTCCTTCTGAGGATCTCTAGAAGACTAAGAAGAAATTAGAAGTTATGTACCTACCATAACGTTCCATGTTAGTTGTCTTCTTCTCGCCTTCTTTCTTGCTGGATGGGTTCGGAGCCGATCCTCGGCTCCGACTCGGCCACTCTAAAAGCTCAAGAGCTAGTTCCACCGGCTCGAGGCTCCCCTATATTCCACAATGCTAGGCGGTAACTCCTCAGATCTCGTTTGAAAGCTAAGCCCAGCAAGGAAAATCCATAAAAGGAACAAAAGAAAACTCCTCTAGGTCTGTCCCGGCTAGGGGGAAGGAGGGTGGGACGCAAGAAAGAAGGCAAGAAGAAGACAACTAACATGGAACGTTATGGTAGGTACATAACTTCTAAATGTTAACTTGTCTATCTCGCCTTCATTCTTGCTGGATGGGACCGAGTCCCTAGCACCTTATCCCGGGTGGCCTATCGGAATAGACTCTTGAGTACAGTGGAACCAAAGTTGGCTCGGTCTCTAGAGGCCAAGTCCAACTTATAATGAGAAATGAAGGCATGGGGAGAAGCCCAAGTAGCTACAGAACAAATCGAATCAATAGGCAGCCTATCTTGGAAAGCTATAGAAGTGGCTAAAGCTCTAGTTGAATGAGCCCTGGGTTTGGATGGCAATTGTTGATGTCTGATCTCATACACAAGGGTAATCAACGAAGTAAGCCATCTAGAGAGAAATACTTTAGAAATTGGAAGGCCCATTCTACCTTCTGCATAAGAAACAAACAGTTGGATCAGACTTCCTGAATTGTTTGGTCCTGTCTAAATAGTACCTAAGTTGGCGATGAACATCTAAAAAGTGTAACTTTTGTTCTGACCTATTGGAATAATTAGGGAAGAACACAGGAAGTTCAATGGTTTGATTCAAATTTGCCAGTGAAGCTACCTTGGGCAAAAAGGACAGGTTAGTACGCAAGGACACCCTATCCTTATGAAACACAAGATAAGGGGGTCGACTACACAGAGCATGGAGTTCAGAGACTCTTCTAGCTGAAGTGATAGCTACTAAAAAGAGTGTTTTCCAAGATAGTAACTTTATTGAACATGAAGCCGCAGGTTCAAAGGGGGGAAGAATTAAGGACGCCAGAGCCAAGTTGAGATCCCATTGAGGAGGAGGATCCCTGATTGGTGGTTTGAGGAGAAAAACTCCCTTTAAAAAGGCTTTGCAGAGTTTGTGAGACATAATGGAGGACTCTGAGACTCCAACATGAAAGTTCGATATTGCTGCCAACTGAACTTTGATGGTAGATGGGGACGAACCTGAGTGGAAAAGTTCGGCTAGAAAGTCTAGAACTGATTGAATGGAAGCAGTGAAAGGATCCATATTCTTTGACTGTGCCCAATAGGAAAAACGTTTCCACTTGCTATGATAAATCTTCCGAGTGGAAGACTTATGAGAGGCTATCAAAATATCTCTAACTGAGCGAGATATCAGAGGAAGCCTGGCTAGAGTTGGAATTGGAGGAACCACGCTGTGAGGTTCAGAGAAGGGAGGGAGTGGTGCAACTGACCCGACTGATGGGTCAAGAGGTCTGGAACTGGGTCCAGATGCCAAGGTTGCTCCAACAGATAACGGTGGAGAAATGGGAACCAAATCTGTCGAGGCCAGTAAGGGGCAATGAGGATCATGGAAGCTTTCTGAGCGATGGCTTTCTGTATTAGCTGAGATATCAGTGGGAAGGGAGGAAAAGCATACAGAAGTCCCCAGGGCCAATCGTGTACTAGAGCGTCTCTGTTGGGGTGGCCTGGTTGGGGAAAGAGGGTGAAAAAATCGTCGCACTTGCTGTTTTGGGGAGTAGCGAAAAGGTCGCAGCAAGGCCGGCCCCACTTTCGAAAAACTTTCTCCAACACTGAATTCTTCAGAGACCACTCGTGAGGCATGAGAATAGCTCTGCTCAATTTGTCCGCAATCACATTGGACTTCCCGGGAATGTGCGTTGCTAACAGAAACCGCTGAGAAGAAATCGCCCATTGCCACAGTCTGAGTGCCTCTCGACATAGGGGGTAAGATCTGGTTCCGCCTTGTTTGTCGATGTACCACACTACAGACATATTGTCTGTCTGAATTGCTATAGTTCCCTTGGGAAGAGAGTCTTGTAAGGCTTGCAACGCTAGAAGCACTGCTCTCATCTCTAGGACATTTATGTGCAAGTGGCACTCGAAAGGTTGCCACATGCCTTGGACCGTCCTGCCCTGGTAATGCCCCCCCCACCCGATCAGGGAGGCATCCGTTGTCACTGTAGCAACCGGAGGGGAAGGGACGAAAGGTCTCCCTAGGTGAAGCTGGGGAGATGTGATCCACCAAGAGAGATGATTCTTGCACGATTGAGTTATCCGAATAGGATGGGACATTGGAAGTCGTTGGAAAGACCATTGTGTGAAGAGCATCCATTGTAAAATTCTCATATGGAAGCGAGCTAATGGTAGAAGGATGGCCGCCGCCATAATCCCTAAAACCTTCAGGATCAATCTGGCTTTGACTTTGTTGCTCTGCAAGACAAGAGAGACCTGTCTGTGTATGTCTGCTATTCTCTGCTCTGTGAGTCTGGCTGACATGTTGACTGTGTCTAGGATTTGCGCCTATAAAGGTAATAACACGACAAGGCGACAAGACAGACTTTTCGTAATTTATTGAAATGCATAATGTCTGACATGTGTGAAAGGTGTAGTCTCTGGCAAGAAGCAAAAGATGCTTGGTGGGGGCTGTAAGGAGCCAGTCGTCTAAATAAGGAAACACCTGGAATCCTTGTCGTCTCAGATGAGAGGCGACCACTGCCATGCATTTGGTAAACACTCGGGGGGCTGTAGTGAGACCAAAGGGCAGGGCTCTGAATTGGAAATGACTGGTTCCCAGCCTGAAGAGGAGGAATCTCCTGGAGCGTCGACTCATTCTGATGTGATAGTACGCATCCTGGAGATCTATCGAGCACATCCAGTTGTCCCGCCCCAAAAGGGGTAGAATGGACTGCAGCGTGACCACCCGGAACTTTGTTTTCTTGACAAACTTGTTCAAGTTGCTGAGATCCAAAATGGGTCTCCAGTCCCCTGTTTTCTTTTAACCAAAAAGAATTTGGAGTAGATTCCGGATACTATTTGGTCTGCTGGAACTGGTTGAATGGCTCTTTTTGCGAGCAGCTTTGAAATTTCTAATGCTACTTGCTCCCTTTGACTGGGTGGAACGTCTGGAAGGGATTTTTTGGATTGCTTCGGAATGAAAAGGAATGGGATTCTGTAGCCTTCGGAAATGATAGACTGTACCCACTTGTCTTGAGTTAGGGATAGCCAGGCTTCTGGGTACAGCGATAATCTTCCCCCCGACTGCCTCCGAAGGTGGACAGTCGGGCAACACCTCAGGGCTTGTCGGAAAAGGATTCTCGACTGCCCTGATTCTGCGGGCCCCCTCTGCCTCTAGGACGGCATCTACCATTATTGTTCCCCCCTCTGCCTCTAGAGGGGAATCGACTCTGAGCGTCAGACAAATCTCCCTGAGATTGTTTGCAGAACCACATCTTTCCCCCTTTCTGGCCTTTGGGGTAAGGCCTAGAAGGAGCACAAAAACGGACTCCGACGGCAGAGAGAGTTTTGCCATCAGTCTCGCACCTAGTCAGGGTTTCCTTCACTTGAGGACCAAAAAGGGATGATCCATCAAAGGGGGAATTAGTGAAGGACGCCTTGAAAGGGTCCGCAAAGTTACATAGCCACATCCAGGCGTGCCGACGCAAGGCTACACTTGTACCTGCCGCTCTACTTGCTCCATCCGCCGCATATGAAAGGAGGCGCATGGAGGAGTTAGTTATAGAATTAAGGGTCGCCAGCTGAGAGTTCATCCTATCCTGAAAACCCGCAGCTGTTGGGTCCTTTAACATTTCGCTCGCTTCCTTGAGCAAATCCCTCTGAAGATGAGTGAAATGACACAGGTAATTCAGCGAGCACATAGTAAAGGTCGCTGACGAGAACATCCGCTTCCCGTACCTGTCCATCGACCTAGACTCCTTGTTAGGAGGATGAACAGGCACCGAAGGATCAGCTAACTCCTTCTTGGTGGCCGCAGCCACCACCATAGCATCAACAGAGACGCCTTTGGTTAAAAATTCCTTGTCCTTGGGGGCAGTGATAAATTTTGATGGTCTCCTGGGGGTGGGTTCCACTGAGTCAGCAGCCGCCCAGGCCTTCTTTGCCACCACTTGCATAAGGGGGTCAAAGGGAGGGGACACCCAGGAGGTGGAAGGGCGAGAGCCAAACGCCTTAAGATACACAGATTCATCCTCTGAAGGGTTGAAAGCTGGCCAATTCCCCCTCTGTTTTAAGATTTCGAGGATGTCTGCAAAGGAGACATCTTCAGAGAGGGAACGAGGGGAACCTTCAGAATCCTCTAAATCAGTGTCAGAGGTGACAGACTCAGGGGAGTCAATGTGCTTCCTCTTGCACTGCCTCTTCCTAGGGGGCTCTCCTGCCGGGTCAGGAGAGGCCTCGGAAGAGGAGGAGATCCCCACTGGGGAAACTTGAAGAGCTGGCTCTCTACGGTCGGGGATGAGAGAGTGAGTAGAAATCACCGGAAGCACCGTGGAGGGAGGGGCGGAAGGAGCCGACTGTGGAGTTGAACCTGGTTCTAACACGCTCCTCATGACCTCAAAGGCAACCCTGTCAGGCAGAGCCGGAGGTCTCCGCTCTGAAAATCTGAAGACCTCCCCCGGCACCGACAGTGATGGCTCAGAGGCCGATGTCGGAGCCGAACTCACCAGCGCTGAAGCACCGAGAGGGAGAGCGGGGTCGGACAAGGGTCCGATGCCACTCGCCCCCTCGGAGCCGACGAGGGAAGTCCGGCGCAGAGATTCTTCCAAGGAAGACATTGGAGCAGACGACGGCACCAAAGACAATGGTATCGGTTCCGACGCCACCACAATCTCGGGTCCGAGCCGCCCCGGCTCTGAACTCAGAAGAGTCAGAGGAGGAACATTTTGAGTAATGGGAATAGTTCTCGACTGTTGAGTCGGACTTTGAAGCATCTAGGCCAGTGAGTCGGACTTTGAAGCATCTGGGCCAGTGCCTCGGACTTAAGAAGTCGACTCACTACTCTCTGAAGGTCATGATCCGATAGTCTGGAAGACCTAGAGGAGTGAGATCTATGGCTCCATTCAGACAGCAAAGGTGATGCTGGAGCCAAATGAACGGAGCCGATAGATGGAGATCGGGACCTTTTTCTGGATGTCGGTTCCGACAATTTGATCAGAGCCGACTCAGTTATGTCTTCAGTAGGGGCATGCGTTCGAGATTCATCGGCTTCGGCCGGAGCCGATGTTCGAACAGCCTTTGGACCCCCAGAAGACGGCTCAGAGACTGGAGCCGAAGGTCTGGAAGACTTAGAGGGTTTCCCCGAGGATTGAGTCGAGGGACCCTCAGGCTTCAATAAACCCCTTAAAATGAGTTTATTTTTGCGCTCCTGCAGGACTCTAGGGCTGAAGCCATGGCAAACAGCACATGAGTCCTGCAGGTGCAAAGGCCCCAGGCAGTATACACAAGAAGTGTGACAGTCTGTCAGAGACATCTTCTGACAGCACGAGTCACACTTCTTGAAGCCTGAGACCTTCGATTCTTTGGACATGTCCAAAAAAGAAGTCAAAGTGTAACCACAAACACACACACACACACACACCAATTACACTTGTAATATTTTTAAATTAAAAATTAGTAATTAACTTAAAATTAAGACCCTACAAAACACAGCCACTCCAACTACTAAGGTAGGGAGGGAATGGGCCTAAAGCCCAAGGGAATAAAATTAGCAAGTTTAGGAAAAAAACTGGGGAAACTTGACTATAAAGGGGAGTAAACTACTTAACTTTGAAAACTATGAGGAAAGCTAACTTAAAAAGGGGGTCTATCTAAGATACAACTCAATATTTCAACTAACCTGACGAGCCGGTTGAAAAAGCACCTCGATCGCTGTAGCGGCAAACGAGATCTGAGGAGTTACCGCCTAGCATTGTGGGATATAGGGCAGCCTCGAGCCGGTGGAACTAGCTCTCGAGCTTTTAGAGTGGCCGAGTCGGAGCCGAGGATCAGCTCCGAACCCATCCAGCAAGAATGAAGGCGAGATAGACAACTTAACATCAGTAGATTTAGTCTTCTACATCTTAACTTTGATACCTGTCCTTGCCAAATGAAGAGTATCCAAGCTCTGATGTTACTCAATCAAAAAAAAAAGTCCTCAATGATGATACTTAACTCCTCAACTGCTGCAGAAGAGGCACAAACCAAACATCTGAGACACCAAAGTTGAAGCAATCATTCAGTACTTGCCGGACAGCTGGGGTAGACTGCATCCATACTTCGCTTGCATACCTCTGGCTCTGCTGGGATGAGGTCATACTTCAGACATTCACTGCGAGGGGAAGGTTCTCAGGCATTGGTATGCTGACCGAATGTCTGGCTGGCCAAGGCAGGATATCCCATCAGTTAATACTGCAACACTGATCTAGAAGGACATCCATACTTCGACTGCAGCATAAACAAGGCTTACTGGACAGAGATGTTGCTCTCTAAAAATACCTCTTTTATGGAACAGTCTTTCCTTGTATGTAGAACAAAGCAGCTCTCTGACCTTCTTCAAACAAAAACTGGATAAATGCATGGGAAACCATAAAATGACTCCTGGGTCTGGGTCCCTCAAACTCTCGCTGAAAATGGAAGAAATTAGTAGTTACTTTGTGCTGTAAATAGTGTCTTGAGGCTAGGCTACACGAGATCTACCTGATAAACAGTCCAGTATGGACATAAGACTACAAAAGGTCCCCACCTAATGGGCCTGCCAAGCACTTAAAGTCTTCTGACTTTATGGCTCTGGTGAAAAGGATGCTTCATTGGTTTACAGCACTTGGAAAGCCTTGTCCCATTTGGCCTACAGTAAGGTAAGTACTTTTGTTTCATGTGGAGAGGAAGACAATTCTGAACTAGAATTCTCTATGATACACATGTATTCCTCCAACATGTTCTACTTATGTTTCTTGGTGAGAAAGTTCTGTGGGTATTCAAGTGTTTGGACAGATGCATGCCAGGAGGCGGCATTACACTCTGATCAGCTTAAGTATAGGATACAGTAGAAGGATAGTATCCCTGGATCTGGATGCGCAATGAAAAAGAACTTCCTTACAATAGCGGATACATGGTGGTCAAAGAACAGCTTGTTATCTACATAGGATCCCAGGTCCTTAACTAATGGAGTGACTTTCTGGGTGCATTATTAATGCGATAGCTTCAGGAAATGTCATGCTTGCCAAAGGATACTACTACACACTTTCTAGCATTTTAATTTTATTTTAGTCCACGGCCTTGACATGAGCTATTTGTTTGCGAAAGGCCCTCTTATTGGATTTCAATGGCAACAAGCTTACAGTCATCAGCAACTCTGGTCAGCCAAAAGCCCTTAAGATTAGATCGGACCTCAGAGAACCAAATAACAAAGAGGAGTGCACTACAAATGGAGCACTGGGATACACTGCTGGTGACCAGTCTTTTCGTGGACATGGAGCCACTCTCTAATTTTGTGGGTTCTATCTGTGAGACAGTTTACCATCCAATGAATTACATAAGGATTAACATTCAGTTGTGAAAGTTTCTTGACAACACCAGAGTGTGGGAAGGTGCTGAATGCCCTAGCAAGATCAAGATATGTGGTGTGTACTGATTTTCCCTCATCTGTTGCTTAACCTTTAATAGTCTTCCAGATGCGAGTGGACAGGACTTCTACGTCTGTAATTATCTGAGTAAGTTGATACCCCAACTCGGTGCAGGGATGACTGTGGTTGCCCACCATTCATCTGGCACAGTCGGTTTTGGAGGCTGACACTGAATAGTTCCTGTAGGCGGCCCTGTTTCATGCTGGCCATTAGGCATCCTGGTCTGTTATCCAGCCCCACAGATGTGTGCGCGTGCGTGGGGCAGGGGGCATGAGATGGGAAAACTGGTACCTGGCCTAGACATTTAATTTGCTTTGCTAGAGGCCAAGATAGAACTCAATTAAGAGGACAGAAAAGATTAGATCTGCACTAAAAAAGTTGAAAAGCTCTGGACATGAGAGAGGAAAAAAGACCCCTAATTGTCGCCAATTCATATGGATAAAGAAAGTACAGTTGTGCACACTTACCATAAATGTAGATGTTAGAGTGTATTCACTGTTGCAGTCATCACACTTGGGTTATCTGCCTGCAGGTAGCCCTCAGTTGGCCCGAATACCAGAGTCTTGGGATTTCCGAGTCAGATGCTGTCGCTTCTTCCATGACATCAGGTCGTCAGGGGTATATAAAAAGGCAGCTGAAGCCTTACATCAGTTTTTCTTGCCCCAAATGTCAGGAGCCCCCAAATACGAAGCTAGTATATGGTGGGGAACACCACCAGTAAAAAGTAAATACCACTGCTAGTAAAAAAGGCCACAGAGAGGAGAGGTAGAAAGGACAGAGAAAACCAGGGGGCTGGAGGAAGGGAAACCAGGACTGCAACAGTGAATACACTCGAAAATCTACATTTATGGTAAGTGTACACAAGTGTACTATGTTCTTCGTGTTTCACTGTTGCAGTCATCACACTTGGGTTGATTCCAAATACTGAGGAAGGGTGGAGGCAGTCAAGTGTTAGGGCTGGCTAGCAGGCCTTGTAAGACTGCTGTAGCAAATCAAGCTCTGGATTTAGAGAAAATAGGTAAGTGGTAATGTTTGGTGAAGGTGTGTACAGAACTCCAAGTTGCAGCTTCCAGAATGCCCCTGGTAGGGACTCCCCTGAGAAATGCTGTAGAAGTGGAAGTAGCCCTAGTGGAATGTGGTCTGATCTTCTGTGGGGTATGGTTTTCCATGGTGCTTGTAGCAGAAATGGATGCAGTGTGCTATCCATTTGGAAATGGTTTGTTTGGAGATGGCCTTGCTCTCTGCCCCCGTAGCAAAGTTGACTAGCAGCTGGTCAGATTTTCTGAAAGGTTTAGTCCTGTTAAGGTAGAACCAGAGCTGTCTGTGCAGGTCCCTTTGCCCTTTATTCTGAGGATTAGGGAAGAAGGTTGGCAAATGGATGGATTGGTTTAGAGCGACACTGGACACAGCCTTAGGCATAAAGGACGGGTTAGTCCTGAGGGAAACCTTGTCAGCATGGAAAATAATAAGTTATGTACCTACCATAACGTTCCAGGTTAGTTGTCTTCATCTCGCCTTCTTTCTTGCTAGATGGGTTCGGCTCCGACTCGGCCTTTTACTAAAGCTCGAGAGCTATTTACCAGCTTGAGGCCGCCTCTTATCCCACAATGCTAGGCGTCAGATATCCAGATCTTGTTTGGAAGATCTAACACCATGGAAAAAACACCTGTTCCCACCACAAGGTTTACCTACAGTGCTACAAACAGAGAAGGATGTAACCTAAAAAAAAGAGTCAACCATACAAAGAAGGCCTCAAAAGGGATTCTTCTTGGTCCTAACCAGGCTAGGGGGATGGAGGGTGGGACGCAAGAAAGAAGGCGAGATGAAGACAACTAACATGGAATGTTATGATAGGTACATAACTTCTTAATGTTAAGTTGTCTATCTCGCCTTCATTCTTGCTGGATGGGACAGCCCTAGCACCTTAGCCCTGGGTGGCTCATTGAAACAGACTCTTGAGCACAGTGGAACCAAAATCAGCTGGACTCCTGGAGGCCATATCCAACTTGTAATGCGAAATGAAGGTATGAGGAGTGACCCATGTGGCTGCAGCACAAATAGATTCCATTGGAAGTCTAGCCTGAAAAGCTACTAACGTAGCCAATGCTCTGGTGGAATGAGCTTTTGGTTTTGTAGGGAGTTCTTTATGTCTCAGTTGGTAGGATCAAGGTAACAATAGAGGCCAGCCACCTGGACAAGGTTACCTTAGAAACTGGCAGGCCCTGCGTGCCCTCAGCATAGGACAGGAAGAGTTGATCTGATTTTCTTGTCTGTTTGGTCCTATCCAAATAAAAACGTAATTGCCTGTGAACGTCCAAATAGTGTAACTTTTGTTCAGCTCTGTTTGAATAATTAGGAAAAAAGACAGGAAGATCAATTGCCTGATTGAGATTTGTCTCCGAGGGTATTTTGGGTAAAAAGGAAGGATTAGTCCTGAGTGAAACTTTATCTTTGTGAAAAATAAGATGAGGACGAATACAAAGGGCTTGAAGTTCCGATACTCTTCTGGTTGAGGTGATGGCTACTAAGAAGAGAGTCTTCCAGGAGAGTAACTTTAAGGAACAAGAAGCCGCAGGTTCAAAAGGAGGGAGAATCAAAGAAGTTAATATCAAGTTCAAATCCCACGGAGGGGGGGGGGGATCTTTAACCGGGGGTCTAAGTAAAATAGACCCCTTAAGAAAGGCCTTACAAAGTTTGTGGGACATGATACTGGACTCTGATAGGCCAACGTGAAAATTTGCGATAGCAGCCAATTGGACCCTAATTGTGGCAGACGAGAAATCTGCTCGAAAAAGTTCTGCCAAAAATCTAAAACATTTTGGACAGGGGCTGTAAATGGGTCTATCTTTCTAGCCTCTGCCCAGAAAGAAAAATGTTTCCACTTACTAGCGTAAGTCTTCCTAGTAGAAGATTTGTGTGAAGAAAGTATGATTTCACCCACTGGCTGAGAAATATGTGGAAGCCTGGCTAAGGTTGGAAGTGGAGCAACCAAGCTGTGAGGTTGAGAGAGTGAAGGGATTGGTGCAGCCCGCCCGACTGATGGATCAAGAGGTCTGGCACTGGGTCCAGATTCCAGGGCTGCTCCAGCAGGTGACGATGCAGGAATGGGAACCATATTTGTCGAGGCCAGTAAGGAGCAACGAGGATCATCCTGGATCCCCAAGCGGTCGCTTTCTGAATCAGTTGTGGAATTAAGGGAAAAGAAGTGAATGTACAGAGAAGACCCCGGGGCCAATCGTGAACTAGAGCGTCTCTGGGGGAATGGCCTGGGAGGGGGAAGAGAGTGAAGAAGTCGCTGCACTTGCTGTTGAGAGGGGTTGCAAAAAGGTCGCAGCAAGGTTGACCATATGCAGAAAATTTTGTCCGCTACTAACTGATTGAGAGACCACTCATGAGGCATAAGGATTGCTCTGCATAGTCTGTCCGCTATGACGCTGGACTTCCCGGGGATGTGCATTGCTATCAGAAACCATTGAGAGGAGATCGCCCACTGCCAGAGTCTGAGTGCTTCTCGACATAAGGGATAGGACCTGGTTCTGCCCTGCTTGTTGATGTACCACACTATTGACATATTGTCCGTCTGAAATGCAATAGTCCCGGTAGGTAGAGAGTCCTGAAGAGCTTGCAACGCTAAAAGAACCGCTCTCATCTCCAAGACATTTACGTGCAGATGGTACTCTAGGGGTTGCCAAGTGCCCTGGACATTCCTGCCCTGAAAATGCCCCCCCCCACCCGATCAGGGAGGCATCCGTTGTCATCGTGGCAACCGAAGGAAGGACAAACGGTCTATCCTGATAAACTTGAGGGGAGACCATCCAAGAAAGGTGGTCTTTGCAAGATGGGGTGATTATTATGTTGTGAGACATCAGAAGCTGTTGAAAGGACCATTGGGGAAAAAGCATCCATTGAAGAATCCGCATGTGAAAATGAGCCAGGGGAAGTAATGTGATTGCTGCTGCCATGAGACCCAAGGTTTTCAGTACAAATCTGGCCTGACTTCTCTTGCACTGTAGTAACATTTGAACATGTGGTCCTTCCTGATCAAGTGAAAAATCAGCTCCCTTCCCTAATCTGATCAGAAAAAAAAAAAGTTCCCTATACTAATCTGGTATGTCCAAGGGTCAGTTTCAAGGTTACTCTCCAGTCCAGCTGGTGAATCTGGGAATTTTGAGGCAATGTTACAATTGCCTTATGTACACAGACAACCCTCTCCTCCTTCCAACAAACTCTAATACATGTGAGAGATGCAGTTACACAGCCAAACTGGAGGCAGAGCTCTCTCAACCCAAGACTGGCACAGTCAGGAGGAAAAAGTAACCACCCACACCACAAATCCAGTCTCACACAGACCTATTGCATCTGCATACCCAACACAAACACACAAAAACATACTCGGAGGCTCTAAATAAAAATCTGCCTAAACAGCAAAGACTTCCTAAGCAGATATCCAAGCAACAGCCACCCTTCAAAAATACCCACAAATCACATATCTCTCAAAATCAGTGTGCCTCACAGTCACAGCCCATAAGGCCAAACAACACACCAAATACACTTGTTATAGGGGACTCTATTGTCCGGCACACTGAGTCCCACTCACCAGACTAAACAAGGAGAAGGTCACTGTAAGCTGCCTGTCGGGTGCCAGGATCCGCCACATAACGCAAGCACTCAGGTCACTCCAAAGCAAGTACAAGTATGACTCTGTCATTGTCCATGATGGTGTGAATGACCTGAGATGTACCTCCCTGGACTACATGAAAAGAGATAGAGGAGCTCTCTGACCATGTAGCCCAGGCTGGTATGTCCCTGACCTTGAGTAGCATCTTGCCCTCACCAAGAATGATGCCACAGTATAAAGACAAAATGATCAGTTTCAACAATTGGCTAAAGTATTGCTGTCATTCAAAGGGGATCCAGTGTGTCAGCCTGGGATGACATGCTCGACAAGCCACGTTGCTTCGCTAGGGACGTCTTGCACCTGTCACCCTTAGGCTTTCGTACAAAGGCCAAGGGTCTTGCCACCCCCACAGTGCCTTTTTTAGGCAAGGCTCAAAGGACAAACCCACCTCCATAGACAACCCAAAGATAAAAAAACTAAAGGTAATGCTACTCAATGCCAGAAGTCTAAACCTCAAGATGCACACACTCGAGACTCTCCTCAGTATGGAGGAAATTGATGTCTGTGCAGTAACAGAAACCTGGTTCAAGACTCCTGAGAGCACCCCAGCACTACCAGGTTATAACTCATACCATGCGTTTCGGCCCCAAAACTCGGACCGAAGCACAAAAGGAGGGGGAGTATCTATATTCATCAAAGATACCTACACCTCCAGGTTAGTGGCACTGCACGAAGCATCGGAAACCATCCATGTGCAACTAACAGCGGGCAAAACTGCCTTTCAGTTTGTAGCCTGCTACAAAACACCCTCCCTATTACAGGAACCCAACTTGGCATTCCTGAGAACACTGGAGAATATGAAGGTCTCTCCAAACACTATGTTATTGGGTGACTTCAACTACCCAAACAATGACTGAGAAAAACTACTCAAGCCCAAACACCCTCGCCCAACGGTTCCTTGAATTTATAAACTAAAGCAATGGAACAACTGGTCACCACTCCCACAAGAGGGAACAACATATTGGACCTGGTCATTTCCAACATGGGGACTCTATGTTCCACACCAGAGGTATACCCCTCATTGGTAAGATCAGACCATAAACAAATTTCCCTGGACATCCATATCCCGTCCCCACCCCCAGCCAAGGAAATCACTGTAAATAATTTCTCCAAAGCCAACTTTGCACTTCAAGACTGAGGTGGAATCCTTCAAAGCCCCTGGGCCAGAGGATAATACAGCCGAATCCGCAGAATCCTTTACAAATGCATTCTATGAGCACCTGCAGGAATGCATGGATTGTGCTATCCCAAATAAAACGAAGACTCACTCCTCCAAAAACAGGAGACTGGTCTGGTGGACCCCGGCTAGGAGGAAGCTACTACATGACAGCAAAATCCCAAAAAGGGAAGGCATCTCTGATCAGTATTAGCAAGAAACTTTGATCCCTCATAAAATCATAAAAGGCCAGTTTCGAAAGAAAAATTGCCCTAGACACTAAAGATAATCACAAGGTCTTCTTTAGTTATGTCAGAAACATGGGCGGAAACTCCCAGATATGCTCTGAATTGTTGCATAACGGTACAAAATATACCGAAACTACAGACAAAGCCAACATCCTGGCAGGCAGATTCAGCGTAAACTTCTCCCCCCCCTTCCCCCCAAAGGAGCAAACGCCTATCCCAACTGAATGTAACCTCCCTGACATCACAGATGCACAGGTGAAAGCTGCCCTCGCCAAAGCAAAAAACACAGCATCTATGAGACCGGACGGTGCCCCAGGCTGTGTCTTATACGAGCTCCAAGAAGTACAGTTTTGTACCTACCATAAATGTAGATGTTCAAGTGCTAATACAGCTGCAGTCATAACAGATGGGTTCTCCTGCCGTCAGGCGGGTCCTCGGTCAGCCGAATACCAAAGTCTAGGTCCGGCGTCGGTTGCCGTCGCTTCTTCCCTGACGTCAGTGCGACAGGGGTATAAAAGAACCAGCCGATGCCATTTTCTTCAGTTTTTCCTTGCCCCAGATGTCAGGTGCCCCCAGAAGGAAGGCAATGCATAAATTTATGTAATAATGCAGTGCAATATAATCAAAAAACAGTAGTTGCAAGCAAATACACCATAAATGAATACCCCAATCAAGTTGTATGAGGAGGTGTTATCCAATAGGCCTGTCCCAAGAGGGGAAGGAGGGAGGGAAACCTGGACTGAGCTGTATTAGCACTCGAACATCTACATTTATGGTAGGTACAAAACTGTACTATGTTCATCGTGCATACAGCTGCAGTCATAACAGATGGGTAGAATCCCAAAGCTAAAAAAGGGGTGGTAGGCACTAGGTGGAACTAGGAGGAGCCAGGATGCCCTGCAAGACTGCAGTGGCAAAGCCTGCTCTAGTTTTGGAGTATAATGGTAGGTGGTAGTGCTTGGAGAAGGTATGCACAGAACTCCAAGTGGCTGCTTCCAAAATATCTTTGGTAGGAACCCCCCTGAGGAAAGCTGCAGACGTAGCTGTGGCCCTTGCGGAGTGAGATCTGATGCCTGTAGGTACAGTTTTACCATGAAAAGAATAACAAAAGCGTATGCAGTGGGCTATCCATTTTGAGATTGTCTATTTGGAAATAGCCTTCCCTTGAGCACCTGTAGCATAGGACACAAAAAGAGTTGCTCTGATTTTCTGAATGGCTTTGTTCTGTCCAAATAATAACAAAGCTGTATGTGAATGTCCAAGGAATGTAGTAGTCTCTCCCCTTTGTTTTGTGGATTAGGGTAAAAGGTAGGTAAAGTGGATAGCCTGATTCAAGGCTACCCTGGATACTACCATTGGCATAAAGGAAGGGTTGGTTCATAAGGAAACTCTGTCCTGATGGAAAATGATGAAAGGCTGCACAGTCATGAGGGCTTGTAGTTCCGAAACCCTGCGTGCTGAGGTGATAGCCAGAAGGAAGGCTGTTTTCCAAGACAAGTATTGCAGTTCTGTCGAAGCAGCTGGCTCAAATGGAAGCAGGGTCAGGTTTTCTAGAATGAAACTGAGATCCCAAGCAGGAACTCCTCTGAGGAAAGCTGCAGAGGTAGCTGTGGCCCTTGTGGAGTGAGATCTGATGCCTGCAGGCACAGTTCTACCATGAAAAGAGTAACAAAAGCGTATGCAGTGGACTATCCATTTTGAGACTGTCTGTTTGGAAATTGGCTTCCCTTGAGCTCCTACAGCATAGGACACAAAGTTGTTCTGATTTTCTGAAAGGCTTCGTTCTGTCCAAATAACGTAGCTGTCTGTGGATGTCCAAGGAATATAGTAGTCTCTCCCCTTTGAGGATTAGGGTAAAAGGTAGGCAAGTGAATAGCCTGATTCAAAGCTACCCTGGATACCACCCTTTGGCATAAAGGACAGATTGGTTCGTAAGGAAACTCTGTCCTGATGGAAAATGATGAAAGGCTGCACAGACATGAGGGCTTGTAGTTCCGATACCCTGCGAGCTGAGGTGATAGCCAGAAGGAAGGCTGTTTTCCAGGACAAATATTGCAAATCTGTTGAGGCAGCTGGCTCAAAAGGAGGCAAGGTCAGCTTTTCTAGAATGAAATTGAGGTCCCAAGCAGGTATTGGTTGTTTCCTTGGGGGTTTTATATTCTTAGCCCCTCTGAGGAACTGTCTTAAGAGGGGATGAGAGAATAGAGGAGGATCAGTGTTGTATTCTGCAGAAATGGCTGAGGCATGGATTTTGATGGAGGAGAATGAAAGTCCACTGCTTATTAGCTCAGCTAGATACTGCAATATTTGAGGTAAATTCAGTATTCCAGGATTCTGGCCCTTTTTCTCATTCCAGGCACAAAATCGCTTCCATTTTGCGGAGTAAGCTTTCCTAGTAGAAGGCCTTCTGGCCTCCAAAATGACATCCTGCACCTCCTTGGAGAGTAAGGTCTGTTGTGAAGTTAATCTTCCATGCGGCCAGATTGAGTGTTTTCAGCTGACTGCGAAGAGTTTTGAAGCTGTGCTGAGTCAGAAGCAGAGGAATTAGAGGTAGGGTCCATGGTGGGGAATGCGTCAGGCTACTCAGGAGTGGGTACCAGTGCTGTCTTGGCCAGTCTGGAGCAATGAGAATCATCTTTGGTCTGTCTGCTTTGGTTTTTAATAGAACTTTGGGCAGCAGAGGAAGAGGTGGAAAGGCATAAACTGTCATTGTTGTCCAACTGAAAGAGAGAGCGTCCACTCTCCAGGCCTGTGGATGAAAAGTCCTTGAGCAGAATTTTGTCAATTGGTGATTTTTGTGGGAGGCAAAGAGATCTATGTCTGGCCTTCCCCATGCTTTATTTCTGTAAAAACTTGAGGGTGCAACTTCCATTCGTGTGGGTCTGTCATATTTCTGCATAGGTTGTCTGCCAGCGTGTTTTCCTTGCCTGGCAAGTACTGTGCTTGAAGTTCGATTTGTAATTCCAGAGCCATGTTCCAAAGTGACATGGCCAGCCTGCATAGGGGGTATGAATGGGTTCCTCCCTGTTTATGTACCACATTACTGTGGTGTTGTCTGTCCTTATCAATAGTTGGCCTGGATGCAGAAGGTCTTTGAAAGCTATAATAGCATTTATTACTGCTAGCATTTCCTTTTGATTGATGTGTAGGTGCTTTTCTTTTTGGGACCATTTGCCCTGAATGCACCGATCTGTCATGTGCGCCCCAGTAGTCCGAGGCGTCTGTTGTGATGACTTGATTTGCTTGAAGCTTGCAGAATGGGAGACCTGTGTTTCTTTGGCATGCTTGAGCCCACCACAGAAATTCCTTTTGAAGACATGGAATCAGTGGTATTATTGTTTTGTTGAGACCATAGGTTTTTCAGGTACCATTGAAGTTTCCTCATATGCAGCTTTGCACATGGGATTAGTAGGATGCAAGATGCCATGAATCCCAGAGCCTGCAGGATTTTCCTTGGTCAGCCTGGTGAAATTTACTAGTTTTCTGAAGTATTGAGTTAGTTGCCCCTGTTTCTCTGGCGTGAGGTAGGCCATCTGGGTGTTTGTGTCCAAGTTGGCACCCAGGAAAATTATTTTTTGTGAGGGTATTAGCCTTGATTTCTTTTTGCTGACTGTGTACCCCAGAGAATTCAACAACATTATTACAAAAGCCAGATGTTTCAGAAGTATGTGCTTGCTGTCCGCTTGGATCAGGCAGTCGTCCAAATATGGGTATATTTGTATCCCTTGAAGTCTGCAGTAGGCAATTACTGATGCCAGGCATTTTGTGAATACTCTGGGCGCAGTAGATAAGCCAAAGGGCAATGCAGAGAATTGATAATGGGTTGAACCTGCAAGAAAACTGAGGTATCTTCTGCAATCTTGTCTGATTGGGACATGCAGGTATGCCTCCTTGAGGTCCAATGTTACCAGACAAGACTCTTTGCCCAGCATGGGAAGAAGCTGCTGTAATGAGAGCATCTTGAATTTTGGCACGAGTAAAAATGTGTTTAGGATGGATAGGTCCAAAATAGGTCTCCAATCTTTTCCCTTCCTTGGTACCAGGAATAGTCTGGAATAAAAATCTTGACCTTGTTCTTGAGTAGGTACCTCTTGAATAGCTTTCATGTCCATGAGATCCGAAATTTGTCTTTGTGCCTCTGCCCTTTGATTGTGTGAAAGGTTTGGCATGCCTGTCTTTTGTGGAAGGGTGTGAAAATGGAATCTGTAGCCTCTGTTTATAATGTACAGGATCCATTTGTCTTTTGTAACAATATGCCAATTTTTCTAAAATAATGCCAGTTTTCCGCCTAAGGGTGCTGCCATTTGAGCCTTGCTTGGCATGCAAAGGGGAAGTCATTGGGTCTGCTTTCTGAATGGCTGTGAAGTATCCTCACCACCTCTGTGTAGGAGCTTGCCATTGTCTGCCTCTAAACGATCCCTGAGATTGCCCTCTGCCCCCCGGGCACCTGTATCTACCTCTTTGGGGTCTGTCCGTGGCTGGAAAGGACCAATTTTTTGGAAGGCCAATTTCTACTGAAACGTGGAGGTTGTACCTGTAGAAAATCTTTCACGGTTTGCATTGATTTAGCCTTTTCCTCCATTTTCTTTAATACTTCCTCAGCTTTAACACCAAATAATACATCTTTTTGTAGAGGGGCATCTAGTAATTTAGCTTTGACATGATCTGGTAAGGTTTGCTCCTTGAGCCAGGCATGTCTACGTATGACTGATCCTGTAACAGCAGCTCTACATGAGGCCTCTAGAGCATCAAAACCACATTGCAAGGTATGTTTACCCACTTGTTCTGCACTATGCATCAAATCCTGCAACTCCTTCAAGTCTGGTTGTTCAGGTTGTGACATTTTGCTTCTCAACTGTGATAACAGAAACTGTTGGTACTTTAACATATGGAACTGGCAGTTTAATGCCCTCATGGTTAAGGTGGCCGAGGTGTATACCTTTTTTCCCCACTTTCTAAAGCTCTGGAATCTCTCTCTGAAGGTAATGGATTTTTAGCAGTGGAGGCCTTAATTCCGTTGGGGCCCTGTGAGATAGTTTCTGGGTCAGCCGCATGGCTTTTGTATAAGAATTGGTGTGAGTCAGGAACCCGGTAGTACCGGTCAGGCTTGACTGGGGCTGGAGGTAAAGAGTCTGGGTTAAGGCAGGCCTCCGAATACACATCATCTAGTATATCTAAGACAGGAGGTATAGCCAGAGGCCTGTGCTGAGGGAGCAAGAGAAAACCCCTAAGCCTTTTCTTGGAGTCTGAGTACTCTTTGCCTTCCCAGTGGAAGTGTTCCCTCAAAGTATGTAAGGTTTCCCCAAAAGAGTAATCCTCAGGGGGAGAGACAGAGGGAATGGACTCCTCTGCATCAGAATCTTCAAAAGGGGAGTATGAATGTTCCTGGTCAACAGAATGCTCTGAAATAATAGAGGCCTGGCCCGAGGAGGGGGATTCTTCCTCCACTCTGGGCCTTTTGTCCAGGGGGTGGGGTTGAGAACCCCTGATAAGAGTAATTAAATCCTCAGCCATTTTAAGCATCTGTTTTTTAGGCATGGGGCCTTGAGAAGGGCCCTGTGGAGCTTGTCTCTTAGTATGCATGGCTGCTTTAGACCTAGTGAAAGCCTTGATGGAAAAAGAGGAGGAAGGCCTGAAGACACCTTGAGAGGTGGCAGACCTGTCTAAACTCTGAGTTTCACCGCCAAGAGTGGCTTCGGTATCGGTAGTTGGGGTGTGGGCCGAGGAGCCTGCGACCTTGGGCACAGTAGACACCGCCAATGAAGTGTCGTCGGTAGGCAGGGGCTGCGTAGGCGCCTCACTGAGAACCGGACCACCTGTAGTCGGCTTTGGCGTGGTGCCGGTAGAGGCCGCGGACCTCGTATGTCGGCCCTTATCTTTGCATCTTTTACTCAAAACTGGAGTCGGAGTATCCGACGACATAATGTAATTAAATTTTTTGCCAAAATAGTGTTGGGCGAACTCCACCCGATGCTTAATGGTGCGTCTGTTGAATGTAGCACAAAAACGACAGGCCGAGACGTCGTGGTCTGGGCCTAAGCAAGGAATGCAGAGGGAATGAAAATCCTTATGCGGTATTTGCTTCCCACATGAAATACAATTATTAACTTTGTCTGACATCGGTCTGAGGCAAGAAAAGTTTCCCCAACGGGGTACTTAGCTTTCAAGAAGACTTCGGTTGCAAAATTTTCGTAATTTCAGGAGCTGGCTGACCGGCACTTGCGAACTGCTTCTGCTTCGGGCACCGCGCGGCAAGAAAGACTGAAGAAAATGGCGTTGGCTGGTTCCTTTATACCCCTGTTGCACTGACGTCAGGGAAGAAGCGACAACCGACGCCGGACCTAGACTTTGGAATTCGGCCGACCGAGGACCCGCCTGACGGCAGGAAAACCCATCTGTTATGACTGCAGCTGTATGCACGATGAACATCAGGTGATGCAGTAAGAATGAAAATCTCTAGGTGATACTTGCTTTCCACAGGCAAGACAATTGTTATTTTTTTCTGACATCGGTTAGAGCAAGAAGAAAGGGATCCCCAATGGGGTACTTACCTTTTTGAAGACTTCGGGTCTGAAACTCGAAAATGAAAATTTCATGAGTCGGCCGACTGGCACTTGCGAACTGCTTCTGCTTCAGGCACCGCACGGCAAGACTGATGTAGTGGCGTCAGCTGCATGTTTTATACCCCTGACGACCTGACGTCATGGAAGATGCAACAGCATCCGACGCAGAAATCCGAAGGCTCTGGTATTCAGGCCGGCTGAAGGCTACCTGCAGGCAGATAACCCAAATGTGATGACTGCAACAGTGAAAAACGAAGAACATCCAGGGATCCTTGGCTAGCATAGGGAGAAGCTGTTGTAGGGTAAGCATCTTGAATTTTGGGACCACCGGAAAGGTGTTGAGAATTGAGAGATCCAGGATTGGGCGCCAAGAGCCCTCTTCTAGGCACCAGGAAAAGTCTGGAGTAGAAACCCTGCCCCCTTTGTTCTACTGGAACATGTTGAATAGCTATGATATTGATCAGGGTAAGTACTTGCTTTTGAGCCTCTGCCCATTGGTTTGCAAGAAGGTCTGGAAACCCGCTTGGGGTTGGCAGTGAATGGAAGTAGAATCTATACCTCTGGGATACAATGTTTAGGAACCATTGGTCCTGAGTAATGGACATCCAGTTTTCTGCATGAAGGGCAAGTTTTCCTCCTAGGGGCACAAGTAATTGGGCAGGGCTGGGAAGGATAACTGAAAAGTCATTGTGTGCTTTTTCCATACAGGGGCGGCTTGCCACACCCTGTTTTTGAGGAGGGAGCACTCCATTGCTTAGGTCTCTGCATATCCTGAGACTGTAGTCTGGGTGGCTTGTTTCCATGGGGTTTGGACTGAGAAGGCCTGGAAGGGGCTGGAAGGGACCAGTTTTTTGAAGGCCAATGCCTGCTGAATCTAGGTGCCTGCACTTGTAAGAATTCATTAACAGTTTGCATAGATTTAGCTTTTTCTTCCATATTTTTAAGAAAGTACAGTTTTGTACCTACCATAAATGTAGATGTCCGAACTGGATAGCATCTGCAGTCATAACAAGTGGGTTGTCCTGTTGTCAGGCAGCCCTGCAGTCGGCCGGATTCCAAAGTCCGGGTCCGGCTTCGGCTGATGTCGCACTCCACCCGACGTCATCTCTGTTGGTCTTCGGGTATAAAAGCATCAGCCGACGCCATTTTCCTCAGTGTTTCTTGCCCCAGATGCCAGTAGCCCTCTTGCAGGCTAAAATTTGGATAGATGCCAATGTTTCCAAATAGATAAAGGTAAACACAAAAATAAGCATATATGTACATATATACAAACAAATACACCATGAAAGACTCCCCCCCAACAGCTAGCTATTAGGAGGGTAAACACCCTAGGAGTACCACAGAGGGAAGGAGGGAGGGTAATCCTGACTGCAGATGCTATCCAGTTCGGACATCTACATTTATGGTAGGTACAAAACTGTACTATGTCCTTCATGGATGCATCTGCAGTCATAACAAGTGGGTAGAATACCATAGCCAACTAGGGGAGGAGGATAAAAGTAGATTATGGTGTGTTTAGGATCCCTTGCAGTACAGCAGTGGCAAACCCTGCTCGGGATCTGGAATATAGAGGCAAATTATAATGCTTGGCAAATGTATGCACGGAGGTCCAAGTAGCCGCCTCAATAATGTCTTTGGTTGCCACTCCTCGTAAGAAGGCTGTGGTAGTGGCTGTTGCCCTTGTAGAATGAGGTCTTATGTTCTGTGGAATTGGTTTTCCATGGAAGGAGTAACAGTATCGTATGCAATTTCCTATCCATTTGGAGATTGTCTGTTTGGAAATAGCTTTTCCTTCCCTTCCTGTTGCATAGGCTACGACAAGTTGGTCAGTCTCTCTGATATTTATAGTTCTGTCCAAGAAGGAGCGGAGCGGTCTAGGTACAACCAAGGTATGCAGTATTCTTTCCCTCTGTTTTGTGGGTTGGGAAAGAAGGTAGGTAGGTGGATTGCCTGGTTTAAAGATACTCTGGATACCACCTTGGGCATAAATGTAGGATTAGTCCTCATGGACACTCTATCTTGGTGGAAGATTAGGAAGGGTTGCACTGCCATTAAGGCCTGTAGTTCTGAAACCCTCCTTGCTGAAGTAATTGCCAGTAGGAAAGCAGTTTTCCATGACAGGTGTTGTAGGTCTGCTGTTGCTGCTGGTTCAAAGGGTGATAGTGTCAACTTTTCTAGCACAAAGTTTAAATCCCAAGCTGGTAATGGTGGTTTCCTTGGAGGTTTTACATTCTTGATTCCTCTGAGGAACTGCCTGAGCAAAGGGTGCGAAAAACAGGTGGATCAAAGCTGTATTCTGCTGAAATAGCTGATGCATGTATCTTGATGGAGGAGTAGGACAGGCCTGAATGAAGAAGTTCGCCAGATACTCCAGAATGTTAGGCATATCTATGTTTGACACATCTTTTCCTCTTTCCGTACTCAAATGACAAACCTTTTCCATTTTCCAGCATAGTTCCTTCTTGTTGAAGGTCTGCGTGCTTCAAGAATAATGTCTTTAACTCTTTGGGAAAGTTCTGGATTAGCTGCTGCTATGTGATGTTCCATGCAGTCAGTTGCAGCGTTTTAGGTTTGGATGTATGATGCTGTAGTTGTTCTGAGTTAACATCAAAGGCATCAGGGTATTGGCCACATATTGTTCGAGACATGCTCTTCAGTAGTGGGTACCAGTGTTGTCTTGGCCAGTTTGGAGCTATCAGGATTATCCTTGGACGTTCTTCCTTGATTTTTAGTAGTACCTTGTGTATCAAAGGAAGAGGTGGGAATGCATATGCTGTTAGGCCTTTCCAGTTGAAGGAGAGTGAGTCCACTTTCCATGCTAGTGGGTGGAATGTCCTTGTGCAGAATTTTTTGAGCTGGTGATTGAGAGGTGATGCGAATAGGTCTATCTGTGGCATTCCCCATTTCTTTGAGATGGTCTTGAAGATGTCCGGGTGCAGCTTCCATTCATGGGCATCTGAAGTGGTTCTGCTTAATATGTCTGCTAGAGTATTGTCTTTCCCCGGTACAAATATTGCCTGTAACTGAATGTTGTAGCCGAGTGCCAGGGTCCACATCTCCAAGGTCATTCTGCATAGGGGGTATGAATGAGTGCCTCCCCGTTTGTTGATGTACCACATGACTGTGGTGTTGTCTGTCCTTATCATCAACTGGCCCTCTTGGAGGAATGGTTTGAACTTTTGGATTGCCAGTTTTACTGCCAGCATTTCTTTTAGATTGATGTGCAGGTGAAGTTGATCCTGTGTCCACAATCCTTGCACGCATTTGTCCAGCATGTGGGCCCCCCATCCTAGGTCTGAAGCGTCTGTTGTGATGGTCTGGCTTGGTTGACATCTGCGAAAGGGTAGGCCTGGGTTTGACTGGCATGCCTGAGCCCACCATAGGAACTCCTGTTTTAAGCATGGAATTAGTGGGATTTCTGTTTCTAGACTGTGTCTGTGTTGGGACCATAAATTCTTTAGGTACCACTGTAGTTTCCTCATATGTAGTCTGGCAAATGGGACCAAGATTATGCACGATGCCATGAAGCCCAAGGCCTGCAGAACTTTTCTTGCTGTTAACTTGTTCAGTTTTGTTAGTGCCAAGAAGTAAAGAGGAAGTTCTTTTGTTTTTCTGTAGTCAGGAATGCCATTTGTTGTACTGTGTCCAATTCAGCCCAAGAATGTCCTTGTTTGGGATGGTATCAGCCTTGACTTTTGTAAATTGACTGTGTATCCCAGTCCTTGTAGCAAGTAAATGACCCTTTGTAAATCTGTTGTCAGCTTGCTTTTGTTGTCCCCTTGTAGCAGGCAGTCGTCCAGGTATGGGTAAATTTGAATTCCTGTAGTCTGCAATGGGCGATTACTGATGCCAGGCATTTTGTGAATACTCTGGGCAGTAGATAAGCCAAAGGGCAATGCTGAGAATTGATAGTGCTCTGATCCTGCAAGAAATCTGAGGTATCTTCTGCAGATTGGTCGAATGGGGACGTGCAGGTATGCCTCCTTGAGATCTAGAGTTACCAGCCAAGACTCCTTGCCCAGCATGGGAAGAAGTTGCTGTAGGGTCAGCATTTTGAATTTTGGGACAATGATGTATGTATTTAAGGTGGACAGGTCGAGAATTGGTCTCCAACTTTTTTCCTTTCTTGGAACTAGGAATAGTCTGGAATAGAACCCCTTTCCTTGTTCTGCTGTTGGCACTCTTTCCACAGCTCTCATGTTTGCTAACACCATTATCTGGCGTAGAGCCTCTGTTTTTTGATTTGGAGGTAGATTTGGCATTCCTCTTTTGACTGGTAAAGTGTGGAAGTGAAACCGGTAACCTTGATCTATGGTTTGTAAAATCCACTTGTCTTTTGTTATGTAGTGCCAGTTCTTTGAAAATAAGGTTAACTTTCCGCCTAGAGGAGCTGCTATTTGTTCCCTGGTAGGCGGAGTTAGGATTAAGTCACTGTGGTTGTGCTGAAGTAGTGGCAGTGGCTGTGTCTGTGCCTCTGTTGTTACCTTGCCACTGTCGTCCTCTGTAGGCACCTCCTCTGGATTGGTTTCTGCCTCTGGAACGCCTATTCCTGCCCCTTTGAAATTTTGTGGAGTCAGGAAAGGACCAATTTTTGGCAGGCCAGTTCCTGCTAAACCTTGGGGGTTGAACCTGCAAGAAATCTTTAACAGTCTGAACAGATTTTGCCTTTTCTTCCATTTTCTTCATAACCTGCTGGGCAGGTGTACCAAACAAACTTGTCTTGTCCATAGGAGCATCTAGCAACTTAGCTTTAACATGATCCGTAAAGCTTGTTCCTTTAGCCATGCATGCCTTCTTATCACTGTGCCTGTCATGGCTGATCTAAATGAAGCCTCCAGTGCATCATAGCCACATTTTAAGGAATGGTTGCTAACCTGTTGTATGTTATTTACCATCTCTAATACATATTTCTTATCAAGAGATTCATCAGTGGTTAGTTTTTAGTTAACTGATCAAGCATAAACTCTTGGTATTGTATCATGTGAAACTGACAGTTTAAAGCTCTAGCTGAGAGAGTAGCTGAAGTGTAGACCTTTTACCCCATCTGTCTAATGACCTTGCTTCCCTTTCAGAAGGAATAGGGTTTTAGCTGTGGTCGCTGCTACTGCCTTGGGACCCTGGGATATAGTTTCTGGGTCTGCAAGTGGGGCCTTGTAAAGGTGGTCATGGGTATCTGGCACCCTGTAAATCTGTCTGGTTTCGCAGGGGCTGGGGTAAAGAATCTGGAGCGAGCAAACACCATTGAAAGCATCATCCAGGACAGAGAGAACAGGAGGTATAGGTAAGGGCCTGTGCTGTGGGAGGGGCAGAAAGGTCCTAAGCCTTTTCTGGAGTCTGAAAAATCCTGTTGCTGCCATTGGAACTGTTCTCGCATGGCATGCAAGGTTTCCCAAAGGAGAATTCTTCTGGTGGGGAAGCAGCTGGAATGGATTCTTCAGCATCAGAATCTTCAAAATTGGAGAAGGAGCCTCTGGCTGGTCAGTTATGTCTGATTCATCAGCAGAATCATCAGAAGACACTGGCTCAGGGGGCTCTGCCCTAGGTCTCTTCTCTGGGGCTGAGAGGCCCTGTCTGGGTGAGATTGAGATCCTCTAATTAAAGAAATTAAATCTTCTGCCAAAGAAAGCATTTGAGAACTAGAAGAGGGCCTGGATGTGGGGGGTTTAACAGGCACTGATTTAGTAGTCTTGGCTGCTTTGGCCCTGGCGAAGGCCTTAATGGACATGGCTGCTGGAGGCCTAGCAGCACCACGTGCTGGGGTAGAGACATCCAAGGGGATGGTGTCTGATAAGTCAACCACCGTAGTGGGTAAAATTTCTGAGGTCGATTCAAGAGTTGTAGCAGGGGCCTCAGTTGTAAGAACAGGTTCAGCTGTACTTTGATCAGTTTTCTCGGTTTCGGCCGAAACCGAGACACTCGCGGTTTGCTTTACCGTGGTTTCGGCCGAAACCGCGGACCGCGAGTGTCGGTCTTTATCTTTGCGGTTTTTGGTAGATTGGGTAGTCGGAGGATCCGACGGCATAATGTACGCAAAATCAGTACCGAAAAACTGTTCTGCAAACTCCGACCGACGCCTAAGCGTTCGTCGGTTGAAAGAGGCACAGGCCGAACAGGCTGCTACGTCGTGTGCTGGGCCTAAACAAGGCAGACAGTAAGAGTGGAAATCTTTATGAGGTATTTGTTTCCCACAGGTTAAACAATTGTTAACTTTTTCTGACATCGGCTGAGGCAAGAAAGAGTCCCCAACGGGGTACTTAGCTTTAGAAGTCTTCGAAGTAGTATTCGGTAGAAGTAATCTCTGGATCCGACCGACCGGCACTTGCGAACAGCTTCTGCTTCGGGCGCCACGCGGCAAGAAAGACTGGGGAAAATGGCGCCGGCTGATGCTTTTATACCCGAAGACCAACAGAGATGACGTCGGGTGGAGTGCGACATCAGCCGAAGCCGGACCCGGACTTTGGAATCCGGCCGACTGCAGGGCTGCCTGACGACAGGACAACCCACTTGTTATGACTGCAGATGCATCCATGAAGGACATCCTCTTCTGCTTTGGTGCCAAACAAATGGTCCTTATTTAAAGGAACGTCTAGTAATTTTGATTGGACATGATCTGGCAATATTTGTTCCTTCAGCTAAGCATGCCTTCTTACTACAGACCCAGTGACTGCAGCCATGCAAGATGCTTCTAGGGCATCAAGGCTGCACTGCAAATTATGCTTACTAACTTGGTTTGCAGAATGCATTAACTCTTGTAATTCTTTATTTTTTGCACAATCTGGAAGTAATCCCATTTTTTGTTAATTTAGTTCCATAATACGTTGTTGGTACTTCCAACATGTGAAACTGGCAATTTAATGCCCTGGTGGCAAGAGTTGCAGAGGTATATACCTTCTTACCCCATTTGTCTAAAGCTCTGGAATCCCTGTCTGAAGGGATAGGGTTTTTGGCTGTAGTAGCCTTTATACCTTTAGGTCCCTGGGAAATGGTCTCTGGATCCGCAGTAGGATTCCTGGAGAGAGACGTATGAGAATCAGGGACTCTGTAGTACCAGTTGTTTTCTAGGGGCCAGGGGTAAAGTGTCTGGAGTAAGACTAGATTCCATGAAGACATCTACAACATCCAGGACAGGGGGTATACCTAGCCGCCTGTGCCGAGGCAACTCTAAAAATTATATGAGTCTTTTTTTGGACTGAGGGTAGTCCTGGCATTCCCCAGAGGAATTGCTCTCAAAGTATGCAAGGTTTCACCTAAAGAAAAATCCTCTGGAGGGGAGGCAGAGGGAATGGATTTCTCTGCATCTGAATCCTCATAGGTTAAGGGCATGTTCTGATAATCAGAAGGGTCAGAGTCATCGAACTTTTAGTCTGTAGAATCAGAATGAAAATCAATTCTTTGTCTCTTAGCAGGGAAGGCTGGCTTCCCCTAATTAGGGTAATAAGGTCTTCAGCCATTCTAAGCATTTGTTTTTGTGGCATGCAAGCCTGAGCATGCGCTTTGGTCATCGGTTTTCTAGGTGTAGTGCTTACTCTGGGCCTAAGAAACGCGGCAGTTTTAGCTAAAAACTAAGTCGGTTTAATTCGAACATTGGTAGGTCAGAAAATGCCCTCAGAAGCCGGTGCCTGTACAGCGGCTCCGGACCCATCCAAGGTAGAGATACCTGCAGGTTCCATAGTCTATGAAGAATCTCACAGCATTTCGAACTCAGAATGGGTCTCAGCAGGGGCCTGTGAATCTGTAGAAGCAGGCATCAGGGGCCGCAAAGGCACCTCACCGAGTACTGGCAGACTGGCGACTAGCTTAACCGAAGCGTCGACAGTTTTGGATCTATACGGTCTGCCCCTGTCTTTATCTTTGTTTTTTTCGGAAGATCAGTAGTCAGATGGCTTATCGAAGCCATTTCGGAATACGGAGAACGACAGCGAAAGAATTTAGCAACAAAGATAGCCCAACGACAAATTGTTCGGGCGTTAAGGCACAAAACCGACAGCGAGGGTTAAGGCACAAAACCGACAGCGAGGGACGTCGTGGTCTGGGCCTAAATAGATGATGCAGTAAGAATGAAAATCTCTGTGAGGTATTTGCTTTCCACAGACAAGACAATTGTTAACTTTTTCTGACATTGGTTAGAGCAAGAAAAAAGGCTCCCCAACGGGGTACTTAGCTTTAGAAGACTTCAGGTTTAAAACTTGAAAAATGAAAATTTCAGGTAGTGGCCGACCGGCACTTGCGAACTGCTTCTGCTTTGGGCTCCTTGGCAAGAAAGACTGATGTAATGCGTCGGCTGCTGTTTTATACCCCTGACGACTTGACGTCATGGAAGAAGCGACAGTATCCGATGCAGAAATCCCAAGACCCTGGCATTTGGGCTGACAGAGCTACCTGCAGGCAGATAACCCAAGTTTGATGACTGCAACAGTAAAACATGAAGAACATCTACAATATGGCAATGACGCCTACAAAATTGAAGCTGCCAGCAAAGCTAGCAAACGATATGGGCTAATACACTAACATGGAGGTTTAATGAGCAGATATAATGGTTAGCTCAAAGGTGAAACATTAAGCTTGTACAGAAACTTGAGTCTTCCACCCAAAAATATGCATCACACTAATGAAAAACAAAGACTCTTGGAAGATTCAAGCTTATTTCCACATTCACAAAGTACAGTTTTGTACCTACCATAAATGTAGATGTCCGAGAGGTATGCATCTGCAGTCCTAACAAATGGGTTGTCCTGCCTCAGGCAGCCCTTCGGTCGGCCGGATTCCAAAATCTGGGTCTGGCCTCGGCTGATGTCGCACTTCACCCGACGTCATAGCTGCTGTCAATTGGGTATAAAGGCATCAGCCAACGCCATTTTCCCCAGTCTTTCTTGCGTGGCGCTCAAGCAGAAGCTGTTCAAGTGCCGGTCGGTCAGAACCAGAGATTGCTACTACCGAAGACTTCTAAAAAGCTAAGTACCCCATTGGGGACTCTTTCTTGCCTCAGCCGATGTCAGAAAAAGTGAATAACTGTTTAACTTGTGGGAAACAAATACCTCAAAGATTTCCACTCTTACTGCCTACCTTGCTTAGGCCCAGACCACGACGTAGCAGCTTGTCTAGCCTGTGCTTCCTTTAACCGACGGACACTTAGACGTTGGTCGGAGTTTGCAGAGGATTTTTTCGGCTCCGCTTTTGCTTACAACATGCCGGAGACTCCGACTTCACAATTAGCTAAAAAGTGTAAGGAAAAGGACCGACACTTGTGGTCCGCGGTTTCGGCCGAAACCACGGTTAAGCCAACCGCGAGTGTCTCGGTTTCGGCTGAAACAGAGTCTGCGGTTCTTCCTTTGGCCGAAAGCATGCCTCCTACAACCGAGGCCTCATCCAGCATGGCTGAATCTGCTACTGAAATTCCACCTGCTCTTACAGGTTCTCAGGATTTATCAGATCCCTTTAGATATATCTACTCATGCACGTGGAGCTGCTAGGCCCCCTGCATCCATGTCAGTTAAGGCTTTTTCCTGGGCTAAAGCAGCTAAATCTTCAAAGACCGTGCCTGCTAAAACCCCCTCTCACAGGCCTAGCTCTAGTACTCATCCTTGAAGGACATCAATAATTGAAGTAATACCAGACTAGTGTCTTGTGGACAACTTCCATCATTAAGTACACACATTGCAGTAATCCAGACCACTAGCAGAAATCAGCTAGGTGAAAGAATTGGCAAAAACTTACATGAACAGGCATACTGAAGTAATCCGACTTAAAAGTATCTGCCATTTCACCAAAGCTTTGCAGAGTATACTCTCGGGTGGCTTGCTCAAATCCAAACGCCTCAGGTGGCTTCTTACACTCCTGGAAATAAAAGAAAAAGCATTTTATACTCAAAGATATGAAAATGCTAAAACACATTAACAAACTACTGGAACAACCCAATATATACATTTCCTCAACTCCAAACGAAACATAACACGAAAAACAAACTTGGAAGACATAAATCACCAGGTATCTCCAAATCTTTTAATCCAACCAAGTTTAAGCGCTTTTGGCAATTTCACACTGGCCTTCTTCAGAAAGTACAGTTTTGTACCTACCATAAATGTAGATGTCCGATAGGTATGCATCTGCAGTCCTTACATATGGGTTGTCCTGCCTCAGGCAGCCCTTCGGTCGGCCGGATTCCAAAGTCTGGGTCCGGCGTTGGCTGATGTCGCCCTCTCCCCGACGTCAGAGCGCCTGGGGTATAAAAGAGTCAGCCGACACCATCTTCCTCAGTTTTTCTTGCCCCAGGTGCCAGGTGCCCTCTAAGGAAGGCTAAATTTGGAGAAATGCAAAATATTCCAAACATGCACAGTAATAAAAAACAAATACACCATAATAGATAACCCCAGCTAGCTATAAGAGGGATAACTACCCAAGAAATACCACAGAGGGGAAGGAGGGAGGGAAATCCTGACTGCAGATGCATACCTATCGGACATCTACATTTATGGTAGGTACAAAACTGTACTATGTCCTTCAAGGATGCATCTGCAGTCCTTACATATGGGTAGAATACCATAGCCAAGCTGGGGGTGGTAGGATCTAAGAAAATGATGGTGTAGCTAAAATGTCCTGCAGGACTGCCGTAGCAAAGCCTGCTCTGGATCTGGAATATAAGGGCAAATTGTAATGCTTGGAAAATGTATGCACAGAGCTCCATGTAGCAGCTTCTAAAATGTCCTTGGTAGCCACCCCTCTTAAAAAGGCTGTGGAGGTGGCTGTGGCTCTGGAGGAATGAGGCCTGATGTTAGCTGGCACAGTTTTTCCATGATAAGAGTAGCAGAATCGAATGCAATTTCCTATCCATTTTGAAATTGTCTGTTTGGAAATTGCTTTGCCTTGGATGCCTGCAGCATATGCTACCAACAGCTGGTCAGTTTTTCTGAAAGTCTTAGCTCTGTCCAAGTAGTAGCGTAACTGTCTGTGAATGTCCAGGGTATGCAGAAGTTTTTCTCCCTTGTTTTGCGGATCTGGAAAGAAGGTAGGCAGGTGAATAGCTTGGTTCAATGAGACCCTGGATACCACCTTTGGCATGAATGAAGGATCGGTTCTCAAGGAGACTCTGTCCTGATGAAAAATAAGAAATGGTTGTACTGCCATGAGTGCCTGCAATTCAGATAATCTTCTTGCTGATGTTATGGCCAGAAGGAAGGCAGTCTTCCAAGACAGGAACTGTAACTCTGAAGATGCTGCTGGTTCAAAGGGAGGTAGAGTCAACTTTTCCAACATGAAGTTAAGGTCCCATTGTAGGCATCGGTGGTTTTCTTGGAGGATTGATATAGGCATCAGCCGACGCCATTTTCCTCAGTGTTTCTTGCCCCAGATGCCAGGTGCCCTCTAGGAAGGCTAAATTTGGATAAATGCAAATGATTCCAAATAGTAGAGAGCAAATAAAAATAAACAGGTATATACATATATATACAAACAAATACACCATAATAGATTCCCCCAGCTAGCTACAAGATGGGCAAATACCCTAGGAGTACCACAGAGGGGAAGGAGGGAGGGTAATCCTGACTGCAGATGCATACCTCTCGGACATCTACATTTATGGTAGGTACAAAACTGTACTATGTCCTTCAAGGATGCATCTGCAGTCCTAACAAATGGGTAGAATACCATAGCCAAACTGGGGGAGGAGGTACTAAGAAGATTATGGTGTAGTTAAGATCCCTTGCAAAACAGCAGTGGCAAAACCTGCTCGGGATCTGGAGTATAAAGGTAGATTATAATGCTTGGCAAATGTATGCACGGAGCTCCAAGTAGCAGCCTCTAAAATGTCCTAGGTAGCCACTCCTCGTAAAAAAGCTGTAGTAGTGGCTGTAGCCCTTGTGGAGTGAGGTCTGATGTTTTCTGGTGTTGTCTTTCCATGAAAAGAGTAACAAAATCTAATGCAATTTCCTGTCCATTTTGAGATTGTCTGTTTTGAAATTGCTTTTCCTTCCATTCCTGTTGCATATGCTACCAGAAGCTTGTCAGTTTTTCTATTGTTCTTGGTTCTGTCCAGGTAGTAGCGCAATTGCCTATGCACATCCAAGGTATGTAGTAGTCTTTCCCCCCTGTTCTGTGGGTTGGGGAAGAATGTAGGTAGGTGGATTGCTTGGTTTAATGATACCCTGGAGACCACCTTTGGCATAAATGTAGGATTAGTTCTCATGGACACTCTATCCTGATGGAAGATAAGGAAGGGCTGTACTGCCATTAATGCCTGTAATTCAGAAACCCTTCTTGCTGAAGTGATTGCAAGCAGGAAAGCAGTTTTCCAAGATAAGTACTGTAATTCTGCTGTTGCTGCTGGTTCAAAAGGGGGAAGTGTCAACTTTTCTAACACAAAGTTCAAGTCCCATGTAGGCAATGGTGGCTTCCTTGGTGGCTTTACATTTTTAATTCCTCTTAGAAACTGCCTTAGGAGAGGATGAGAGAAGACAGGTGGATCAGTATTGTATTCTGCTGAAATTGCTGAAGCATGAATTTTTATGGAAGAGTAAGAAAGGCCATTGTGGAGCATTTCTGCCAAGTATTCCAGGATATGTGCCATGCTCATCACTGTGGCATCTAGGCCCTTTGCGGTGCTCCAAGTGTGGAATCTTTTCCATTTTGCTGAATATGCCTTTCTCGTGGAAGGTCTGCAAGCTTCCATGATGATATCCTTCACTCTCTTGGATAGCTTTTCCTGGTGAGGAGTCAAGGTATTCTCCAGGCTGTCAGCTGCAGGGTTTTCAGGCTGGAGTGCAGAGTTTTGTAATTGTGCTGTGTCAGAAGAAGTGACCATTGTGGTAGAGGCCACGGTTTCATGTGCGACAGGCATCGTAACAGTGGGTACCAGTGCTGCCTTGACCAGTCCGGGGCTATTAGAATCACTTTTGGCTGCTCTGTCCTGATTTTCAGTAAGACCCTGGTCATTAGTGGAAGAGGTGGAAATGCATACACTGTTAGAGTATTCCAGCTGAAAGAGAGGGCGTCCACTTTCCATGCTTGTGGGTGGTATGTCCTTGAACAGAATTTCTTCAGCTGATGATTGTGGTGGGAGGCAAAAAGATCTATGTCCGGCCTTCCCCAAAATTGTGTTATCTGAAGGAAGATGTCTGGGTGTAGCATCCATTCGTGTGGATCCATGGTATTTCTGCTTAGGCTGTCCGCCAGTATATTGTCCTTTCCTGGCACAAACTGGGATTGCAGCTCTATATCGAGTTTTAGGGGAAAGTTCCCAAAGATTCATTGCTAGTCTGCAAAGAGGGTAGGAATGGCTACCTCCTTGCTTGTTTATGTACCACATAACTGTGGTATTGTCTGTCCTTATTAGCAGGTGGCCTTGATGTAGAAAGTGCTTGAAGGCCTCGATTGCATGCATCACTGCCAGCATTTCCTTTTGGTTTATGTGCATGCGCAATTCTTTCTGAGACCATAGACCTTGGATGCATCTGTCCTCCATGTGTGCTCCCCATCCATGGTCTGAAGCGTCCGAGGTAATGGTTTGGCTGGTTACTGGTTTGCTGAAAGGCAGACCCCTGTTTGACTGGCTTGCTTGGGCCCACCACAGGAATTCCTTTTGAAGGCATCGAATGAGTGGTATCAAAGTTTCTAGGCTGTGATTGTGCTGAGACCATAAACTCCTTAGGTACCATTGTAGTTTTCTCATATTCAGCCTTGCTTGTGGAATCAGAAGAATGCACGATGCCATGTAACCCAGGGCTTGCAGGATTTTCCTTGCAGTCATCTGAGTTTGTTTTGTCAGATTTTTGAAGTAATCCGGTAGTTGTCTGTTTTTCTTCTGTGAGAAAAGCCATTTGGGTGGTTGTATCTAGTTCCGCACCCAGAAAAGTTATTCTTTGGGATGGCACAAGTCTTGACTTGTGAATGTTGACTGTGTATCCCAAGGCCTGCAGAAGGCGGATGGCATAATTCAAATGTTTTTCCAAAGTTTGTTGGCTGTCCGCTTGTATAAGGCAGTCATCCAGATACGGGTATATTCGAATCCCCTGAAGTCTGCAGTGTGCAATTACTGATGCCAGGCATTTCGTGAATACTCTGGGCGCAGTAGAAAAGCCAAAGGGCAATGCTGAGATTTGATAATGCTCTGAACCTGCAAGAAATCTGAGGTGTCTTCTGCAACTTTGTCTGATAGGGACATGCAGGTATGCCTCCTTGAGGTCTAGAGTTACCAGCCAAGACCCCTTGCCCAGCATGGGAAGGAGTTGCTGTAGGGTCAGCATTTTGAATTTTGGCACAATGAGATAAGTATTGAGTGCGGACAAATCGAGAATAGGCCTCCATTGTTTTTCTTTTCTTGGGACAAGGAATAGTCTGGAATAAAATCCTTGGCCTTGTTCTGCGAGAGGAACCTTTTCTATAGCTTTCATTTGCAATAGGTTGGCAATTTGTTTTAAAGCCTCTGCCCTTTGATTTGGTGGCAGGTTTGGCATTCCTTTTCTTTTTGGTAATGTATGGAAATGGAACCTGTATCCTTTGTCTATTATTTGCAGTGTCCATTTGTCCCTTGTAATACTGTGCCAATTTCTTGAGAATAAAGACAATTTTCCGCCCAAAGGTGCTTCTAATTGAGCCCTGGTTGGCGGGATCAAGGTGAAGTCATTGAGTCTGTCCTTGTGCAGCAGTTGGTCCTGCACTACCTCGCTGGTTAGGAGGCTGCCATTGACGTCCTCTGTAGGAGCCTCTAGCTTGCCCTCTCCCTATGGCACACCTGTTCTTGCCTCTGATATCTCTCTTCCGGAAAGGACCAATTCTTAGAAGGCCAATTTCTGCTGAATCTTGGTGGTTGTACCTGGAGGAAATCTTTGACTGTTTGTACAGATTTAGCCTTTTCCTCAAATTTCTTTAAGACCTCCTGAGCAGTGGAGCCAAATAACTTTTGTTTTTCTAGTGGAGCAACCAGAAGCTTAGCCTTAACATAATCTGGCAGAGATTGTTCCTTCAGCCAAGCATGTCTACGTATGACTGCACCTGTCATTGCTGACCTACATGAAGCTTCCAATGCATCATAACCACACTGCAAGAAATGGTTGCTAACCTGTTGTGAATTATGTACCAGATCCTGAAGTGACTTACGGTCTAGGGGTTCAGGAGAAGACAGCTTTTTCTGCAATTCATCCAACAAATACTCTTGGTACTGTATCATATGAAATTGGGGCGGCCACGGTGGTGCAGTGGTTAGCATTGCCGCCTCACAGCAAGAGGTTCTCCGGTTTGATCCTTGGCTGGGGTGCCTTCTGTGTGGAGTCTGCATGTCCTCCCTGTGGTCGCGTGGGTTTCCTCCGGGTGCTCCGGTTTCCTCCCACATCCCAAAGACATGCTGCAGGTGGATTGGACACTCTAAATTGGCCCTAGGTGTGCGTGTGAGTGTGCCTTTTGTGGAAGGTTGGGCGCCGGGCTGGCAACTCGACACTGTAAAACTCCACTGCCAATCAATGTGCGGACAAGGTGATCCGCTGTGGCGGCCCCTAACCGGGAAAAGCCGAAAGAAGAAGAAGACTATCATATGAAATTGACAATTTAAAGCCCTCATAGACAGAGTGGAAGAAGTATACACTTTTTTACCCCATCTCTCTAAAGCCCTGGACTCCCTTTCAGAGGGCAGTGGATTTTTAGTCGTGGCAGCTGCAACCCCTTTAGGACCCTGGTAAATAGTTTCTGGGTCAGCAGAGTGGGCCTTGTAAAGGAAATGATGCGAGTCCAGGACCCTGTAGTACCTATCGGGTTTAACAGGATCCGGAGGAAGGGTGTCAGGGGTAGTGCTAGACTCAGAATACACATCATCAATGACACTTAAAACAGGAGGAATAGCCAAAGGTCTATGCTGAGGTAAATGAAGAAAAGTCCTTAATCTCTTCCTGGAATCAGAGAATTCCTGGCCCTGCCATTAAATGCTCTCTCATGGAGTGAAGGGTCTCCCCAAAGGACAGCTCTTCAGGAGGGGAGGCAGAGGGAATGGATTCCTCTGCATCAGAATCCTCGTAGGCCGTGAAGGCCTCCTCCTTGTAATCTGACAGAGCAGAGCCATCAGAGGACTGAGGATCAGCGGACTCAACCCTGGGCCTTTTGTCTAGAGGGGGTTGAGAGCCCCTGTCCGGATGAGGCTGGGATCCCCTGATTAAGGAAATAAGATCCTCAGCCAAACTTAGCATCTGTGAACCTGTAGTGGATCCCTGAGAAATAGTCTTGGGAGGCAGAGTTTTTTGTTGCTTAGCAGCTTTAGCCCTAGTGAACGCTTTAATGGACATGGATGCAGGGGGCCTGGCTGCACCACTTGCTGGGGTAGTCTTGTCTAAGGGAATGGTGTCGGTAGTTTCCTGAACACAGGTTTCCGAGGGTAAATCCATAACCGACTCGGAAGAAGCCTCCGGGGCCGAGGCTGTCGGTTGTACCGTTTCCACGGTCGGAAGTACCAAGGACTCGGCTTCAGCCGAGACCGAGACACTCGCGGTAGGCCTAGGCGTGGTTTCAGCCGAAACCACAGTCCGCGTGTGTCGGTCCTTGTCCTTCTGTTTTTTGGTTAAATGAGAAGTCGGAGTCTCCGACGTCATTTTATAAGAGAAACTAGCCCCAAAAAATTCCTCTGCAAACTCCGACCGACGCCTAAGAGTGCGTCGATTAAAGGAGGCACAGGCAGTACAGGCCAAGACGTCGTGGTCTGGGCCTAGGCAAGGGAGGCAGTAGGAATGGAAATCCTTATGAGGTATTTGTTTCCCACAAGTCAAGCAATTATTAACTTTAAGCGTCTGATCTGACATCAGCTGAGGCAAGAGAGAGTCCCCAACGGGGTACTTAGCTTTTTGAAGTCTTCGGTAGCTGAATTTACAGGAGATGGCCGACCGGCACTTGCGAACTGCTTCTGCTTCGGGCACCACGCGGCAAGAAAGACGGAGGAAGATGGCGTCGGCTGACTTTTATACCCCAGGCGCTCTGACGTCGGGGAGAGGGCGACATCAGCCGACGCCGGACCCAGACTTTGGAATCCAGCCGACCGAAGGGCTGCCTGAGGCAGGACAACCCATATGTAAGGACTGCAGATGCATCCTTGAAGGACATCAAAGAAAAAACATTTCTCCGCATCTTAAACACTGTCATCTATTAAAACAACGAATCACACGGCTTCAATCATTTAAACACCAATTAAAGTGGACAGGTGATCCGCTGTAGCTACCCCTAACCGGGAAAAAGTCGAAAGAAGAAGATGATGATCAAGTTTAAAACACAAACTAATGACATTGCACACAAAGATGTAAAAATAAATTTTAGAAAAAAAAAATATATATATATTTTTTTTTTTTTAAATAAAACATTTTTTTATTTTTTCCTTACATTTTGCATTTGTTGTGGTACACTTTCCTATGTAAAACTGCTTTATAATTTAACCCAGATGTACTGTATGCTTTGAAAAGAATCTGGTATTTTAATTCTTTATACCCTAATTCTCCCTCCTTCTCTCCATTAAAATCACTGGGTGCACTATCATACAAAAAAGACATTTTTTAAAATCCAAACATGTTAAGGTGTGCTTGTAAAGTGCACTGTCCATGTTTTTAGTTTTAATGGCGTACAAGTGCTCATACGTCCTTAACTCCCTACTGGTTTTGCTAATATAGAATAATGTACATACAGAGCACTTGGTCAAATAAACCACAAAAGTGGATCCACAGTGAAACCTACCTGGAACCTGCCATATTTTACTACTAGTCATCTTCTCTTCTTCTGTCGGCTGTTCCCATTAGGGGTCGCCACGGCAGATCACCCGTTTCCATTTTTTCCTGTCCCCTGCATCTTGCTCTGTCACACCATCCACCTGCATGTCCTCTCTAACAACATACATAAAACCTCGTCTTAGGCCTTCATCTTTTCCTCTTACCTGGCAGCTGCATCCTTAGCATCCTATTTCCAATATACCCAGCATCCCTCCTCAGCACATGTCCAAACCAAAGCAATCTTGCCTCTCTGCCTTTGTCTCCAAACTGTCCAACCTGAGCTGACCCTCTAATATACTGATTTCTAATCCTGTCCATCCTCGTCACACCCAGTGCAAATCTTAACCTCCAACTCTGCCACATCTAGCTCTGACTCCTGCCTTTTAGTCAAGGGTCTATATTACGTGATTGAACATTAACGTGATCGAACACCTGAACGTTGACCCGTAAATGTTGAACCCTTAAAACAGTGAACGGCCATTTACGCAAATTTTTTCCATGAAAAAAAATTTGCTTGGCTGCAGGAAACAAATCAAACCTTTAAACACTAATCAATTGTGTGTGTGTGGGGGGGGGGAGTTGTGCCCCTCCCAAACTAAATACACCAACTCAGAGATCATTCTACATTGGGGAAAAGGGCAAATTATCAATGGTGGCCAAGCAAATTTTTTCCCAGGGAAAAAATCTGCATAAATGGCCGTTCACGATGGTTAGAGTTCGACATTTACAGGTCGACGTTTAGGCTTTCGATCACATAATATAGACCCTTTGCCAATGCCACAGTCTTCAACCCATATAACATAGCTGGTCTCACTACCCTCTTGTAGACCTTCCTTTTCACTCTTACTGGTACCAGTCTGTCACAAATCATTCCTGACACTCTTCTCCACCCATTCTACCCTGCCTGTACTCTTCTTCACCTCTCTTCCATGCTCACCATTACTCTGAACTGCTGATCCCAAGTATTTAAACTCATCCCTGCATGCTCACCATTCCTCTATCCTCCATCTCATTCACACACACATTCTTGTCTTAGTCCTGCTGACCTTCATTCTGCTCCTCTCTAAAGCATACATCCATCTCTCCAGGGTCTCCTCAACCTGGTCCCTACTCTCACTACAGATCACAATGTCATCTGCAAACATCATAGTCCACGGGGCCTCCTGTCTGATCTCGTCTGTTAACCTGTCCATCATAACTGCAAATAAGAAAGGGTTCAGAGCTGATCCTTGATGTAATCCAGCCTCCACCTTAAACACATCCATCACTACCACTGCAGACCTCACACTGTCACACTACCCTCATGCATATCTTGTACCACTCTTACATACTTCTCTGCCACTCCAGACTTCCTCATACAATAACACAACTCCTCTCTAGGCACTCTGTCATATGCTTTCTCCAAATCCACAAAGATACAATGCAACTTCTGACCTTCTCTATACTTCTCTCTCAACACACTCAGAGCAAACATCACATCTGTAGTGCCCTTTCCAGGCATGAAACCATACTGTTGATCATTAATCATCACCTCCCTTCTTAACCTAGCTTCCACTATTCTTTCCCATAACTTATGTTGTGACTGATCAATTTTATCCCTCTGTAGTTACTACAACTCTGCACATCACTCAGTCTTAAAAATCGGTACCAAAACACTTTCTCCACTCCTCAGGCATCCTCTCATTTTCTAAGGTTTCATTGAACAATCTAACTAAAAACTCCACTCCTAAGCACCTCCATGCTTCCACTGCTATGTCATCTGGACCAACAAACTTTCCATTCTTCATCCTCTTGATAGCTGTCCTTACTTCCTCCTTGCTAATCTGCTGCACTTCCTGATTCACTATCCCCACATCATCCAACCTTCTCTCTTCTCTCATTCTCTTCATTCATCATCCCTCAAAGTATTCTTTCCATCTGCTCAACACACACTCCTCACTTATGAGTATGTTTCCCCTCATTATCTTTTATCACCCTTACTTGCTGCACATCCTTTCCCAGCTCGGTCCCTCTGTCTAGCCAATTGGTAAAGATCCTTTTCACCCTTAGTGTCCAACCTTTCATACAACTCTCTATATGTCTTAGTCTTTGCCATGTGCCTCATCTCCTTATACTCCTGTCTACTTTCATCTCTCTGACAATCCCACTTATTCGCCTGCCTCCTCCTCTGTATACTCTCCTGTACTTCCTCATTCCATTGCCATATTTTACTACTGGTAACTATCTCAAAATTTGGACTCCCTGCTATAAATCTACAAAAGTTAGTTATTACATTTGAAAGTGCACTTGTTTACTTACTTCTTTGGAATGGAATCTAAATTCTAACTCTCTAAAATTCTTAGCTCTTTTATTGATGAAAAAGGGGGAAGAACCTACTGCTGAACTTACTCCATGTGCTTGCAATATTCTCTAATTATTTCTTATGACTCCTTTTATTGCTTCAATATCCATACTATAAACCAAGGGCACAGACATGGACCAATCTGGTGAAATTTTTTCATTTTCTTGATCATTCGTATTCCCTATCAATATATCCCTTACTACTTTTGATGGATACCCACTGTATATAAACCTTGAATGTAACTCGTCTACAAACTTGTCTAACACTGTTACATCTGTAGTCAGCCTTTTTAATCTCACTAACTGCCCCTTGATAATAACATGCTTGACTTAAGTGGGATGGATACTAGAGTAGTGCAATAAACTATTAGTTGCCACATTTTGTAACTGATAATGGAACCTGACATCCTCCAATTTTTTTTTAAAAACTTTTAAATTCAAACACATACATTAGTAGTAAAGGAAAAACTTAAGTTGTACTTTTGTTCATATTATCAATAAAAGTATTCAACTCAATATTTGCGCCTTTCCAAATAAAAAACAAATCATCAATAAATCTGTGATATAAACGCATCTTTTCCCTACCTTCCAAATGGGTGGGTTAGAATATTGGTTTCCCAATAAGCCATCGCCAAATTGGCATAATTGGGAGATATCCTGGCCCCCACAGCCACACCCTTCATTTGCAAATAATGTTCACTTTCAAACATAAAAAAATTATTTAAAATATGTTTCATGCATTCCAACATGAACCTGCACTTGCTAATTTCATATTCATCACTATTAATTAACATTCCCCACCCACTCCAAACCAACTTCATGTAGAATGCGGATATATAATGACTTAACTGTAACTATCAAATCTTCAGGTGCCACATTTTTATCTTTGATTTTACATACAAAATTAAACTAATCTCTTATGAATGAATCACACCTTTGAACCAATTTTAAAAGTGCCCTACCTATAAATTTTGAAATAGGTTCCAATTTAGAAGCAGAGGATGAAACAACAAGCCTATAAGGGGGATTTCTATTATCCTTATGTATTTTGGTATACCAAATAAACTTCCAGTTTTGGGTTTGGATACCTGAAAAAAAGCATACATAGATTCAGATATAACCCCCTCACAAACACTTTCAAATAACCATGAATCAATATATTTATAGGCTTTGTGAACATCTTTTTAAAGCACTGATAATCAGATAAATATTGTATATCTTTAACGTAATCAGACTGATTTACAATGACCACTGAACCCCCCCTTGTCCGCCCTCATAACTCGAATCGAATGATCATTCTTAATAGACAAAAATCTTTTCTGCTCCACTTTTGTTAAGTTATAAAACTTTTTGTCACTTTTTTTATTCAATAAATCTCCGATTTCAACTTTGAACATCTCTTCAAAGGCCTTTATGGTGGGGTGCAATGGAGGGTTGTACACACTTGGAAAAATAAAATCACTCACTTGTTTTGTTGCACCGTTTCCAAAAAATAGTTTTAAATTAAGTTTGTGTGTGTACCCCCTTCAAGTCAATTAAAGTCTGTGTAACATCTGCCCTTTTCAAGGGAATAAAACTAAAACCTTTGCTCAAAACAGCAAATTCATGGTCTGTCAAAATTCTGTCTGATAAGTTAAACAGTTTGAAAGTTTTGAGTATAATTGTCCATCCGTTCGTTTCTCTTCTTCTGAAACAGATAAAAGTCCTGGGTGCGTTGTATTCTTGCCATTTGTGACCAAGCGCCTGGCTTGTTGAATCCCAAGTGTTTTCCCCTCGATATACTTGTTCCATCCTGCTCCCGGCTGCTCCCGTTGGTTCATTGTGCACTAATCTCCTCTCTCGGAGTCTTTTTAACCAAGGAGATAGAAAAAGCTTGTTTCTCATATCTGTTGGCCCTACATTACTTTGCCGCGCTGTAGATCTCTCAGTTTCCTCCTCATGATGAACTATTGGAGCATACTCACGAGAGCTCTTAAAACCTCTTCATTCATCTCTTAAAGCAGCACACTCCTTTTGTAGAGTATGTGAAGAATGAAGTGAACGATCTCTTACAATTTTATTTTCTTTCTTTTTACATAATGATGCACCTAATTTTCTACTTTGGTGAATCTTTTTGAAGAAATCAACATTTTTCTTCCAGAAGCAACCAAATAAAGTTTGTCAAGCAAGCCATCTATCCATTTACATAGCTTGACTACCTTCTTGGATCTGGTGCTCTTTTAACAATAGCTAACCCAGCTATTTGACAAAGCTCATTCCATTTATCATGAAATGAGTCAGAATACTTGCCCACTAGGTGTTTTTAATACTTGTAAGCCTTTTGGAACTAGTCTGTATTTTTTAACTTTTGTTTAGAAGCCAATGTCCCATTGTAGTCGTTTATGCTCAAGTAATGACGCTTACAAATCAGCAAACAACCAAGTTTTGTTTAAAACTACTCTTGGCATGCTCTCTGGTACCCGACTACAGTGCAATTGGTCATCTGGACTCATAACCAGTGCAGTCATCATATTTTTGACCACTTTTCTCCAACTGTTGGTTCCTTCAATAGGATAATTAGGCAGTTCAGCAAAATTACTGTCGTCACTTGCTGAAAGAGTCAACTGTAACGGAGTGTAACTTTTGTAGATTTATAGCAGAGGGTCCAAATTTTGAGGCAGTTAAAAGTAGTAAAATATGGCAGGTTCCAGGTAGGTTTCACTGTGGATCCAACTTTTGTGGTTTATTTGGCCAACTGCTCTGTATGTATATCATTCTATATGGGCAAGACCAATAGGGAGTTAAGAATGATGTACGATCACTTGTGTGCTATTGAAAATAAAAACATGGACAATGCACTTTACAAGCACACCTTAACATGTTTGGATTTAAAAAAAATTATTTTTTGTGTGATAGTGTGCCTGGTGATTTTAATGGAGACAAGGAGAGAAAATTAGAGTATAAAGAATTAAAATGGCAGATTCTTTTCAATGCATACAATACACCAGGGTTAAACGTTGGGGTAAATTATAAAGCAGCTTTACATAGGAAAGTGTACTATGACAAATGCAAAAAGTAAGGAAAAAATTAAAAAAAAATTATTTTTACATCTTTGTGTGCAAAGTCATTAGTTTGTGTTTTTAACTTGATAATTGGTGTTTAAATTATTGAAGGCATGTGATTGGTTGTTTTTAATAGATGATAGTATTTAAGATGTGGAGAAATGTTTTTTCTTTGTTCTGAAGGCCAGTGTGAAATGGACGAAAACGCTTAATCTTGGTTGGATTACAAGATTTTGAGATACCTGGTGATTTATTTCTTCCAATTTTTTCTTTTTCGTGTAGTGTTTAGTTTGGATTGCAGTTAATACACTACCTCAGAGGCTTTTTGGTATAGTTTGCTGTTACATTTCCTCAACTGTTACAAAGGGCCAAAACATCCACAAAAACACACTTGTGGGAGAACTCAACAACACGTATGGCTAGGAAGCATAAACACTAAAAAGGAGAGCTTCAAGGAACAGATATCTGTACCCGTTTAGAACCTCCAAGATTATACTCACAGACATCACACACAAGACCTGCTCAAATTTGACTGCACTTGACAGTCTCTCCCATGACCGGCCAACACAGCTCTCACTGAAACTCAATCAGTATTTATTTAGCAAGAGTCCCATCCAAATATGGTGATGGCAGGCATCACCTTCAGTTCTTCTAGCAAAAGTTTACTAAATCTTCTGCTAAATAAACCGTGATAATACTTAAAACAGTGTGTACAATAATCACAACATACTATCTATACCATGAATGTGTAAGGTACTTAAAGCAGATCTTCTAAAAAATAATCACAATTATGCCCCCCACATATTATAAACATTTTAAACTATACACAGTGATACTTACAAGTGCAATTAATAACTGTTTCCAAAACAGAATATATAACCAAGACATGTGGTGGGGGGGGCTTCACCCCCCCCCTTACTTTATATACTAACTCCAGGGTCGCACTACAGTGGGGAAAAGGCCATTTATAACTTTCAACGAAATGAGTTTCAGTCAAGTGAGTTTTCAGTGAAGTGGTCCTAGTAATTTCATTTTCAATCAAGTGAGTTTTCAATCAACCGTAGTAGACCAAGTAGACCCCATGTATATATATATATATATATATATATATATATATATATATATATATATATATATATATATATATATATATATATATTTCTGGAGCATTTCTCCCTGGGCCTCCGCTGAAAACAGGCTCTGTGGAACCTAGTCAGACATTCCCGGTCAACAAATGTTAAATAAAATAAAATAAAAAAAAAAAAATATATATATATATATATATATATATGTATATATATACACACACACACACACACACACACACATATATATATTTTTTGTATATATATATATATATATATATATATATATATATATATATATATATATATATACACACACACACAGGGAATTCCAAAACAATTAGCATACTGCATTAAGCAAAAAGTACAGTTTTGTACCTACCATAAATGTAGATGTTTGAGTGCTAAAACAGCTGCAGTCATAACAGATGGGTTATCCTGCCGTCAGACGGGTCCTCGGTCGGCCGAATTCCAAAGTCTAGGTCCGGCGCCGTCGCCTCTTCCCTGACTTCAGCGCGGCAGGGGTACAAAAGAACCAGGCGACGCCATTTTCTTCAGTTTTTCTTGCCCCAGATGTCAGGTGCCCCCAGAAGGAAGGCAAAACATAAATGTATGTAATAATGCAATGCAATATAATAAAAAAAACAGTAGTTGCAAGCAAATACACCATAAAAGAATACCCCAATCAGGTTGTATGAGGAGGTGTTAGCCATTAGGCCTGTCCCAAGAGGGGAAGGAGGGAGGGAAACCTGGACTGCAGCTGTATTAGCACTCGAACATCTACATTTATAATAGGTACAAAACTGTACTATGTTCATCGTGCATACAGCTGCAGTCATAACACATGGGTAGAATCCCAAAGCTAAAAAAAAAAAGGGGTGGTAGGCACTAAGTGGAACTAGGAGGAGCAAGGATGCCCTGCAAGACTGCAGTGGCAAAGCCCGCTCTAGATTTGGAGTATAATGGTAGGTGATAGTGCTTGGAGAAAGTATGTACAGAACTCCAAGTGGCTGCTTCCAAAATATCTTTGATAGGAACCCCCCTGAGGAAAGCTGCAGACGTAGCTGTGGCCCTTGCGGAGTGAGATCTGATGCCTGTAGGTACAGTTTTACCATGAAAAGAACAAAAGCGTATGCAGTGGGCTATCCATTTTGAGATTGTCTATTTGGAAATAGCCTTCCCTTGAGCACCTGTAGCATAGGACACAAAAAGAGTTGCTCTGATTTTCTGAATGGCTTTGTTCTGTCCAAATAATAACAAAGCTGTATGTGAATGTCCAAGGAATGTAGTAGTCTCTCCCCTTTGTTTTGTGGATTAGGGTAAAAGGTAGGTAAAGTGGATAGCCTGATTCAAGGCTACCCTGGATACTACCGTTGGCATAAAGGAAGGGTTGGTTCATAAGGAAACTCTGTCCTGATGGAAAATGATGAAAGGCTGCACAGCCATGAGGGCTTGTAGTTCCGAAACCCTGCGTGCTGAGGTGATAGCCAGAAGGAAGGCTGTTTTCCAAGACAAGTATTGCAGTTCTGTCGAAGCAGCTGGCTCAAATGGAGGCAGGGTCAGCTTTTCTAGAATGAAACTGAGATCCCAAGCAGGTACTGGTTGCTTCCTTGGGGGTTTTATATTCTTAGCCCCTCTGAGGAACTGTCTTAAGAGAGGGTGAGAGAATAAAGGAGGATCAGTGTTGTATTGAGCAGAAATGGCTGAGGCATGGATTTTGATGGAGGAGAATGAAAGTCCACTGCTTAGCATCTCAGCTAGGTACTGTAATATTTGAGGTAAATTCAGTATTCCAGGATTCTGACCCTTTTTCTGATTCCAGGCACAAAACCGTTTCCATTTTGCGGAGTAGGCTTTTCTAGTAGAAGGCCTTCTGGCCTCCAAAATGACATCCTGCACCTCCTTGGAGAGTAGGGTCTGTTGTGAATTTAAGGAATCCTCCATGCGGCTAGATTGAGTGTTTTCAGCTGACTGTGAAGAGTTTTAAAGTTGTGCTGAGTCAACAGAAGAGGCATTAGAGGCATGATCCATGGTGGGGAATGTGTCAGGCTCCTCAGAAGTGGGTACCAGTGTTGTCTTGGCCAGTCTGGAGCAATGAGAATCAACTTTGGTCTGTCTGCTCTGGCTTTTAATAGAACTTTGAGCAGCAGAGGAAGAGGCGGAAAGGCATAAACTGTCATTGTTGTCCAACTTAAAGAGAGTGCGTCCACTTTCCAGGCCTGTGGATGATAGGTCCTTGAGCAGAATTTTGTCAATTGGTTATTTCTGTGGGTAGCAAAGAGATCTATGTCTGGCCTTCCCCATGCTTGAATTATCTTTGTAAAAACTTGAGGATGCAACTTCCATTCGTGTGGATCTGTCATATTTCTGCTTAGGTTGTCTGCCAGCGTGTTTTCCTTGCCTGGCAGGAATTGTGCTTGAAGATGGATTTGTAATTCCAGAGCCATGTTCCAAACAGACATGGCTAGCCTGCACAGGGGATATGAATGGGTTCCTCCCTGTTTGTTTATGTACCACATCACTGTGGTGCTGTCTGTCCTTATCAATAGCTGGCCTGGATGCAGTAGATCTTTGAAAGCCATAATAGCATTTTTTACTGCTAGCATTTCCTTTTGATTGATGTGAAGGTGCTTTTCTTTTTGGGACCATTTGCCCTGAATGCACTGATCTGTTATGTGCGCCCCCCAGGCGTAGTCAGAGGCGTCTGTTGTGATGATTTGATTTGCTTGAGGCAAGCAGAATGGGAGACCTATGTTTCTTTGGCATGCTTGAGCCCACCACAGAAATTCCTTTTGGAGGCATGGAATCAGTTGTATAATTGTTTCCAAACTGTGGCTGTGTTGAGACCATAAGTTTTTAGGTACCATTGAAGTTTCCTCATATGCAGCTTTGCACATGGGATTAGCAGGATGCAAGATGCCATGAATCCCAGAGCCTGCAGGATTTTCCTTGCAGTCAAGCCTGGTGAAGGTTGCCAGTTTTCTGAAGTATTGAGTTAGTTGCCCTTGTTTCTCTGGCGTGAGGTAGGCCATCTGGGTGTTTGTATTCAAGCTGGCACCCAGGAAAATTATTGTTTGAGAGGGTATTAGTCTTGATTTCTTTTTGTTGACTGTGTATCCCAGAGAGTTCAACAACTTTATTACAAACGCCAGGTGTTTCAGAAGTATGTGTTTGCTGTCCGCTTGGATCAGTCAGTCGTCCAAATATGGGTATATTTGTATCCCTTGAAGTCTGCAGAAGGCAATTACTGATGCCAGGCATTTCGTGAACACTCTGGGCAAAGTAGATAAGCCAAAGGGCAATGCAGAGAATTGATAATGGGTTGAGCCTGCAAGAAATCTGAGGTATCTTCTGCAATCTTGTCTGATAGGGACATGCAGGTAATGCCTCCTTGAGGTGCAATGTTACCAGCCAAGACTCCTTGCCTAGCATGGGAAGAAGCTGCTGTAATGTGAGCATCTTGAATTTTGGTACGAGTAAATATGTGTTTAGGATGGATAGGTCCAAAATAGGTCTCCAATCTTTGTCCTTCCTTGGTACCAGGAATAGTCTGGAATATAAACCTTGAACCTGTTCTTGTGCAGGTACCTCTTGAATAGCTTTCATGTCCATGAGAGCTGAAATTTGTTTTTGTGCCTCTGCCCTTTGATTTTGTGACAGGTTTGGCATGCCTCTCATTTTTGGAAGGGTGTAAAAGTGGAATCTGTAGCCTCTGTCTATAATGTCCAGGATCCATTTGTCTTTTGTGACAATATGCCAATTTTTCGAAAATAATGCCAGTTTTCCGCCTAAAGGTGCTGCCATTAGAGCTTTGCTTGGCATGCAAAGGGAAAGTCATTGGTTCTGCTTTCTGAATGGCTGTGATCTATCCTCTCCACCTCTTGGTGTAGGTGCTTGCCATTGTCTGCCTCTAAATGATCCTTGAGATTGCCCTCTACCCCTCGGGCACCTGTATCTACCTCTTTGAGGTCTGTCCGAGGCTGGAAAGGACCAATTTTTTGAAGGCCAAATTCTACTGAAACGTGGAGGTTGTACCTGTAGGAAATCTTTCACTGTTTGCATTGCATTCCTGCCTTTCTTAAGTGGTACAGACTATTTGTAGGCTTCTGAGCCCCCAAGCCCTTCTGTGTTTGAGGGAAGCCTTCTAGCTTGTTTTTTTTTCTTATAACTAGCCAGTTTTCTAGTTTCAGCACTCAAATCTGTTTCTTTGATCTCAGCACTTGTTCAGGAATAAAAAAAAAAAAAAAAAATTTCATCTGCTTTTACTGTACTTGTGTTTTTACCTACTTCTTTTTACTTTTGCATCATCTTAAAATACTCAATTGTATTTATTACTGCTTGGTGTAACTCATTCTAAGCCTTTTGGTTTAAACACTTGGGCTTCGGACCAGTTAGTTGTTTTGCACTGAGAGGGTTTGTGGTCTGCACTGTTGTGGCAGAACAGGTAGCTTACATCCTTCTAGGTTGAGAACTGCTGATTGAGGGCTCAGTGTCTGTTATTCTAAAAGTGTATTAATTCTGGTTTAAGCACTTGGGCTTTCAAGCCAGTTATTTTACATTAAGAGGGTTCGTGGTCTGCACTCTTGTGGGAGGAGAGGCTGGACTCTGCCCTTCTGAGCTGGGAATTTCTGGTTAAAGGCTTATAGTGCATGCATATCTGAACTGTTTCTTACTGAATTTGGTGCACCTTGTTTGCTGTGGCATAGACTGGATTCGGGCCTGCTGGATCTAGCTTTGTTTGTGTAACTTGAGCACTAATCCAGACATTCTCTAAAGTATTCAATGGTATTTATTACTGCTTGGTTGTAACTTGATTAAAGTGTAGCTATCATTCAAGTCTTTTGGATTAAGCACTTGGGCTTCAGACCAGTTGTTTTACATTAGGAAGGTTTGTGGCAAGCACTGTGGTGGCAGGACAGGTAGCTTTCATCCTTCTAAGTTGGGAACTGCTGATTGAGAGCCCAGTGTCCAAGTGTATTAGTTCTGGTTTAGGCACTTGGGCTTCAGGCCAGTTATTTTACATTAAGAAGGTTCGTGGTCTGCACTCTTGTGGGAGAAGAGGCTGGACTCTGCCCTTCTGAGCTGGGAATTTCTGGTTAAAGGCTTATAGTGCCTGAATATTTGAACTGTATCTTACTGAAATTGGTTCACCTTGTTTGCTCTAGCATAGACTAGATCCAGGCCTGCTGAATCTAGCTTTGTTTATATGCTTGTTGTTTGTTTGCTTGTTATTTCCCTGGAAGCTAATTCCACCTAATACGCAACTTCTCAGCACTTCTGTGGATCACTAGTGATATCTGCATTGCTTACTGTACTTATTTCCTTGTTTCACTTGAAAGAAAGTTACTGTTTGTCGTTTTGCATTTAGTTACTTGTAACACATTGCACTCAAGTTACCTGGCACTTGCTCACTAAAGCAATTATATAAGTCAGCACTAAAAATTAAAAGCACTACACCCTCACTCCCCACTGGCCCTTGTTTTCAATTAAGGATTTCCCAATATTATTCTAGCATGTCCAAAGGTCAGTTGTCAATCTCCTCTCCGGTCCAGCTGGTGAATCTGGGAATCTTGAGGCAATGTTATAACTGCCTCATGTACACAGACAACCCTCTCCTCCTCCCACATAACACAAATACTTGTGAGAGATGCAGCTATTTAGCCAAACTGGAGGCTGAGCTCTCTCAACTCAGGACTGGCAAGACCAGACAGGAGGAGAAGGCAACTACACACACCACAAAACCAGCCTCACATAATGCTACCACTCCACTGAATCAAACACAAACACACAAAGACATACTCGGAGGCTCTGAGTAAAAATTTACCTAAACAGCAGAGGCCTCCAAAGCAGACACCCAAACAACTGCTACCTCAAGACACCCCACAAGCAACACATAAACCACAAAAGCAGTGTGCAAAGCAGTCACAGCCCTTAAGGCCAAATACAACACCAAACATACTTGTCATAGGTGACTCCATAGTCAGACACACTGACGTCCCACTCACCAGGCTGAACAAGGAGAGGGTCATAGTAAGCTGCCTATCGGGCGCTAGAATCCGCCACGTAACACAAGCACTCGGGTCACTCCATGGCAAGTACAAATATGACACAGTCATTGTCCATGCTGGTGTGAACGACCTGAGACGTACCTCCCTGGACTACATGAAAAGAGACATAGAGGAGCTCTCTGATTATGTAGCCCAGGCAGGTATGACCCTAACCCTGAGCAGTATCCTTCCTTCACCAAGAATGATGCCACAATATAGAGACAAGATGATCAGCTTTAACAATTGGCTTAATGTCTGGTGTCATTCAAAGGGGATCCAGTGTCTGCCTGGGATGACATGCTTGACAAGCCACACTGCTTCGCAAGGGACGGCTTGCACCTGTCACCCCTGGGATTCCGGATATTGGCTAAGGCTCTTGCCACCCCATAGTGCCTTTTTAGGCAAGGCTCAAATTCTAAACCTACCACCCTAGAAAACAAAAATGGGAAGAAACTGAGGGTAATGCTGCTCAATGCCAGAAGTCTAAATCTCAAAATGCACGCACTCGAGGCACTTCTCAGTATGGAGAACATCGATGTCTGTGCTGTAACTGAAACCTGGTTCAAGGCTCCTGAGAGCACCCCGGCACTATTAGGTTTTACCTCATATCATGCGTTCCGGCCCCAAAACCCGGACCACACCACAAAAGGAGGGGGGGTGTATCCATATTCATAAAGGATACCCACACCTCCAGGTTGGTGGCAACGCACGAAGCTGCGGAAACCATCCAGGTGCAACTAACCATAGGCAAAACTGCTCTACAAATTGTAGCATGCTACAGGCCACCCTCTCAAACTCAGGAACCCCACACAGCCTTCCTGAAGACACTGGAGGGTATAAATGTATCTCCAAACACCATCATATTGGGTGACTTCAACTACCCGAATATAGACTGGGAACATTACTCAAGCCCTAACTTTCTAGCCCAACGGTTCCTGGAGTTCATAAATTCAAATGCCATGGAACAGCTAGTCACTGTTCCCACAAGAGGAGAAAATATACTAGATCTCATTGTCACAAACATGGGGACAAAATGCTCCACACCGGAAGTATATCCCTCATTGGTGAGATCTGATCATAAACTAATCTCACTGGAAATCCACATCCCGCCCCCCCCCCAAACAAAAAAGACCATAGTGAAGAACTTCTCTAAAGCAAACTTCACACTACTCAAGACTGGTGTGGTATCCTTCGAGGCCCCTGAGCCAGAGGAAACCACAACCCAAGCTGCGGAAGCCCTTACAAATGCCTTCTATGAACACCTCCAGGACTGCATGGATCAGGCAATCCCAAATAAAACCAAGACTCTTTCCACAAAGGGCAAACGTCCAGTCTGGTGGACCCCAGCCATTAACAAACTTTACAATAAGAGGAGAAAGCTATTACATGATAGAACAAAATCCATAAAAGGGAAGTCACCCCTGATCATTATTAGTAAAAAAATACGAGCACTCATAAAATCAACTAAGGCCAATTTTGAGAGAAAAATTGCCATGGATTCAAAGGACAATCATAAGGCCTTTTTCAGCTATGTTAGGAACCTGGGTGGAAACTCCCAGATATGCTCAGAATTAGTCCAAAATGATACAAAAATCACTGAACCCACAGACATTGCCAACATACTGGCAGACAGGTTCAGTGCAAACTTCACCCCCCTCTCCCCCCCTAAAGGAGAGATAACTATCGCAGCCGAGTGTAGCCTCCCGGACATCTCAAATGCGCAGGTGAAAGCTGCTCTCTCTAAAGCTAAAAACACAGCATCAATGGGACCGGATGGTGTCCCCGGCTGTGTGCTACACGAGCTAAATGAGGAATTAAACCCGCACATAAGGCAGCTGTTTAACCTCAGCCTTACCACAGGATACGTGCCCAAGGAGTGGCGTACGGCAACTGTGGTCCCACTCCACAAAGGCGGCGCCTCTACGGACCCTGGTAATTACTGCCCCATAAGCTTAACAAGTCTAGTCTGCAAAGCTATGGAGAGGATCATAATGGAGCTCATAAACAAAGATATAGGGGACTTGCAGACATTGGACCCGACCCAGTTTGGCTTTGTCAAGGGAAGATCATGCCTTTTGAACTTGGTCGACTTCTTCGAAACAGTCACCAAGGCCATTGATGAGGGAAAGGCAGTCCATACAGCCTACCTTGACCTTGCAAAGGCTTTCGACACAATACCCCACTCGGGTATTGTAGAAAAACTTACCAGCTTAAATGTAAACCCATATGTCACAAGATGGGTTGCAAACTGGATTAAGGACAGAACCCACAGGGTTAGAGTTGCTGGCGCTGTGTCAGACTCCAAGCCGGTCACAAGTGGTGTCCCACAGGGCTCGGTCCTTGGCCCCCTATTGTTTGGCATCTACTTCCCAGAAGTACAGGCCAACATGGGAGGACTTTGGCTGACAAAGTTTGCAGACGACTGCAAACTGGGGTCCATAGTGGAAAGTGCATCGGACATGGATATCCTTCAGAAGGGACTCACGGAAACAGATAGCTGGTGCCAGAGCCATGGCCTGAAGTTAAACGCCAAAAATGTATAGTCATACCCTTCGGGAAAAACAAGGTAACCCCAAGCTACCATATAGGTGGCAATCCACTAAGCACAGAACAGGTTATCAGGGACCTGGGGACCCAGGTTGACAGTGGCCTTTCTTTTGACACTCACATTGCTAAAGTGGTTCGAAAGACCTTCTACATTGCCCACCTGATCATGAAGGGATTCACATCCAGATCTAGTGAGGTCATTGTTCCCCTGTACTCTTCACTTATCAGACAAATGATCGAGTACAATGCCCCATTCGGGATGTATCTCACCCGACATCTGCAGCAATTGGAGAGACCCCAAAGTTCCTCACCAAAAGGATAAAGGGACTCCAAAATCTGTCATATGCTGCCAGATTGAAGAAACTCCAGCTCTATTCAGTCGCATACCGTCTGCTCAGAGGTGACGTGCCTGACATACAAGGCCATGTCCAACCCGGAATTAATGGACATGCTCCACCTCAAAAAATCCAAATCCACAAAAACCACTAGAGCAAGCGACTTAAACCTTAGCACGGCTATAAATAGGACGTGCTGGAGGGATAGATTTATCACTCAGAGACTCCCTATGCTGTGGAATAAAATCCCGGTCCATGTGAGGCAGAGCACCTCGCTGACTCTGTTCAAGAGAAATCTAGACCTGTGGATGGGAGATCGTAGGTTTACCCCGGGAATCATATCTGTATCACTGCTGGACAGAGGCACAACAAACTAATGGGCACAGTATTTTTTCATATAAGGGGTGGCGTAAGCCACAAAAATTTGGGCTAGACTTATAAATGCCTTAGGGCAGATAGCCTAGTATAAACCTATGAACCTATGAACCTATAACATTGATTTTGCCTTTTCCTCCATTTTCTTTAATACCTCCTCAGCTTTAACACCAAACAATACATCTTTTTGAAGAGGTGCATCTAGTAATTTAGCTTTGACATGATCTGGTAAGGTTTGCTCTTTGAGCCAAGCATGTCTATGTATGACTGATCCTGTAACAGCAGCTCTACATGAGGCCTCTAAAGCATCTAAACCACATTGCAAGGTATGTTTACCCACTTGTTCTGCACTATGCAACAAATCCTGCAACTCCTTCAAGTCTGGTTGTTCAGGTTGTGACATTTTGCTTTTCAACTGAGAACAAAAACTGTTGATAGTTTAACATATGGAATTGACAGTTTAATGCCCTCATGGTTAAAGTGGCAGAGGCGCGTCGGCTGGTTCTTTTGTACCCCTGCCATGCTGACGTCAGGGAAGAGGCGACGGCGTCCGGTGCTGGAACTAGACTTTGGAATTCGGCCGACCGAGGTCCCGCCTGAAGGCAGGATAACCCATCTGTTATGACTGCAGCTGTATACACGATGAACATCAGCACAGTGACCAGCATCACTTTAGACAGAAAGAGAGATGCTTACTATCATCACCTTAGAAAACAGAAAACAGTGCATAATGACATGCGAGAGAGTGCCAACATACTAATGAACGCTACAAATTGTGAAGTGATCAAGTAATGACAGGAGACATAGCAGCAAGATTCAAAAATGCATTAAATAACGCAACAAGCCGTGGTTATCACTTTTCCTGTACACAATGACTTCTTAGTGAACAGGTTTATAATCCCTGCAGAGATGACAGCAGCATTCAGTCTACCAATTCTGAATATGTCAATACTAACTTTGGAAGCCAGGATCCATGATGTTGCATACTTCTGCCCACTAAGTAGCAGAAAGATCCACCATCAGCCAATATGTCATCACCTCTACTATGAGGACATAACTGATAGCTATCAAAAGGACAGAGATATATAGGAGCAGGCTCATACCATCCTCATGTGGGAACAAGGGGAATACATGGCAGACCTATCCCAGTTGAAATGAAGGTTTGTGTGGCATCAACCATTCTTGTTATGGGGACCTTTAAGCTTCTACCTGGGATGCCAAAAGGTTCACAGGCCTCAGCTGTGTGAATCCTTCACCAGTTCCTTGACAAGATGCATGTGGAGGAGCAAATGACAGCCCCCCCCCCCACACAGTAGAGAACATAACCCCTAAGGACACCTTTTACAACACAGTTCATTATCCTAAGGTCCTGAGGATTCTGACTGCACCTGCACTGCCATTAAGTCCCATCTGGTGCATTTGGCATCCTATATATCAACACTTAGTCTTACACTCCAACTTCCAGGTGGAGTGCAATGAACAAGATTTTATGTACATGTGCACCATCCAGGCAGCTCTCATGATTCCCATATGTGCAATCTACAGACATTTTGTGTTGAGGGAAGACTTTCCACAGGGTCATAGAGCTGGTAAGTACATACATTGCCAACCACAGAGCTCACAATGCACCAGTCACACAAATATATGTGGGAAAACTGCTCACAAAGATATTTACCTTTGTGTGTTGCAAGTAATGCTATATATGCCCATAGAGTATTGGCTGATGACTATCTTCAGTCCCCAGACAGCAGTAAAGAGGGCATGCAGCACAGTATTGGTGCAGGCAAGAAACATCATTCAATATGCATTCAAAATGTTCAAATTCTTGTTTCTGTTGCCTGGATACATCGAATGGTCACTGCGGTGCACTCCCAGAGACTTAAAACAAGCTATCTCTGCTGTGCGCCATGCTACACATGGTGCTAAACAATCGGTTTACAGCAAAGGCATATCAAAGCACCAGCTGACAGTGGTATGCCAAGAACAGGAGGAGCCAGATGAAGTCAAGAGAGGGACACTACTTTGGTAGGCCACCATGCAAGGCAGAGGTGAGACATGTCATGGCACTGGCAGATGTGCAGTCTGGTACACAACCACTGGCAATGAAAGGATAAGCACAAAATAAAAGTATTGCATGCATTTACACACCCAAACTATGCAGTACAAGCAGAATGACTGGCTGTACTGCACCTCAGACATTATCATATTCACATGAGCCAGATGGTGGGCAGGTTATTGTCATTATTTGCACAGAATGAGTGGCGTGGGACAACACCGCCTGCATAGGTGTAAAGATTATGGATTGTGCTTGCATACACAGCTAAAGCTTTGTGGGATGTCAGGGATCCTGCCCCTAACTTGATGTAGGGAAAATTTCATGGGTGCAGTGCTGGCTAGGTGCAGCATCCGTACATGCATAGGCAGGTGTGGAAGCATATGCTTAAGGGAAAGTCACAGCATCTGGGCTACATATGAGCAAATGTGGGTGTGCCCTTGCTGTGTGGTCATAGAAGGTGGCTGCCACTATGCTGTGGCCAACCAAGGGTACATGTAATTTTGGGGAAATCTACCAGCAGTGGATCACTATGGAACTTGGGAAACTTGACTGGGAGGTGTGAGGTGAGTCATCAGTGTAGCTGGACAAACATCATGCACATTCATTGGACCTTCCTTGGTCATGGCTGGAGGTTACAGTGCAGCTAGAAAACTTTCATACTTGCCCAAGTGGGCTTTTACGGCCAGGGGTGGAGGAAAACGTGGAATGAGAAGATTGTCATTCACTTCCACATGAGTGACCGTGGTGAGGGATGGAGGTGACAGTGGAGTAAGAATTGCAAGCAAATCACCCATGCACATCTGTACTGTGCAACTGTCCCCTACCTCAGTTATGCCTGTCATTTGCAAGCAGCTACATGGATCCACTAAAAGCGGCCAGGTAAGCTGATATTCTCTGCAATGGTCAGAGGTGCCCACAGAGAAAAAAGACATCTTCACACAGGTTATGTAACACACTCGGCTCCTCTGACATGATCCAAAGCAGCAGCCAATTGCGCCTAGACCACAGCATGGAACATTCACTGTCTGACACTTAGGAAACACCAACATCTATTAACCATGCCACAGTAAGAGACAAGCACCAATGTGTCCCTTCCCAATGCCATCTGAATTTTTCCCAGTGGTTGTACATTCCTCAGGTGTTGGACGTGTTTTTAATACTCATGTATCAGGACTGGAAAGCATATGGAAAGAGCACCCTTCACTACACACAGACAATGCAAGAGAGCCATCCTGGGCTTGCAAAGTTCCCTCACTTGCAAAGAGGGACATGTTTCTTCCACTGCTAGTGCTACTTGACCGTGCCACTTTGTCATCTCACTGTCCCGTATGTAGAATGGTAGCACTGACTGTCTCTACAAATGCGCTAACCAAAGGCATGTGAAAACCTGTCTTACTGGATCCTCTCCAAGTGAAAGTGTACTTCTGATTCGGTCTCTCAAATAAAATTTGTTGAAGGACAGATTACCAAGTAAGTCACTTTCAACATGATGTCCCTTTGAAAACTGGTCAACGTAGCTAAATAATTTGGCACCCTCAGTATAAATGTATAGGAGACATAAGAGCGCTTCCCTAAACGGTCCAATGCCAGACATTCCCTATTTGCGGTATTGACAGAGGAGCTCTCTTTTGAAATGTCCATCTTGGAGGCTGCTGCCAAAACTACTGCATCCTCAGCTGAGTTCTTATGCCAGTGTATCCAATACTTAGGAAGGCAAGTATCTTATCAAACTACTTGGGAACTGGTTCCACCATATTGGGCTCATTCCACACCCATTGAAACACCAAGCAGATCAGTGCATCTGGAGGTGGAACCATCTAGGATGTGGATGGGCCCACCCTGAATGCCTTAAAAAATACAAAACTCCTCCGGAGAAGAGGCTTCAGTGATCCATCCCCATACTGATGAAGAGGCTCCAACAGAGCACCAAAGGAGGTGTCACTTTGGGGGGACTTGGGGAACCCCACTCACTCCTGAAGGTCAGTATCCCCTGAGGAACTCCTCAGGTAAGCCCAGGTGTTTCCTCTAGCACTGCCTCTTACCCGAGACTTCCCGCTCCACAGATTCTGGGGGAGGAAGGGAAGTGGCTAGGGCCCTGGCCGGGGGGGGGGGGTCGGGGGTAAACGGAGACAAACAGAACTGGGGAGAGCTATCCAGGAGCAGATTGAGGAACAGTCACAGGCACTGATGTAAGAGAAGAGGGGGGACACCTGTTGTACTCTATCATTCTTTCTCCTGGCAGGAGAGCATCCTTTACATGACACTAAAAGCCAAACTGGGCTAAAGAAAGCTGAAGGACCTCAGACCCAAAGAATCCAAGGACAGCCCAGACAACAGTGGAGCCACGGAATGCCCAGATGATGAGACCAGTGCCGAGCTATCGAATGCAGTAGCTCCAAGAGGAGGGATGACCCCATAGCTGGAACTGTCAAACCAGACCTAGAGACACCTGTCTCAACACATTGGCTTTAAAGTCTGGTGAGCTTCAATGTGGCCAGAGTCTAGGAAACCATGGTAAAAACCGCAGCCAGATTTGACCAAGCTGTACTCTGACATGCAAAAAAAGAACATAACCAGAACTAAACACTTCAGATCCATGAGGTACAAGACAAGAAACCAAGGTGATTGTGTCAAAGCACTGGGGAGAGACCCTAGAACTCAGAGAATGAGACTAACTGCATCTGTAGAAATGACCTTATCAGCTATTCTAAACACGAGACAATGAAGCCACCAAAGGGGCTTTTGAGGGCTATCTGGGAGACTGACTCCACTGAATGTCTTCCGAACTGAAGCCCAGATCTGAGGAGCAGAAAGGGACGGCTTTGGTAGAGTACATGGATGGAAAGGTGATCTAATCCATTCTGAAACAACCCCCTTGGACAGCAAGGGACTGGGGATGTTCAAAGCTGGAGAAGGAGGCTTCTCTGAAATCAGTACCAAAGGCAACAGACTCTGATGTGGGAGCAGATGGCAAAGCCAAACCAGTCAGGGGACCAGAGGGTGTTCAGACCTGGTGGACCAGATGGTGCTGTACACAAAGTAGCTGGTGCATACTGCTTGTAGTCCCCTTTAGCACACCTGGGGGTCCTCTGATCTATGTCTATGAAACCTATCCTACTTGTCTCCTTTGCTGAAAAAAGCAGAACACTGGAAGGGAGGAGGTCCTTCAACACCAACTTTGCTCTCATCTTATTAATGACCCAAGAGCTGAAAACTTCACAAATGAAGCAAAGCGACTCCAGAAAGACACCCCCCCCAGCAGTAAACATTTAACATGGGCATCCTGTAAAAGTAACTTATGGCCGCACTCCACACACTTTTTGAACACTTTTCAGATCCATGACAAAACCCTACACATGCAGAACAAGTAAAGAACTCCTAAGATCCTACTGTAAACAATGACTACGAAGTGTTAATGTACATACCAGCTACTGTGATTCAAAATGGTTACATGCTGTTCAACAGGTTGACTAGAACTCCACCAGTGTGAAAATTAAAACTGAGAAAAAAGCCAGTAGAAACTATTAATTAGGATATGATTCAGTTACTGGCTAGCAGTTATCCTAACTGAAAGCTAGCAAAGAAGAAATCGGGAGACATCCAAGCAGAAAAGGAGAATAAACTTTAGCAAAAAGCTTAAGTTTCAGCTTCAGTACAGTAGACTGTCTCCAGTAATTCAAAGGAAAAAAAATAAACCACACTCAGATGTGCTTAAAATACATGAAACACTGAAGGAATATGCATATTCAAATAATGTAAGTACGGACACAGTAGAATAACCTTTAACAAGCTATTCAGATGAACTGATAAAAATGGGGTAGAGAAGCTGAAATAAAAAAAAAAAGCTGGCTGGGCATGAAGAGTCTCAGGAAGCTGTATAAAAGTAGGAGAGTTAGAAGACAGCACACAAAGAAAACTTGAGATTTTCTGCTGTACCAGAAAAACTTAAAAGAATAGATGGAATTAATTTTATGAAAGCACAAATAAACTGAAATGGTGTTCCACAGCGGGTTTGTTTAGTGAGAAGGCACACAGTGTAGTGTGTATGCTCCAAATATGGCCAAGACCTATATTAACAAAGATGCAATCATAATAACAAAAATAACTGCTCATGGCAAAACTGTGATAGAAGGGAAAAGTATTAAAAACTGGGGACACCAGATTGCTTAAGAAAAAGCAAGTTAATTACAGCCATCAGGGAATACTGAAAATCAGATGCGACAGTCAAACTACCATATCCAGCATTCTTCAGAAGATTTCTCCTGGAGGATCAAATACATTTTTGAATGCAGAACAGGCTGAGGAAATTTTTACAATGTTTAGCCAAAACTATCATTCTTTTAACAAAGTGACTTCCCATACTCTGGAACAGGCTACCCATCTATGTCAAGCAAAGTTCTTCATTAGTACTCTTGAAAAAAAATCTTGATGAGTGGATGGCAAATAGGAAATACACCCCGGGGATCACTTCTGTGTCTCTGCTCGACAGTGGCATAGGAAAATAACTTTCTTGGGTGGCGTAAGCCAGGGAACCTTGTTGGCTAGGGCTTACATAGGCCTTTGAGCAGATAGCCTAGTACCTACCTATGAACCTATAACAAAGCTTATATAAAGGCCTTGCCAATTCAACATTTTCCATTGTTCTAAACTAAAATGCCAGAACAGGAGTTAAATGGAAGAATCAAGAATATCTTGGAAAGCATACAAGCTTTTCCCCTCTAGGCAAGGAATGGAGATGAAAGAATAGAAATACATTAGGGTAATGTTCAAACATGAGCTTTAGCATGAATAACCTTAATTTTGGATTAGGTAATTCCTGTGGCTGCAACAATCCATTTAGAGCAACTGCACCAATCTTTGGGGGGCGGAGGTAAACATTTTTTGAAAATAAACACAATTGTGTTTTTTTTTTTTTTAAGTTAGAAGGGAATGGAGGTTCTGAAAATCTATTTCTTCTGTTGTGTTTTCATTGAAGCAAAGTCTTGAAAAATGCGAAAGTTTCAAAGAGAAATAAGAGGAGAAAACTACTTAAGATATCAGCCTGCCAAACAAGGATAATTAGCAAATGGATAAAATGAAAATGGAGTTTAAAAAACATGGTAGAAATAAGAGAAAGCGGTGTGGTGAAAAACTACTAGTAACTACTTAGAGGGGTTGACAAAGGTTAAAGTACTGTACAATAAGGGAAGTCTCAGAGAATAAGAAAATAAACTGTAAAGTGCTAATGGGAAAATAAATGCGTATTTGTAAAATCTGCATGAGTTTTGAAAGGATGTGGTTAAACATCTATTTTCTGACCAACTCCAATGCACACAAACTTTTAGCACAATGACTTGGGCAACAGAAAATAAAAAAGGGTTGTCACTAACAGACAGCCTATAGCAAAAAAAAACAGAAATCCTTTAGAGATATTACAGATATTTCATAAATTTTAAGAAAATTTTCATGCAGTAGAGGAATGTGGAAACCAAGAAAAGGCACAAATGTGAATGCTTATGGAAGATTTAATTATGTCAAGTTTAGAGGAAGATTAGGCTCAACATTTAATAAGACAGGAGATAAAAATGGACATGTAAAAAAGATAACCATTTAAAATGATGATCCCCGTTACAGCGGGTCCTGAATGGCAGAAAGATTGGATTTCAGTATACCAAGTCTGAGATGTCATTTCTTGGAATATTCCATCTTCTCCGAGGTATGGCCATCTTGGAGATGGTATATACCAGTTTGAGGGGTATGGGGGGTGTAGGCCCCCCCCCCCCCCCACAAAAAGAAGTTTTAAAGAGAAGAGCAATTTTTGAGATTCAGCCTTCTCCTGTGTTTTCAGTCTTTTTTTTTTTTTTTGCAACTTGTCACACTCAGCATTGGATTTTTGCAGCTTGTCACAGTCAGCATTGGAAGTGCTGACATTTCAACAGGAAGACGTACAAAATAAATTAACAGGGAAGCCTCAATAAACAGACTGTACTCCTGTAGAGGGATTGGGAAGAAAGTGATAAAAGATCTGGAAGGTTTTGATTAAAAATATTATAAAAGAAGGGTGGAGTACCATAGTTTCATAGATATATACAAGGCTAACCACCATTAGAGCCCTTATAAGTCCTGCAACCCATATGCGACTCAACTCTGATCTATATAGTGGGTAAGGTGATTTAATGACTCCATCTATCCATCAGAGACACAGGAGCCAGACCAAGGTTGAACTTCTGATTACCCATCTACTGGTCCAAGTTGCACTTAAATAGGAATATGGAAGAATTCTGCTTCAAATGGATGGACAGAACCTGTTCTAGAGAATGAGAAATCTTTAACATCTATCTCTGTCCCTCTCTAACATGTCCCATTTTACATCATGAACAAAATTCAGGTCTTTTAATCTAGTAGTACTGATGCAGTTTGTTTTGCGGAAGTGCAAAAGGTTCAACAAAACTGGATCCAGAGATGTCTTGTATGCCAAGCTGAAGTCTGTAAGATACCAAATAGAGAGAAAGGGGTTTGAGGCGATCAGAATAGGGCATTGGGTTTACTCCCTCTATTCTTTTTGTAAGGAACCTTTGTGGATGTTCCAGTTGCTGCATGTGTCTGGTCAGGTGCATACTGAAGAGGGCATTATACTCTACGATAGGTCTGAAAAGGGCAGAGTACAGTGGTATGACCACCTCTCTGGAGCTAGATGAAATGTCCTTGCTTATAAGTTGAAAAAATTAGGACTTTCTTACTACCTTGGACACATGCAGGTGGAAATCTAGGTTACCATCTACATGAGTTCCCAGACTAATATATCAACTTTTAAGGGTGTTTTACTGAGGAAGTATTTACTCAGGGTGGCAGACTTACCAAACGGTACTATAATCCATTTCTTGGTTTTGAGTTTTAAACCATGGCTTTGGCACTAAGCGTTTGCCTGTGTTAATTTTCCTGAACGGTGTTCTCATGTTGGGGGGGATTCACTGTCTTATCCCAGTTTGTAATCTGAGAATCTGGTCAGCTAGAGGCCTTTGACATTGGCTTTGACATCAGAGAAGTAGATGTCAGAAAGGAGAGGGCCTAGCATAGGGCCCTGGGGTAGTCCACTGGTGACCAGCCTCTATGTGGAATCACCCTCACTGATTCTAACCTCCTGAGTCCCATCCATGAACCAGCTGACTATCCAGCATGTCATAAAGGGGTTAATACCTAGTTCGCCAAGTTTACTGACAATGCCCAAGTGGGGTATTATATCAAATGCTTTCGCCATATATAGGTAGGAAGTATGCACAGTTTACCCCTCATGCACTGCCTTAGTGACCTTTTCAAAGAAGTCCACCAGATTCAGTATGCATGGCTTTCCTTTAACAAAGCCAAACTGGGATGGATCAAGTATCCGGAGGGCTGTCCTTGCTGATGAATTTCCATGGTAATTCTTTCTCATGGCTTTGCAAATAAGACTAATCAGACTAACGGGTCTGTATTTTCCAGGATCTGTTGAAGGTCCTCCCTTATGAAGGGGGAATGGTCATCACAGTGGCACAAAGGCTGTTTTAACACTACAGTTAAATAATGACTCCAGGGGGTCCTGATAAGTTGCATTTTAGACTGTTCAGGAGGAATCCTTGGATGTTATCGGGGGCCCACTGAGACAAGTGTTCTTGGCTTTAGAGAGTGCAGCCTGTACATGTTCCCTAGTTATAGTTGGAAGGGTCATGTTTGAAGGTATTTTTGGGGGGATGGTTAGGAGAGGGAAGAAGTAAATTTGGAAATGAATTTGTCCACCAACAGGTTTGCTATAGCACCAGGCTCAGTGAATATGGAACCATTAACCATTATGTTCAGAACATTGCTGTGGGCTGCCCTTGAGGTTTCTGATATAGCTAAAGATGATCTCATGGTTATCCTTCACCTGGGTGTCTATCTTAACTTCAAAATTGGCTTTGCCTGACATAATTAGCCCTCTTAGTTGTCTATTTAGTTTGATGAGTGCGTTTTTATCTTTATGGAAATTACTCTACCTGATTTTTGCCATATTTTTTTTTTCTTTTTGATGTACATCCTGTTTAATTTGGGATGCCACCAGGGCAGTTTCTAGAGATAATCCTGAGCTTATGTCTGGTAGGTACAGCAGCTTCTCTGCACCCATTGACATGGTTATACACAGTTTCTAACAGCAATTTAGCATAGGTTGCTGTGTTCTCAGGGTTTGGAGGGGCAATGAACTTTGACAAACCATCACTTAATAAAAGGTAATTTGTCTTAGAATAATTCCTGTCAGTGGTTTTAATGGGATTACCGAGTTGATTTTTAAAGCAACAGCTATATGATTAGACCTTACCATGGAGGACAAGACACTGGGTGGGTGCAGCGTTCCTCCATATTTGCCAGCGCAAGGTCCAGTATGTTGGAGCCTCTAGTGGCCGTATTCACAATTTGGTCAAGGGTGTTGGTATTTATGAAGTCTAAGAATATCTGTGATTATAGATTTGAGGCCATGCATGCAAGATTCCCAGTCTACAGAGGTGTAATTAAAGTCTCTCATGAGTAGGGTGTTGAGCAGGATGCCAAGTGTCTCCCAGTAGGTCCAAGTATGCACTGTGAGCTTCCTGGGATATGGAGGGTGACCTACATCGGGCTAGGATATGGTATGGGATCTTGTCTATGGTGATCTGCACATGCAGAAGCTCCACCACATCATCCTGTTTGACCACACTAGAAGCAAGTCTGTTACTGATGTATACAGACATCTCCTCCTTTAGCCCTTGTCTGTGCAGCTACTGGTCAAAAAGTGTGGAAAGCACTAAAACCTTGTACTGATGGGGTACTTTCCGCCACTTTAAACCATGTCTTGACAACTGCACAGATGTCTACATTCTCAAGTGTGAGGAGAGCTTGGACAGTGTGAAGCTTTTTACATTTAGGTTCCTGGCACTGAGCATCTTGAGGGTCAGTTGACTTGATTTTGCTATGTCAGTCGGTTTATCAATTTGGCATTGCCTTAAAAAGACACAATGGACTGGATAAAGTTTTAGCCAGTATTCAAAAGCCTACAAGGAAAAGTTGCAGACCATCTTTGACAAAACATGATGATCTGTTAACCATGTTCTCCCAAGCTGACAAATATTGGATCCCCTTAGAATGGCACCAGAAAGACAGCCAGTTGTTGAAATTTTATTTTTTGATCATATTGTGGCATCATCCTCGGTGATGGCAATCTGGTGCTCAATACTAAGCAAGATACAGTCTGAAAGCTCCATAATGTCTCTCTTCATATATAGGAAGGTACATCTCAGGTTATTTACACCTACATGGACTAAGATGGAATGACACTGCTACCCGTAGTGTAATAACTTGAGCGAATGTGTGATTTGGTGTATTCTGGCTCCAAACAGTTATTTTTCCTTGTTCAGCCTGATTAGATGAGCATCAGTACATCTTATGGGTTCATAGGACATTACTAGGATATTGGCCCTGAGGCCCTTATAAGCCTAGCCAAGAGTTTAGACAAGTCAGCACACCAAGCCCCTGCTCCAGCAGGGACACAGGTGGAATCCCAGGAGTGTATTTTTTTACTTCCATCCAGTTATCCAGGTTGTGTTTAAAAAGGGATAACTAGGTACTCTTCTTGACATGGAGAGGGAGTCTATTCCACAGACGGGGGAGTCTCTGGGATACAAATCTGTCCTGCCAACAAGTCCTACTGATATGACAGTCCAGGTTGCATGCACGGGTTGCTCGAGTGGAGCTCGACTTCCGGATATGCAGCAGTTTCATCAAGACGGGGTCTGAGATTGCTTTGTATGTCAGACAAAAGTCAGCTCTGAGGAGTCTGTATGAAACTGAGTAGAGGGACAGGACTTTTAGCCTGTGTAGGGTAGATGTTTGAGGCCCTGGATTCTCCTGGAGAGGAAACTCTGTGGTCTCCCCAACTGCTGCATGTGCTTTGCGAGGTACATGCCGAAAGGGGCACTGTACTCAAAGGGCCTTATAAGGGAAGAATACAGGAACGTTATGCCCTCCTTGTTCCTGGATGAGATACCCTTACTTATGAGATGGGCCATGTAGAAAACTTTCCGCACAATGGAAGCAACATCATGGTCAAAAGTCAGATTGCTATTAATCTGGGTGCCCAAATCCCTCATGACTGACTGAGTGCTTAGGATGTTATTACTGTGATAATTTGTGGGGCCATCACTCTCCCCAAAGGGGGTGATGATGCATTTTTTTTGTATTCATTGAGGCCATGTTTCTGGCACCAGTCAATTGTTTGGGCGGGACCCTCGGAGGATGTTCACGTCACTAGGGGAATTGACTGTGCCCAGCTTGCAGTCATCTGCAAACTTGATCAGCCATAGCCCACTGATTTTGGCCTGCACCTCAGAAGAGTATATCCCAAATAACAAGGGCCCCAAGACCAAACCATGGCGTATGCCACTTGATACGGGTCTACTGCATGAGGTGGTTTCCCCTATTTTGACTAGGTGAGTTCTATCAGTGAGCCAGTTAGCTACCCATCTGATAACATACGGATTGATGCCTAGTTGAGAGAGTTTATCTGTTATGCCCAAGTGGAGAACAGTGTTGAAGGCTTTGGCCAGGTCAAGGTAGGCAGTGTGCAATGTCTTCCCCTCGTCCATGGCTCTGGTGACGGTCACAAAAAAGTCGACCAAATTTAACAGACATGACCTCCCCATGATGAAGCCAAACTGTGTGGGATAGAGTGTTTGGAGGTTGCCAATGTCCTTGTTAATGAAGTCCATGATAATCTGTTCCACGGCCTTGCAGATCAGGCTAGTTAGGCTGACAGGTCTATAATTCCACGGATCTATGGAAGCTCCACCTTGTGTAATGGGATGACAGTGGTTGTTATCCACTCAGCTGGGGAAAGCCGGTACTCAGACTTTGATTGAATAGGACATCTAATGGTGCTACAAGTTCCTGCCTGAGTTCATGTAGGATGCAGCCTGGGATGCTATCGGGTCCCGTGAAGGCTGTATTTTTTGCCTTTGATAGAGCAGCAATGATCTGATCCCTACATATAAGGGGAAGGGGGCAGGTACTGGGAATGTCCTGATTTACTGATGGGGGAGGGGGGGGACAGAGGGGTGAAATTTTCATTGAATCCATCAGCCAGCAAGTTTGCTATTTCTACGGCATTTGTATATGTGGTATCCTTGACCACCAGTTCTGAACAGATCTGGGTGCTACCATTCAGATTACGGACATATGTGAAGAAGGCCTTATGATTGTCTCTAGTAGATGTGGCCGGTTTGGACTCAAAGTTTGCTTTGGAGGATTTCACTAGTACTCTTATTTGCTTGTTTAGGCTAAGGAGATTGCTTCCAATTGGGCACCTTCTTCTTGCTCCTTGACAGCATTTTATTTTTCTTTTGTTAGAGAGTTTATTTATTGCAGATGTCCACCAAACAGGTTTACTCTTCACTGCAGAGGATGACTTAGTCCTGTCAGGTATTCCTGATTATATGCATCTATATAAATGTTTGTATAGTAATTTGGTATAGTTTTGGATAATGGTGCCAATTCCTAGAGTGGGTGGGGGCTCTAAAGCTGTTTATACCATACCTCAAAAGGTTGTAATCAGCTTTGGAGAAGTTTTTTTTTGTTTGTCCCTAGCTAGAGGGGGGTCGGGGGAGATGGTGACTTCGAACGTGACCGCTTTATGGTCGGATTTTACAAGGGAGGATGATACTGCAGGGATGCTGGAGTGGTTACACATGTTGGTTAATACCAAGTCCAAGATATCACCTCTTGTGGGGGATTGACTAGCTGTTCCAAAGCATTTGCACTGACAAAAACCGAGGAATCGCTGGGCATTTGTGTTCTGGCATGAGTAGTTCTTCCAGTCTATGTTCAAGTAGTTAAATTCACCCAGGATCAGGGTAAAGGGTTGAATCCTGATGGATTCAAAAATGTCTAGATAGGCAGTTTGGGCATCGAGTCAGATTTAGGGGCTGGTAGCTAGCTATGATTTGGATAGGGGTCTTTGTCAATGGTTAACTGCACCTGGAGTGTCTCCGGTGCTTCATACTGTTTGACCAGCCTGGAGGCATGTGTGTCTTCAATATACATTTAAACCACCTCCTTTGGCTTTACTACCCACAGTTTGGGAGTAACCAGGTATGGCTGGGGAGCCCTTCGCAGCTTTGAACCAGGTTTCTGTGACTGCACAGATGTCAGCATTTTCTAGGGTTAAGAATGCTTGCAATTAGTGCAGTTTCATGTTTACATTCCTAGCGTTCAGCAGCATGACCTTTAATTTGCGTTTTGTTCAAATTTTTATGTTGGTAGTTTTAACCTCATCACTTTTTCTAAAAAAGGCACTATGGAGAGGCAAATGCCTTTGCCAGAAGCTTGAAGCCCAAGTGAGGCAGATGCAGGCCATCTCTGGCAAAGCATCGTTGTCAGTCAATCCAGAATGCGTCTTGATTGCCACTACCATTTTTATGTATGGATATAATATATATAGTTTTGTATAACTGCATGATGGAAAATTACTTTGCACTTATAGCATGCCAGTCAATGTTGTCAGTTTCATCTCTCAAAGAGGGAGGATGTAGAATAACATGTGTTGTATCTTTAAGAAGCATTTCTAAGACCTGAATGTGCATATATAAGTAGCAGGCACATGCTAGCTTCAGTGCCATTTTGTTAGTACAGCCAGTATGTGAACATCTATGCGTGAGACCACTAGTTTGTATATATGTTTTTGCTTGTATATAATAAATCTGCTTTAACAGAACCCACAATGTTAGTCTACTTCATCCTGACTAGGTGAACGACAGGGTAATTGTCTTATTTTTTCAGACATTTTTTGCAGCTGGGAAGGGTTTTTACAAACTGGCCAGAATCTTTTACTTGGTCAGGGTTTTCAGCTATACCTTCAGAAATCTTCTTTCGTCCCTTCTCAAAGAACTGTATTCCTGGAATGCCTAACAAATTCTACTCTGGGAAATGCCTTTCTTCCAGCAAAGTGGATACGTTTCAGCAGTTCTTCCCAAGTTTCATTTCCTCAAGCTACATGTATACAATGCGCAAATGATTCTACACTTATATGCTCAGCCATATCTACATCTGAACTGCAGTCCCTAACCCAAAAGGTGTTTAATGCAGTAGAACAAGAAGTTATGTACTCACCATAATGTTCGATGTATGTAGTCCATCTCACCTCACATTCTTACCCGTGGGTTCGGAGCCGAATGTTGGCTCCGACTCAGCCATACTTTAGTTCGAAGTCTTTCAATTGGCTGGGCTAAGATGGTATCCCATGCTGCACTGCTCTCTCTCCCCAGATCTAGATTGCTGCGAGCACCAGCACTCACTCTCCATGCATAACCACACCTAAGGAAGGAAGAACAAACCAAGAATGAAGGGAATTCTGAAACCAGGCCTAACCTCTAGATCCTCCAGGACGGGGGAAGGTGGGGGGAGGGGGGTAAGTAGGAATGTGAGGCGAGATGGACTACATACGTCGAACGTTATGGTGAGTGCATAACTTCTTGATGTTATGTAGTCCAATCTCACCTACATTCTTAAACGTCCCCGGCACCTAAATCCTGGGAGGCTCAGTGGAATATACTCCTGAGCACTGTGGAACCAAAGGAAGACCTGCCTCTAGATACCACATCTAACTTGTAATGAGTAACAAAGGTGTGAGGAGATGCCCAAGTAGACGCAGCACAAATATCATCCATATACAATCTGGCCTGAAAAGCTGTAGACGTAGATACAGACTGGGTAGAGTGAGCCTTCACTCGAATGGTAAATCTCTTCCCCCTGAAGTATAAATGAAAGAAATATAACTGGAAATCCACCTAGACAATGTGACTTTGGAAACAGGAGAACCGATTCTGTTTTCCGAGAATAAAACAAACTAATCAGATTTTCTGAGGTCCTTCGTTCTGTGCAAATAAAATCGTAATTGTCTGTGCACATCCAACTGATGAAATTTGAATTCTGCCTTGTTCAAGAACTGAGGACAAAACACTGGTAATTCAATGGATTTGGTTAAGGTTACTAACTGACGCTACTTTGGGAAGAAAGGAAGGATTCGGTCTGAGAGAAACCCTGTCCTTATGAAAAATCAAATAAGGTGGTTTAATTGATAAAGTTTGAAGCTCCAAAACACGTCTAGCTAACGTGATGGCTACCAAAAAGAGTCTTCCAAGTTAAGAATTTTAAATCACAAGTGGCTGCAGGCTCAAAGGGGGGTGAAGTAAGACCCTGTAGAACAAAATTTAAGTCCCAAGGCATAACAGGTTCAAAGACAGGAGGAAGAAGCAACAAAGTGCCTTTCAGGAAAGCCTTAAAGAGTCTATGTGCCATTAGACTAGGTTCGTCTGCAACGTGAAAGGTAGAAATCACCGCCAACTGGACTTTAATGGTTGCGGCAGCTGATCCCTGGTTGAAAAGCATAGGGAGGAACTCCAATACGGACGAGATTGGAGCTGTGTAAGGGTCAATCTGTTTGGCATGTGCCCAGATGGAAAATCTCTTCCCTTTGCTGTAATAAATCTTCCTGGTCGAAGGCTTATGAGAGGAAGATGGAATATGAACCACATTCAGCGAAAAATGGTGAAGCCTAATGACGAAAGTGGAGTAGCCAAGCTGTCAACCAGAGGGTCCGAAGAGAGGGATGGAGCTGCCCTGACATACGAGTCAGTAAGTCTGGTTGTGGGTCCAGAATCCAAGGAGCGTCCATGAGACAGGGATGGAGAAAGGGGAACCAAATTTGACGAGGCCAGTGTTGAGCAATCCGAATCATTTTGCTTCCCAAGGATTGCGCTTTGAATAACCTTTGACAACAAAGGAACCAGAGGGAAGGCATATAGTAGACCGGAGGGCCAATCGTGGACTAGAGCGTCCCTGGGTGACTCCCCCTGAGGGGGGATAAGGGTGAAGTAGCTGCTGCATTTGGCATTGAGGGGGCTGGCAAAAAGGTCGCAGCAAGGCTGACCCCACCTGCGGAAAATCTGCTCCGCAACTTGACAGTTCAGGGACCACTCGTGAGGCATCAGAATAGCTCTGCTTAGCCCGTCTGCAATCACATTGTACTACCCCGGAATGTGCGTTGCTACCAGAAAACGTTGGGAAGACACTGCCCACTGCCACACTCGCATGGCCTCTCTGCAAAGGGGATATGACTTGGTTCCTCCCGGTTTGTTCAGATACCATTCCACAGACATATTTGTCTGAGTGGATTGCAATAGTCCCGAGAGGAAGAAAGCTCTGAAGTGCTTGCAACGCTAGTAGCACTGCTCTCCAGGACACTGATATGCAGATGCATCTCGTGCTCTTGCCACGTGCCTTGGACTGTCCTGCCTAGATAATGCTCCCCTCCCACCCCATCTGGGAGGCATCCGTGGTCACAGTGGCAACTGGAGGCGAAGGAACAAATATTTTTCCCGCACTGAGGTTGACGGTGTGAAGACACCAACTGAGATCCTGTCTGCACCTGTCTGTGAGGAGAATAGGGTGAGAAAGTGGAAGACGTTGAAGAGACCACTGGCCGAAGAGTAGCCATGAAGGAGCCTCATATGTAACCCTTGCCAGAGGAACTAACAATCGTAGCAGCCATCGTCCCCAACAATTGGAGGACCAATCTTGCCTTCACTCTCCTCAGAGGGAGCAAGGTGTCAATCTGTTGTAAAACAGATTCTTTCCTGTGGTAAAAAAGACGGCATGAGCACGGTGTCTAATTCGGCTCCTATAAAGGTGACACGCTGCGAGGGCAACAAGGCAGATTTTTCCCAGTTCAAGGTGACGCCCAACTGTTGACATAGGTTGATAGTGGCATCTCTGGTCTGAAGTAGCAGATGCCTGGTGGTGGCAGTAAGGAGCCAGTCATCCAGGTATGGAAACACTTGGAATCCCTGACATCTCAAGTGAGCAGTCACCACTGCCGTGCATTTGGTAAACACCCTGGAGGCTATGGTGAGACCAAAGGTCAGGGCTCGAAACTGAAAGTGACTGGCTCCCAGCCGGAAGCATAGGTGACTTCTGGATGCCCTGTCCATCTTTATGTGGTAGTAAGCATCCTTGAGGTCGATGGAGCACATCCACACTTCCTTTCCCAACAATGGGAGAATAGATTGCAAAGTGACCATTCAGAACTTGGAATTTTGCACATGGGTGTTCAATCGGCTGAGATCCAAAATGGGTCTCAGGTCCCCTGTCCTTTTCGGCACCAAAAAGAATCTAGAGCAAGTCCCTAATCTGACCTGGATAGAGGGGACATGTTGGATGGCTCCTTTTTCTAGCAGCTTTGAAACCTCTGAAGCTGCAGAATCCCTTTGACTGGGTGGAAAATCTGGGATTTTCTTGATTGGAGGGTGAGTTGATGAGAAGGGAATGATATATACTCTGGAAATTATTCGTAGAACCCATTGGTTCTGGGTGATACCTTGCCATGCCTTCAGGTATAGTGAGATGCGACCTCTGACTGACTCTGGAAATGCACAGTCTGGCCTCCCATCAGGAGCGGCGGTAGGGAGAACCACGAAAGGAATTGCGGTCTCCCGAGTTACGGGGGGCCTCCTCTGCCCCTAGGGCAGCGTCTACCTGAATAACCACCCCCTCCCCTGCCTCTGGAGGGGGACTCACCTTGTGCATTGGGAAAAAAACTCTGATTTCTTGAACCACATCTTCCCACCCCTCTGGGCCTTGGGATAAGGCCTAGAGGGAAGGGAAAAATGGACTCCTACGGCAGACAGAGTTTTTCCCTCTTGCTCGCACCTAGTGAGCGTCTTTCACCTTGGTTCCAAACAAAGAGGAACCATCAAACGAGGCGTCTGTGAAAGTAGACTTGAAGGCCTCTGCAAAATGACAAAGGCGCATCCAGGCATGTCTCCTAAGAGCGACTCCTGAACTTGCTGCCCTACTCCCTCCCTCGGCGGCATGAGAGATTAGCCTCATGGAGGAGTTTGCAATAGAATTGAGGGTAGACATCTGAGCATTGACTTTCTAAACGACCACCTCAGAAACGTTACCCATTAGAGTATCTCCAAGCTCCTTTAGGAGATCTCTCTGGAGCCGTGTAAAATGTGATAAGTAATTCAGTGACCATAAAGTAAAGGCCGCTGAAGAAAACATACGCTTCCGGTACCGGTCCATAGTCCTAGACTCCTTGTTAGGGGGAAGGACGGTGGAAGAAGTCTCAGCCAATTCCTTCTTGGTGGCTGCTGCCACCACCATGGCATCCACAGGGACTCCCCTTGGATAGAAATTCCTTATCAGAAGGGGCAGACAAAAATTTAATGAGCCTCCTGGGGACTGGTTCCATAGAGTCAGGGGTTTCCCACACCCTTCGACAAACCAGATCCAGAAGCTTGAAAAGTGGAGACACCCAGGAGGCGGAGGGCTGAGCACCAAAGGCCTTCAGGAACACAGACTCCTCTTCGGAAGGGGCTTTGGATGGCCAGTCACCTCTTTGCTTCAAAATCTCTAGGATGTCAGAGAAAGAAACATCCTCAGAGGATGACTTACGAGACCCCTTTGATTCCTCGAGGTCGGTGTCTGACGTGAGAGACTCATCTTGGGAATCTATGTGCTTCCTCTTGCACGTTCTCTTTCTGGGTGGCTCCTCAGCCAAAAACTCTAAGGGGCCCTCAGAAATATGGGGACGACTCATGGTGGTACCCTGAGGCCTTGGGGCTCAGCTGTCAAGAGACAGAGGGCGATCAGAGACCAGCACCGGTGCTGTAGGGGACAGAGTGACTGAACCGTATGATGCCACCGACTACCTGGCCAGCACACTCTGCATGGCCTCGAAAGCTGGTCCTCCTGGGTCCGAAGATCGACCAGCCATGGAAGACCTCGGATCAGAAGGGACCAGGTCCGAAGCAGAGACAGGAGTCAGGCTTCCCCGCGCCGAAGCACCGAGAGGGAGACTAGGAGCAGAGAGGTGTCCCAAAGCCTCCCCCTCGGGTCTGACTGAGGAATCCTGAGTCCTGAACCCCATGGACGGCTCTGGAGTCAGAGCTGATGTCGGAACCAATAAGCCAGAGGGGCTGTCGGAACCAACCTAGGGACATCAAACGGAGCCGAGCACTTCGGCTCCAAAAGCTGAGATGCGCTCGAAGTATCGACGTAGGTAGAGGGACTGGCTCCGGAGCAGACTGGGTCAGAGCCGAAAACAATTTAGCCAGTACCGGTGACTGAAGAAGTCTCTGCACCACTCTGTCGACATCCACATCCGATAAGGTCCTGGAGGATTTAGAGGATAGGGAAGGAGATCAAGACCTCCTCTCTGAAGGAGACCTGCGAGGAGGAGATACCGGCCTAATGCTAGGCGACCAGCACCGAACAGGCTCCGAGAGAATAGGAGCTGAAGCAGGTTCCATAGAAACTGACACTTCCTGTGGCCCCGAGGACAATGGAGCCGAGGATGTCATCAAAGATTTAGCCGTTTTCTCCGGCGGCTCAGAGGATACTGATGGAGCCGGGGATCGCTTTTTAGCCTTAGAAGATTTAGCTTTAGATGGAGAAGACTTAAAGCTGGAAGCACTCTCCAAACCCTCCTCGAAGGAAGGTTTCAGAAGTCCATTCAAAATCAATTTGTTCTTCCTTTCCTGAAGAACACGCGGGCTAAAAGCATGACAAAAACTACACGATTCCTGGAGGTGAATCGCTCCCAGACAGTACACACAAACAGTGTCCATCAGTGATGAGACATCTTATAACTGCACTTCGTGCACTTCTTAAAGTCAAAGGGCTTATGCTCCTTAGTATCTTTAGACATAGTCACTACAAACACTGAGTCACTAACCCAACAACCAGACCAACTGTCAATCAGCCACAAGCGTGGGAACAGAACAGACAGAACACCACAAAGACCTCTAACTTAAACGGTCCTAGAACACAAGGTCAAGAGGGAGGACTAGTTCCTATAAATTAAACGGTCTTAGCCCAAGGGAAGTTAAATTAGCACACAAAGGTAAGCGAGGGGACAAACTAGGTCCTCTAACTGAAACGGGCCTAGCCAGTTGGAAACAGCTAGTGGGATACCACAAGAAACATGCTAAGGCAAAAAAAAAAAAAACAACTTTTCCACAAACACAGCTCAAAGATACACACTCAAACAGCTATGAAAATAGCTTTTTTTTTTGCAAAACTTCTCTGCTATAAAGATGAAAAGAATACTTAGCCACAGCCAAGAGCGAGACCACGTCCGAGCTACCCGAGCGGCAAACGAGATCTGGGGATAGAGAGCAGTGCGGCATGGGATACCATCTTAGCCCAGCCAACTGAAAGACTTCGAGCTAAAGTTTAGCCAAGTCGGAGCAGACATTCGGCTCCGAACCCACGGGTAAGAATGTAGGTGAGATTGGACACTACATAACATCAATGGTTTACACAGCGCTGCTTCCTCTTGGACCACCAAAAAACAAAACTCTTGTTCTTTACTCCTACAAGGAAGTCCTCTCCAATAGATTTCACAGTAATATCCAATAATGGTACACTCATATCTCCAGATCCAACTACCAAACTACTCGGAATAACTATTAACAACCTTAACTTTGACACCCATATCAACAATACACTAAAAACTGTTAATAGAAAACTAGGCTTTCTCTACAGGATCAAACCCTTCCTTACTCCAGCAGCTAGAATAACTATTGGTCACACATCTAATCTCAACACTCCTCTATGCCTCACCCATATATACTAATCTATCAGAGTAACCTTAAAATGGAAAACTACAACAACATTGCCAGATTTGCCACAGGCAATCCATTTAGAAACCACCATTATTATAACCTCAAGCAGCTAGGATGGCTTGAGCTACAAAATCAGCTTAAATTTCACCAACTGACCACTGCCCACAAGACCCTTTACCAACCTACCAATACTTTCTACCCTCATTATCCCCTATAAAAACCTTAAAACCTTATGTTCATCACAAACTTCTAGTAAATATATGTAAATCCAGCAACATGGCTGGTGAGACTCTGTTCTCTAATACTGTTGGAAAATCCTGGAACCTACTTCCCAGTGAATTTTCATCACTGTCCTCTATATCACTTTTCAAATACAAAAACTTTTCCTTAGAACACACTGGTTATGCCCCTGTACTAACCCTGACTAGCCTGCTCGTCTTACTAGGCTCTGCTTATCCACTACTTCTCGGTACTAAGTCCTATTTTCCTTGATAACAGACAATTTTATCTTCTACATAATGCTACTGCTTGTAATGACATATTTTTGTGGATATTTACTTTAATACATATGTGATCATTTTGTTAGTTATACAATGAGCTGCCGTCATTGTTAAACTATGCATTGTACCAGCATTGTGTTATTAAAATTGTGTCTCGGAGCTTAACTCCCCGGGCCTCTACTGAAAATGGACATACATCCAGTTAGACAAGCCCGGTCAACAAATGTAAAATAAATAAAATAAAACTTCTCCAGTCAAAGCCATGCATCTGCACATGAACTTTTAAGGAATTCAGGATACATAGCATTTATGCTTCTCATGGTTCACCTTGCCAGACTTCACATGAGGAGAATACAGTGGTACCCAAGATCAATTTGGTTTCAACATCTACACCCTTTGTTGTTTCCAATCTCGGTTCTGGGGTTTGTAAAAACAAAGGGAGATTCTTTTCTGGCTAGACCAGATCTCTTACAGGTTCATAGGTGAATACCAACCTAATTGCCTTGAAGGGCATTTTTAAGCCTAGACAATAACCCAATGTCAGAATAAAACTCCTCTGTAACTTGTGTCAAGAAGGCAAAGACCTCAAAAATTATGCCAAATGCAATCTAAGGCTCCCACTCTTCTGACTCTCAGATAGTCTTTAAACTACAGATGCAAAAGACTTGACATGGGGTGAGGTTTTCAAAAGGTAAAAGTACAAGCTCTGTGGAACCCTTTAGAAAACAGAAGCACATAAATGTCAGAGATATATTGGCAGTGATTAGTGCTTTGAAAGCCTTAAATCATCTCTGGTTCCCAATAAGTATACAAGTGTACATAGCCAACACCACAGTGATGTACCTAAACAAGGTAATACTAGACCCTTACCCTCTTTGCAGACTGGCTCTGATAGCCTGGGAAATGTAACTTGGATAAATTTGACTCTGCAGACTTCATACATTGTCAAGTAAAATCTGATGGCTGACAAGCTGAGCAGGACCAGGACAGCCCCCACACAAATGGTAACTTCATCTTGTGGTCTTCTAAGAATTGAGCCCGCTGTAGGGAACACTTAAGGTAGATCTGTTTGCCTCCTTTCAAACAGCTTGAGAATTTCTGTTCCAGGACTCTCTGCAAACAGGCTTGGAAAACAGATGCATTTTTATTCCCTTGGATGGGAATGTTCTTATATTCTTTTCACCCTTCACACTGATATCCAGAGTTCTTCTGAAGATCCAGAAGGACTCTCCAGAAATTATGATTTTCTTTTGACCTAAGCAATAATGGTTCTCCTTTCTTGGCAGTAATTAGGACAATCCTCTCTACAGAATGTATTTTCCTCACATAAGACAGACATTGTTGGATACAATTGTTTGATACACTTTTGACTTAAAAAAAAAAAAATCTTTGATTAACTGCATGGATGACAGAATTTTAATACCTTTTAGCCACTTCTTTTTCCAAGGACACCTACTAAAGGAGGTGAAAAAAATGCTACTAGGAAATCGTACATCTGCAAATGAGAAATATATTCTAGTTGGTGCCAGTCCAAGAACCAGGGCCGACTGCCTTTGGTTCTTGATTTTGTCTTAGTCACTGTCCTCTGACTTTTTGTATTCCTCTATCGTGGTACATTTGTTGGTCATTTCTGTTTGCTTGACCTTTGATACCACCTTTCTAACCATGGTTTAAGTTGCTTAGTTTTTGAAAGGGATATTGCATCAGTCCACCCAGGAAGTACGTGGCTCCTCCTTGGGGATTCAACTTTGTACTTGAAAAGTTTATTCGGTCTTCATTTGAAACCGTTCATAGGCTGAATTGAGGTTTTTAACATGGAAGGCTGTTATACTTATTGCTCTGACATACAAGTTACAACCTCTTATGTTGAGTCAGCCCTCCTCATTTATCACAAGGACATGGTTTATTTGAAAACTAACCTTCCTTTTATGCCTGAAGTGGTCTTGAGAGTTTACTTTAAGTGAAACTGTTAATGTTTCTGTCTTCTTTTCTGAACCCAAGAATAAAGAAGAGATTCTTCACACTTTTGATGCCCAAAGGCAGCTGACATACTACCTATACAAAACTCAAACCTTCTGGAACTGTTCAGTTGTTTGTCTCCTACAAGGTTAGGCAGAAAGGACAGCCAGTGTTAGAGCTGACCTTTTGCAGATGGTTGTTACATGCTATTTCTTACTGTTACACTGACCATAATAAGCCATTTCCAGGCAGTGTTTGGCTCATTTGACAAGGGCTTTGGCTGACGTGTTCTAGGGGTAGTCTTTCCAGGTCCAGAACAGGCTTTGGTAGGGCCATTCTTTTGGCACTCCTGGAGTCTAACTTTATTGGCCTTCTCCCCTTTGTTAATTTTCTAAGCTACAGTAATCTATCTATATTGCTTTGACTGCAACAGAGGTATGTGCTTTGAAAGTAGTACAGTTGTGTAAGTGAATTTATCATAACAGCAGATGTTCTAACTGTTCCAGTAGACTTCTCTCCCTTCAGCACCCTTCTTTGCTCGTTTTTTTTCCCCTTTTTTTTTTGTTGCCAGGGTATGGATGTTTCACCCTTTTGTATATAATTTACAGTTGGGTTTGTTGCCTAGCATTGCTCTTGCCTCTCCTCCAGGCAGAAAATGCTTTGAAGCTTTTTGTGCAACAAACTGTCTTTATATGGAGTGCTTCTGAAGCACCTGACAGTTCGACGACTTGAAAGGCTCCCTTTGCTCTGTAAGCTGGCTGGTCACAGTGGGTAGGAAACCTATAACTTTGGCTACTGCAAACGTTATCTAATAGAACATCTGCTGTTATGCTAAGTTTACTTTCACAACTGTATTTTCCCAAGGAATAAAGACAGTCCAACCCTGTTGAGTGAACTTTTGTTGCAGGTTGCCATACAGGGAGATAAAGTGAGTTACAAAAGCACCAAGGCAGCACAAGCTTCTACTCAAGACTGTGTGTAGTCCCTAAGAAAAAATGGGTCATTGTTGCTCATCCCAGACCTGTCAAGGTTAAACAAGACGTGTTTTTTTTTTACATTACTGTTGCAGTTATTCCTTATTACTGAAACTTTAGCTGCAGACCCAACTTAGAGCTTAGCATCTCCCTCCAGACATGACAGACACCCATGTGGAGTATAAAACTAGCTTCTGCTCACACCATTTCAGATAAATTTACCAGTCTGCAACATATATCACACAACTGGCGTCTCCAGTCTGAGGTGGTTTGGCTACTCCAGGTATCAGGACAGATAATTACTCCACAAAATAACCTCTAGCTTATTTACCTTTTTTTATTTTTCTGTCTTACTTATGGTTAGATTACATTTGTTTAGCTAGTCTGAAGTTAGACATGCAGTAGGCTGTGTCAGGGTCTAAGAAAAGGTATGTGGTTAGCAGATTACCTGCAAGGGCTTTCAGAATCCTTGTGTGCTCTGTTTAGGCCCAAAGGATGATGTTGAGGACTGCAGGGTCTGCCTGGGATCTACCATGAAAATGTTTAGCACATAGCATTGCTTACAGAACTACTTGGACAAGAACAGGCTCCAGACCTTCACCCAATCCACCATGGCTTTTTTTTCAGGCTCACCTTTGACCTCTAACAACCTCCAAAATAGTAGCACTTTTAGTCGAAGGGTATAAGCCCCAAAAAAGCATATTCACAACCACTGATGTCTCCTTATATTTGTGGGTACTGCTGCATTTACCTGCACATTTTTTTTTTTTTTTTTTTAACTGCAACTTAATATATTCTTTCCTTCATGCTATGCAATGCCTACTCGGTGTTCGAACAGTGTGCATACTTGTTCTTGCTCAATCTCAATATTGTTGTAAATTGCAGGCAGCCACAACAGGTTTCTCCATTTACTGACATCCAAACTTACACACATTTCTCCAAGAAGCTAGATAAATCAGACTTACCTCCAACAATATGTTTTATACTACAGTCAGTTTTTATGTAACTGACTGCTGTTGCATTTCTATTACCATATGACTTTACTTCTTACAGCAGGGATCAAGATTGAAAGGTCATTTTCCACAGGAAGATCAAAACGCAAACGTGATGACAACACTTAATAAACATCAACTCACAAACATCATTGTCTCTAATATGAGTATACAAGCATTGAACACTTTAATGTGCATGTCAGAATGGAGCTTAAAAATCCTTTCAACATCCTGTTAGTCTTGCCCACAAACATGAGCAAAGACTACAGGTAGCACCACTTTGACATACGCAATAAAGTGGTCACCAATTCTTTGTATACTCATATTAGAGACAATGCTACCCATAGTTTTAGGTTTATGGTGCTCTCAATGGTTAGGTTAACTATAAGGGAAGGGGATATAAAGTACAGTTGTGTACACTTACCATAAATGTAGATGTTCAAGTGTATTCACTGTTGCAGTCATCACATTTGGGTTATCTGCTTGCAGGAGCCCTCAACTGACCTGATTATCAAAGTCTTGGGTCCTGTGTCGGTTGCTGACCCATCTTCCGTGATGTCAGGTAGTCAGGGGTATAAAGCATGCAGCCGACACCATTACATCAGTCTTTCTTGCCCCAGATGTCAGGTGCCCCCCCCAAAGGGAAGCAATTTTATATATATATATATATATATATATATATATATATACATACACACGTATACATGCACAAGGTTATACCTCCAACAAAAAAGCAAACACACCAAAAAGCTTTTAAGGACAGTAAAGGAGAATAGAGGTATAGCCAAAAAGTCAGGGGGCTGGAGGGAGGGTAACCAGGACTGCAACAGTGAATACACTCAAACATCTACATTTATGGTAAGTGTACACAACTGCACTATGTTCTTCATATTTCGCTGTTGCTGTCATCACATTTGGGTAGATTCCCAAAGCTAAGGATGGGAGGAGGAATTTAGATAGGATTATGACCAGTTATAAGGCCCTGCAAGACTGCAGTGGCAAAGCCAGCTCTGGATTTAGATAAAATTGGCAAATGATAATGCTTGGTGAAAGTATGTACAGAACTCCAGGTAGCAGCTTCTAGGATGTCTGTGGTAGGGACACCTCTGAGAAAGGCTGTAGAGGTACATGCAGCCCTGGTTGAATGGGGTCTAATCCCCTGTGGGATAGGTTTTCCATGGTACTTATAGCAGAAATTAATGCAATGGACTATCCATTTAGAAATGGTTTGTTTTGAAACAGCCTTCCCCTCTGCCCCTGCAGCAAATGCCACCAGCAGTTGTTCAGATTTCCTTAGAGGTTTAGTCCTGTCCAAGTAAAATCTAAGTTGTCTGTGCATATCTAAGGTGCAGTATCCACTCCCCTTTGTTCTGTGGATTAGAAAAGAAGGTTGGCAAATGAATGGACTAATTAAGAGCCACACTGGATACCACCATGCACATGAAAGAGGGATTGGTCCTGAGGGACACCCTGTCCACATGAAATATGATGAATGGCTCCACTGCCATACGGGCCTGGAATTCAGATACCCTTCCTGCTGAAGTGATTGCTAAAAGGAAAACTGTTTTCCATGAAAGGAATTTTAACTCTGCAGTTGCAGCTGGCTCAAGAGGAGGAAGAGAGAGTTTCTCCAATACAAAATTAAGGTCCCAGGCTGGAGTTGGGGCTCTCCTGGGTGGTTTTAAGTTTTTGGCCCCTCTGAGGAACTGCTTGAGCAGTGGATGAGAAAAGAGGGGTGGTTCCGTGTTGTAATCGGCTGAAATGGCTTAGGCGTGAATTTTGATGGAGGAAAAGTAAAGGCCCTTGTGAAGCATCTCAGTTAAGTATTGAAGAATCTGAGGTAAATTGGGCGCTGCTGTGGCCATACCTTGAGTTTGGTTCCAGGCACAGAATCTTTTCCACCAGAAGATTTTCTAGTACTAGGCCTCCTTGCCTCCAAAATGACATCCAACATTTGTTTACTGAGGGATGGTAACGGAGAGATTAGGTAATTAGCCAGGCTGCCAGGTTCAGGGTTTGAAGCTGGGGGTGCAAAATCTGGCTCTCTTGCTGAGACAGCAGGGTAGGGATTTGAGGTAGGTGCCATGGGGCCAGCTGTGACACACTGCGCAAGAGGGGGAACACCAGTGTTGGCGTGGCCAGTCTGGTGCAATCAGTATCATCCTTGGTTTGTCCTGTTTGATCTTTAGTAGTACTCTGGAGAGGAGAGGCAGAGGAGGAAAGGCATAAACTGATAAATTTTTCCAGCTGGAAGACGAGAGCATCCACTTTCCAAGCTTGTCTGTGGAGAGTCCTTTTGCAGAATTTGTCCAATTAGTAGTTCTGGGGGGAGGCAAACAGGTCCATTTCTGGGATTCCCATTTGTTAATCAACATGTTGAAAATATTTGGTTCCAGTTTCCACTCGTGTGGGTCCATGAGATTTATGCTTAGTTCATCTGCCAGTGTATTTAGTTTTCCTGGAAGGAATCCAGTAGATGAGGAGCCTGTAGATTAAATTGGTAGCTCAAGGCTGTGTTCCACAGAGCCATAGCTAGTCTGCAAAGTAGGTAAGAATGGGTACCCCCCTGCTTGTTTATGTACCACATAACAGTGGTGTTGTCTGTCTCTTTACCATTAATTGTCCTGGAAGAATGCGGTCCTTGAAGGATGTCAGAGCATTCTGTACAGCTAACATTTATTTTTGATTGATATGCAGGTGCATTTGATTTGGGTACCATTTGCCCTGAATTCACTTCCCTGCCAGGTGAACCCCCCATGTATAGTCTGATGCATCTGTTGTTAGGGTTTGGGTGAGTGAATGGTAGGTCCCTTGTTTTGGTGGCAGGCCTCTGCCCGCCTAAGGAATTCTAACCATAGGCAAGGTATAATAGGAATCATTGCTTCTAGATCCTGAGAATGTTGACACCATAGGCTTTTTAGATACCATTGTAGTATCCTCATGTGCAGTCTTGCATATGGACTTAGTAGAATGTACAAGGCCATGAACCCCAAGGCTTGCAGTATTTGCCTTGCAGATAGCAGGGTTTTTGTGGTCACTAGTTTGAAGTAAGTTGTCAAATGAATTTGTTTCTCCGGCGTGAGGAAAGGCATCTGGGAAGTTGTGTTCAAGCTTGCTCCCAGGAATATAATTTGACAGGATACCAGCTGTGGTTTCTTTTCCTTTATGGTGTACTCCAGACAAGTTAACACCTTTTGTACAAATGCCAGATGATTCAGAAGTATGTCCTGGCTTTCTGCCTAAAGTAGACAATCATCCAGGTATGGGTATATTTGAATATTTCTGCCTGCAAAATGCAATGACTGCAGCTAGGCACTTTGTGAATACACTGGGCACACTAGATAAGCCAAAGGGCAGTGCAGAGAAAGTACAGTTGTGTACACTTACCATAAATGTAGATGTTCGAGTGTATTCACTGTTGCAGTCATTACATTTGGGTAATCTGCTGGCAAGTTGCCCTCAGTCGGCCTGAATATCAAAGTCATGGGTCCTACGTTGTTTGCTGTCTCCTCTTCCACGACGTCAGGTCGTCAGGGGTATAAAACATGCAGCCGATGCCATTTTATTCAGTTTTTCTTGCCCCAGATGTCAGGTGCCCCCCAAATGGGAAGTTAAAAAAAAAAAATATATATATATATATATATATATATATATATATATATATATATATAAAAATATAAAAATATATATGTAAATGCAATTTTAGCAACATAAACTTTACCTTCATCTAAAAGCAAATACACCACAAAGGCTTTAGAATATAGTGAAGGAAAAAAGTTATGTCCTTACCATAACGTTCCATCTGAGTAGTTAAGACTTCATTCTTCTGCACATATGGGTATTCGGATCCGAGCCGGCAAAACTTTTCAAGCATCATCTCCGAGCTCCAAGCTCCTCCCCTACCTATATTACATCACTTCCTCCTATCTAGCCCCAGAAGATAAGATCCGGACGAAAAGCGCTTTACGTACGTTGACTCAGTTTTATACGTTGACTCAGTTTTATGACTTTTGGTTTTATATATTTTTTTACTTGGTCGTGGAAATACATAATAAATTCAGTGGATTATCTGTGGACTACGTGTGAATTCTCTGTCTGTTCGCTGGGGTTTCAGACCCTGATTCTCAGTTACTATCGTTGGATTTTTGTTTTATTGGTGTTTGGTTGTATAACCACAATCCTACACAGGAAAAACATGGAGTGAGGGGGATGGAGGGAGGGAAGGTGCAGAAGAATGAAGTCTAACTACTCAGATGGAACGTTATGGTAAGGACACAACTTCAGATAAAGAAGTAGTTAACTTCATTCTTTCTGCGCATATGGAACAGAGTCCCCAGCTACTAGTATTCCTGAGAGGCCCTTATGGAAGGATATTTCTGGGCACCGCAGAGCCAAAGGATGCTCTCCTTCTAGAAATAAGAACCAATTTATAATGAGAGATGAACGTGTGCGAATTGGATCAAGTCGCTGCCGCACAGATATCGTCTAACGGAACTCTTGACCAAAAAGCTGCAGAAATGGCCATTGCCCTAGTGGAATGAGCCTTCAATACACCAGGAGGAGATAAACCTTTGTCCTTATAAACTTGTGCAATACAAAGAGTGATCCCACCTTGCTAAGGACACCTTCGAAACTGCTTTGCCCAAAAATGTTTTTGAAAGAGAGACAAACAATTGATCCGACTTCCGGAAGGGTTTAGTCCTATGGAGGTAAAAAATGAAGCTGTCTATGGACATCCAATAAATGAAGCTTACGTTCACCTCTATTTTGGAAATTTGGGAAGACTGGCAAATTTATAGATTGATTAATATTAGCTGCTGAGGACACCTTGGGAAGAAAAGAAGGGTTCGTATGCAGCAAAACCCTATCCTTGTGGAAAACCAAATAGGGGGGCAAGGAGGATAAGGCCTGCAACTCAAACTCTTTTAGCTGAAGTCTTCCACGACAAAAACTTTATGTGAACTGAGCCGGCTGGCTCGAAAGGGGGAGAGGTCAAAGCTTGAAGCACTAAAGTCAGATCCCAGGGGGGCACTGTTTCTTTAACTGGTGGTTGTAATAAAAAGTGCCCTTCAGGAAAGCTTTACACAATTTGGCAGAAGCCAGAGCAACCTTATTTTCACCTACATGAAAATTAGGTATGGCAGCCAGTTGAACCTTGATGGTGGAAGCACTTGCGCCTGAAATAAAAAGATTGGCCAAAAAATCCAGTATGACTGGAACGCGGGCTGTAAACGGGTTCTGATTGCGTTGACAGGCCCAAATGCAAAAACGTCTCCACTTGCTATTGTAGAGTTTTCCTAGTGGAGCGTTTAAGAGAAGCTACCAGAATGTTCTTAATAGGGGACAAAAGTCCGGGAGTCCTGATGATCATGGGAAGTGGAGCAGCCATGCCGTCAGCTTGAGACTGTCCAAGTTGGGCAAGGGCATGCCCGACAGGTGAGGAATTAGATCCGGAAAGGGATCTAGAGTCCATGGTGGAGCCAACAGGTGAGACCATAGGAAGGAAAAAGTACAGTTTTGTACCTACCATAAATGTAGATGTTCGAAGATCCACATTGCTGCAGTCCTTACACTTGGGTAGTCCGCTGTCCCCAGTCGGCCCGAATATCAAAGTATAAGGCTGACGTCGGTCAAGGCGCATTTGACTGACATCAGGACGTCAGGGTACAAATGCGCATGACCGACGTCATATCCTCAGTCTTTTCTTGCCCCAGATGTCAGAAGACCCTAAAAATAAAGGTCAAAACCAAAAGACAGCAAACAAACAACCAACCACCCTTGCACTAATTATATGTACAATATATACAATATACAATATTTACAACCCAACCCACACAACCGCCTCTAACTACAGAGGGGAAGGAGGGAGGGTAAATTGGACTGCAGCAATGTGGATCTTCGAACATCTACATTTATGGTAGGTACAAAACTGTACTATGTTCTTCATCTCACATTGCTGCAGTCCTTACACTTGGGTAGAATCCCAAAGCAGAGGTAAGGGAGGATGGCCAAACTATAAGGAAGCAGGAGCTGCCAAAATGCCCTGCAAAACAGCAGTGGCAAAACCAGCCCTGGATTTAGAGTAAAGTGGTAGGTGATAATGCCTAGAGAAAGTATGCACTGAACTCCAAGTAGCTGCCTCCAAAATATCCTTGGTTGCCACCCCTCAAAAAGCTGTCGAAGTGGCAGTAGCCCTAGTGGAATGAGGCCTAATCCCAGCTGGAATCTCCTTACCATGATGGGAATAACAGAAAGCAATGCAAAACCCAATCCATTTAGAAATAGTTTGTTTCGACACAGGCTTGCCCTGAGAACTCAAAGCAAAAGAAACAAATAACTGCTGAGACTGCCTGAACCCTTTAGTTCTGTCCAAATAATATCGCAACTGCCTGTGGACCTCTAAAGTGTGCAAAATCTTTTCCCCTTTATTTTGGGGATTTGCATAAAAAGTAGGCAAATGAATAGTTTGGTTTAAAGCCACACTAGAAACCACTTTAGGCATAAAGGAAGGATTAGTACGTAAAGATACCCTATCCTTATGGAAAATTAAGAAAGGCTCAACCGCCATAAGGGCCTGCAATTCAGAAACCCTTCTTGCAGAGGTAATGGCCAACAAAAGGCAGTCTTCCATGATAAATATTTCAACTCAGTAGTAGCTGCAGGCTCAAAAGGTTGTAGAGTGAGTTTCTCCAACACAAAATTGAGATCCCAAGCAGGAGTAGGAGCTCTACGTGGGGGTCTTATATTCTTTGCCCCTCTAAGAAATTGCTTGAACAAAGGATGAGAAAACAATGGTGGGTCACAATCATAGTGAGCTGAAATTGCTGCAGCATGAACCTTAATAGAAGAGAAGGACAAACCTTTGTCCAGTAACTCAGTAAGATATTGAAGAGCCACACTTAAATTAGGCTCAGAAACATCAAAATCCTTTGCTGCACTCCAAAATAAAAATCTCTTCCATTTATCTGCGTACACTTTCCTTGTACTAGGCCTTCTATCTTCCAAAATCACATTCAAAACTTGTTGTGGAAGTTGACACCCTCTATGGTTCAAAACAGAATATGCCAGGCTGTTAGGTGAAGAGAGTGAAGTTTGACATTGAGCAAATGACTGTCCTCCTGGGACAACAGGTGTGGAATCAAAGGCAAAGGCCATGGAGGCTTCCGAACCAGACTTCTCAGTAATGGGTACCAGTGCTGTCGAGGCCAATCTGGAGCTATTAAAATCATCCTTGGCTTGTCCTGTCTGACCTTTAGAAGTACCTTTGGGAGGAGAGGCAGAGGTGGAAAGGCATACACATGAAGATTGCTCCAATTGAAAGAAAGAGCATCCACTTTCCAAGCTGTGGGATGAAACCTTTTTGTGCAAAACTTTGGCAGCTGATGGTTTAGTGGAGAAGCGAACAGATCTATGTCTGGAGTTCCCCATGACACTGTCAATTTCTGAAATACATAAGGATCCAATTTCCACTCGTGGGGATCCATAATTCGTCTGCTCAACACATCTGCTAAGGAGTTCTGTGCTCCGGCAGAAACCTTGCCTGAAGATTGAGCTGTAAACTGAGAGCAGTCTCCCACAAAATCATTGCTTGCCTGCATAGAGGATAAGAATGTGTTCCCCTTGCTTGTTGATGTACCACATGACAGTTGTGTTGTCTGTTAGAATCAACACCTGCCCTGGAAGAAGTAAATCCTTGAAAGCTATTAATGCAAACTGGACTGCTAACATCTCCTTCAAGTTGATATGTAGATGTTGTAGTCTGGCAGGCCACTTGTCTTGTATCCACTTTCCATTTAGATGAGCTCCCCAAGCTTTGTCTGAGGCATCTGTCGTTAAAACCTGACTCGCCTCTGGCCGGGTCACAGAGAGTCCCTTGTTTAGGTGACATTCCTGAGCCCACCACAAAAATTCCTTTTGAATGCAAGGTATTATTTGAATGACAGTGTCCAAATCCTGGCAGTGCTGTGTCCATACATTTTTGAGATACCATTGCAGCTTCCTCATATGCAGTTTGGCATTGGGAAGCACCAGAATACAAGATGCCATGAACCCTAAGGCTTGAAGGACTGTCCTTGCAGTCAGCCCGGACTGATGAGATAGATGATGGAAGTAAAGGAAAGATTCTTATGTTTGTCCGGGTCAAAAGGCCATCTGGGATGCTGTATTCAGTCTTACACCCAGAAAGCACATGTCCTGACAGGGCACTAGACTCGACTTTATTTCGTTCACAGAATACCCCAGGCATCTTAGCACTGCTATCACATATTCCAAATGATGAAGAAGCTCGTCCCTTCCTTGAGCCAGAATCAGGCAATCGTCCAAATAAGGATAGATCTGTATTCCTTTTAGCCTGAAGAAAGCTATCACTGGAGCCAGAACTTTCGTGAACACTCTGGGCGCAGTAGATAAGCCAAAGGGCAATGCAGAGAACTGATAGTGAGAAGTCCCAGCTCGAAAACGCAGATACTTCCTGCAACTTAGTCTGATAGGAACATGAAGGTAAGCCTCCTTGAGATCCAAAGTTACCATCCAATGATCTTTGCCCAGCAGAGGTAAAAGCTGTTGTAACGTCAACATTTTGAACTTGGGAATGTCCAGATAAGTGTTGAGGATAGATAAATCCAAAATTGGTCTCCACGTGTTCCCCTTCTTTGGTACTAGGAACAGGCGAGAATAAAATCCTAGGCCCACTTCTGGCATAGGGACCGGCTGTATGGCCCCTATTTGGAGTAACAGGGAAATTTGCTTGTGTGCCTCTATTCTTTGTTGAGGAGGAACGTCTGGCATGCCTTTGAAAGGAGGCAAGGTATGGAAATAAAACCTGTAACCGTGGTGTATGATATCCAATACCCATCTGTCTTGGGTAATTAAATTCCAATTTTCTTTGAAAAGTGCCAACCTTCCTCCCAAAGGTGCTGCCAGACGAGAAGGCTCTGGCAGCTGAAAAGGTAGGTCATTGGGTCTGTTTACGAAAGGACTGACCCCTGCCCTCACCAGAAGACTGTGCAGGAGAACTCCCTGTTCTAGGCCTGAAAGAGCCCTGAGCTCTGCCCCTACCACGCCTAGATCTACCCCTAGACTGGGAATCATAAGAAGGATACGTCCACCCCTTAGTAGGCCAATTTCTACTAAACTTTGGAGGCTGAACCTGCAAAAAATCTTTAACAGTCTGCATAGACTTAGCCTTGTCTTCCATTTTCTTTAAAACTGCCTCAACAGGAGAACCAAACAACACATCAGATTGTAAAGGAGCATCTAAAATCCTTGTTTTAACATGGTCAGATAAATTTTGATCCCTCAGCCAGGCGTGCCTGCGAAGAACTGACCCAGTGGCAGCCACCCTAGACGAGGCCTGTACAGCATCAAAACCACATTGCAAAGAATGCTTACCCACCTGTTCAGAAACATGTACTAAATCTTGTAACTCTTTACAATCAATACCTTCCGCCAGAGCATCAACCTTAGACTTCAATTGTGAAAGGAGATAGTTTTGGTATTTCAACATGTGAAACTGGCAATTCAAAGCCCTCATAGCTAGAGTGGAAGAAGTATAAACTTTCTTTCCCCATCTATCCAAGGCCCTGGCCTCTTTATCTGCAGGAACCGGATTCTTGACAACAGAAGCCTTAACACCTTTAGGCCCCTGGCTAACAGTTTCTGGGTCTGCCCTAGGACTCTTAAAAAGATACTTATGAGCTTCAGGCACCCTGTAATAACCTATCCGGTTTAACAGGAGCAGGAGGCAAAGAATCAGGATTAAGAGAAGCCTCTGTAAAAACATCTTCCACTACATCCAAAACAGGAGGTATAGCCAAAGGCCTATGCTGGGGTAAAAATAAAAATTCCCTAAGCCTTTTCCTGGAATCAGAGAAATCCTGGCCTTCCCACTTAAAATGCTCCCTCATGGAATGAAGAGTTTCTGAAAAAGAAAAATCCTCAGGAGGAGAAGCAGAAGGAGTAGAATCATCCACATCAGAATCCGAATAAGGAGAATACTCCTGCAAGTCTTCAGCCGAAGACTCAGAAACATCCGAAGCCTGCTCAAAACTCCCTAGCTCAGGCTCCACCCTAGGTTTCTTATCAGGAGGGGGCAAAGAACCCCTAATCAAAGTAATCAAATCTTCTGCCATTTTAAGCATATGCTTCTTGGGCACAGTTCCTGAAGAACTAGGGGTAACACCAACTGAAGCTAAACCTGGCCTGCCTCTGGGAGAAGCCTTAGAAACAGAAGGAGAGGGCCTAACCACCCTAGGCAGGGAGGGGAGTATAGTAACCTGAGAAGCCCCATCAGCCTGACCTACCTCCTGAGAGGCCACATCCTGCAATAACAAAGTCTCACCCTGGGTTCCCAAAGAAACCTCCGGTAAAACCACCGGCTCCACCGACGCCTCCAAAGAACCAGCGTCCGGTACAGACGGTTCCTCCAGCCTAGGCTTAACTGCTTTGTCCTTGCGCTTCTTCGAAGAAGCGGGCGTCGGAGCATCTGACGGCATTTTATAATTGCACCGCTTCCCGAAGACTAACCTGGCACAATCTAACCTTCTCTTTATAGTGCGCTTATTGAATCTAGCACAAGAGCGACACCCAACAACGTCGTGCTCAGGCCCTAAACAAGGAATACACAAAGTATGGTAGTCTCTATGCGGTATCTGTTTCCCACAAGAAATACAATTATTTACTTTTTCTGACATCCGGTAAATCACTGAGGCAAGAAAAAACTAAAATATTACCCAACGGGGTACTTAGCCAACTTTGACTCGGTCTGAAACTCCGAAACCGAACAATTTCAGAACGCCAACCGGCACTTGCAACGCTGCTTCTGCATCGGACCATGCGGCAAAAAAGACTGAGGATATGACGTCGGTCATGCGCATTTGTACCCTGACGTCCTGATGTCAGTCAAATGCGCCTTGACCGACGTCAGCCTTATACTTTGATATTCGGGCCGACCGGGGACAGCGGACTACCCAAGTGTAAGGACTGCAGCAATGTGAGATGAAGAACATCCACACTTGGCGAGGTCAGAAGGGAGCTATGAGAATGACTTTGCACTGCAGCTGGCAAGCTCTCTGAAGGAATTTCGGAATAAGAGGCAATGGGAGATAAGCATACAGTAGCCCAGGAGACCAAGCATGGACTACAGCGTCCCTCAGGACATCCCCCGAAGGGGGGATCAGAGCGAAGAAGTTGCTGCACTTTGCGTTGGAAGAAAATGCGAAGAGTTCGCAGCAAGGTTGACCCCAAACAAGGAAGATTTTCTCCGCCACTGATTGTTTCAGAGAACACTCGTAAGGCAGAAGGATTGCCCTGCTGAGACTGTCCGCTAGAATGTTGGAGCATCCCGGGATATGCGTTGCTATGAGGAAACCGGCTGGTGGATATGGCCCACTCCCAAACCCTCATGGCCTCGCGACAAAGGGGGTAGGATCGGGTCCCTCCCTGTTTGTTTATATACCAGACTACAGACATGTTGTCTGATTGAATGGCTACTGTCCCCGGAGGTAGGACAGGGTGGAAGGCTCTCAACGCTAAAAGCACTGCCCTCATCTCCAGGACACTGATGTGTAGCTTGGTCTCTGGAAGGGACCACGTGCCTTAGACCGTTCTTCCCAGGAAGTGCCCCCCCCCCACCCGAGCGGGGAGACATCCGTGGTCACTGTGGCCTGAGCCGGAGGGGCTAGAAAGCTGCGCCCCGCAAAAAGTTCTGCTGAGTGAAGCTACCACCTGAGTGATGATCTGCATGTCCGGTTGATTCGGATGTGGAAACTCATCGGTAGATCTAGCCAGGACCATTGAACTGCTAGATTCCACTGAAGGACTCTCATGTGAAGATGTGCAAGAATGAGGAGAGAGATCGAGGCTGCCATCGAACTCAGGGCCCTGAGAACATCGGCCCGTGTGACTACAGAGTGATCCAAGATCGCCAATACATGGAGTCTGAGATTTTCTATCCTTTCTGGGGTGAGAAAAATCTTTGACTGAATTGAATCCAACCGTGCCCCGATGAAGTCTTTGATCTGAACCGGAGTCAGGTGGGACTTGTTGAGGTTGATCGTGATGCCTAACTTGTGAGCCAGACCGAGGAAGAAGTGTAGGGCCTGACACAAGAGACATTTGGTGGATGCAGCAAAGAGCCAGTCGTCTAGGTAGGGGAATATCTGAATGCCCTGAAGTCTCAGGTGAGCTGCTACGACCGCCATAACCTTGGTGAACACCCTGGGGGCTGTGGTGAGACCGAAGGGTAGGGCTCTGAATTGAAAGTGACCGCCCCCTAGCCAGAAGCATAGAAACCTCCTGGAGCTCCTGTGGACCTTGATAGGATAAGTAAGCGTCCTGGAGGTCTAACGAGCACATCCAGTCGCATTCTCTCAGAAATGGTAGAATGGACTGTAGAGTGACCATCCGGAATTTTTGTCTCTCTACCGACAGGTTGAGGATAGACAGGTCCAGAATGGGCCTGAGGTCCCCCGACCAGCTCGGTGGCTCGTTTTTGTAGCAGCTTCGAAACCTCTAATGTTGCAGCCTCCCTGTGAGCGGGTGGAACATCTGGAAGGCGTGCTGGAGTTATGGGACATGAAATAAAGGGGATAGAATATCCTCTGGATATGATGTTCAACACCCAGCGGTCTGCAGTAATGGACTCCCATGCCGCTGGATATAAGGAAAATCTTCCCCCGGCTGCCTCCAGAGTAGAGCAGTTGGGCAACACCTCAGGGTTGCAGTGCGGGTCTGTCGGAAAAAGGTTCCCTAGACCCGAAGTTTCTGGGACCCCCTCTGCCTCTGGGACAGCGTCGGACTTGTCCCCCTCTGCCTCTGGGGGACGAATATTCCTAAGTGTCACAAAAGGACTGATTTTCAAAACCACATTCTTTTGCCCCTTTTGGTTCCTGAAATAGGACCTCTGGGGGTTAGAGAACTGGATTCTGACGGCTGACAAAGTCTTTCCATTCTTCTCACTCTGTGTTAGTGTCACGTACAGTCTTCCCAAAGAGGGATGATCCATTGAAAGGGGCGTTGATGAAAGACGCCTTAAAGGGGTCCGCAAATTGACACAGCCTGATCCAGGCATGTCTCCTCAAGGCAACGCCTGTACCAGCAGCTCTAGTGGCTCCCTCCGTAGCATGAGAGAGGAGACGCATAGAGGTATTAGTCACTGATTTCAGTGTAGTCATCTTCGCAGTAAAGGACTGCTTGTCCTGCTGCGACAGACTCCGGGGACGACTCAGTTAGTTCCGATATAAGGTTTCGCTGCAGTCGGATGACATGTGCCAAGTAATTCAGCGGACGAATAGAAAATGTCGCTGACGAGTACATGTGCTTCCCGAAACGATCCATCGACTTGGACTCCTTGTCTGTTGGATGAACAGAGGAACTCTCCTGTGCCAGTTCCCTCTTTGTGGCTGCTGCAACCACCAAAGCGTCTACCGGGGTTTCCTTGGACCATGCCTACCTGTCTGACGGCGGGGAAAGAATTTTGTCTGGACTTTTGGGTATAGGCTCTACGGTGTCTGGATCCTTCCATGCCCTCGTGGTGATTAGGTCCACCAAAGGGTCAGCTGGAGGGGAGACCCAGGAAGTAGACAGACCAGCGCCAAAGGCATCCAGGAATACGGACTCATTTGCAGAGGGTTTGGGGGCTGACCAACCTCCTCTTTGGCGGAGGATCTCCATAATGTCTCTGAACGAGACGCCCTCGGCAGGTGATCTGGGGAGTCCTCTCCTTCATACAAGTCCGTAGCGGTGGTAATGGACTCAGGGGAGTCCAAGTGCCTCCTCTTACACTTGTGCTTACAAGGTTCCTCTCCAGTGGGAGACTCTGAAAATGATTCGTAAGCCTCCGGGGGTTCCCTGAGGGGTACAACCTGGGGTTGCTTTGGCACGGGCTGTCCCTGAGACAGGGTAATGGGAGCAGAATCCAAAATCAGAGGGGTCTGGGTAGGATCAGAGTAGGTGAGCTGTGGCCTCAACCCCTGGGAGAGAACCCTTTCCACTGTCCCGAATGCCGATGGAGAGCACCCATCCGTAGCTCGTAAGGATGAGGCTCTCCCCGGATCCGAAGCAGGGATCGGAGCCGACGGCAGAGTAGTCTGGGCACCGAGGATGGGATCCGAAGAAGCAAGATCTCGACCCTCGGGTCAGACTCCCCGACTTTGCTTCCCACAAGAAATACAATTGTTAACTCGGTCTGAGGCAAGAAAAGTTTCCCCAGTGGGGTACCTTAGCTTTTTGAAGACTTCAGATCTGAAATTCGACTTCGAAAATCTCAGGAGTCGGCCGACCGGCACTTGCAAACTGCTTCTGCTTCGGGCACCGCGTGGCAAGAAAGACTGAAGAAAATGGCATCAGATGCATTATACATACCCCTGGCGCACTGACGTCAGGGAAGAAGTGACAGCAACCGACGCCGGACCAAGACTTTGGAATTCCGGCCGACTGCGGGACCACCTGATGGCAGGATAACCCGTGTGATGACTGCAGCAGGGTAACACGATGAACATCTCAAGGTGATGGCCGGTGTCGAGGAAATGAGAACCATCGTCGCCGACCCAACAGCTCCGAAAGTCTTGGACCAGAGAACCCCGAAGCGTTGGGTCGGATCGGGGAAGGAGAAATAGCGTGGAACATAGTTGTAGAAGGACCCTCTCCCATGGGAAAGGGCCCTGGTAAGACCCCCATCTGAAGCTGGTTCTGGATGAACCTCCTCATCAGCCTGTCCATATCAGTTTCGGAGACACTCCAAGTCGACCTGTAGGAAGCGACCAATTCGGGACTGGGTTGGATCTGAGGAGAGTGCCTCGGCTCCGGCGGGAAACGGGGAGAGCGGAGCCAAGGAGGAGAATGAGACCTGGGTGCCTTTGAAGAGGGGCTGGAGAAAGACTCCTTGTCCGGTGATTTTTTTCTAGGCCTGTCCCTCTCTTTGTGGCGCTTCCCTCTTCTGTCCCTAATTCTCTGGGACGAATCCGATGTAGCAGGCCTGGCAGGAGGTTGAGTCCCTGCCTGCACAGTATCACTGGCTGGGGAGGAAACCGAGGCAGACTCCAGGGCAGAAGCTGGTAGCAGACCTTTAGCCACAAGCTTAGCCCAACGATCCTTCAGTGCCCTAGGGTTAAAGCTTGAACAAATGTCACAGGATGCAGACAGATGGGTGACCCCTAAACATAGAACACAGAGTGTGGCCATCGGCTGGTGAAAGCTTATGACCACACACTGTGCATTTCTTAAAAAGAACCTTAGGCTGTTCAGCCATAGTGGAGAACAGTAAAAAGCCCTAACGGCCCACACACACACACACTAAACAAGGGATTGGGCCTAAGCGGGAAACCAGAATACAAAACAGTACTACACAAACACTATTTTATTTATTTATTTATTTTAAACTAACACGACGACCAAACGCGAAGAAAGGAGGAAAAAAGGGAAAGGTATTCACACCCAACTACACTAATAAGACCAAAAAACCTTACCACCTTGCTTAGAGCTCAGAGACCACGATGCTGACTCAGAGCGGCAAATGAGATCTGGGGCTACATAGGACGAAGTGATGTAATATAGGTAGGGGAGGAGCATGGAGCTGATGCTTGAAAAGTTTTGCTGGCTCGGATCCGAATACCCATGTGTGCAGAAAGAATGAAGTTAACTACTTCAGATAAGTTCTAGAAAAAAGGGGGATGACAGGTGGGTAACCAAGACTGCAACAGTGAATACACTCGAACATCTACATTTATGGTAAGAGTACACAACTGTACTATGTTCTTCGTGTTTCACTGTTGCAGTCATTACATTTGGGTAGAATCCCAAAGCTATGGATGGGAGGATGGAACTAAATAGCATTAGGAGCGACTATAAGGCCCTGCAGAACTGCAGTGGCAAAGCCTGCCTTGGACTTAGAGAAGAGAGGCAAATGATAATGCTTTGTAGAAGTATGAACAGAGCTCCAAGTAGCAGCTTCTAGAATGTCTTTGGTTGGAACTCCTCTGAGAAAGGCTGCTGAGGTAGAGGCAGCCCTGGTGGAATGCGACCCGATTCCCTTGGGCACCGGTTACCATGATGCAAGTAGCAGAAATGAATGCAGTGGCTTATTCACTTATAGTCTGCTTTGATATAGCCTTCCCCTCTGATCCTGCAGCAAATGCCACCAGTAGTTGCTCAGACTTTCTTAGAGATTTGGTCCTGTTTAAGTAGAATCTTGACTAGCTGTGTACGTCCAATGAATGCAGAATCCCCTCCCCCCTTTTCTGTGGATTTGGGTAAAATGATGGCAGGTGAATAGTTTGGTTAAGAGCCACACTGGATACCACCTTAGGCATAAAGGAAGGATTGGTCCTGAGGAACACCCTGTCCGGGTAAAATGTAATAAAAGGCTCCACAGCCATGAGGGCCTGTAGTTCTGAAACCCTTCTTGCTGAAGTGATTGCCAAAAGGAAAGCTGTTTTCCAAGATAAAAAACTTTATATCCATAGTAGCTGCTGGTTCAAAAGGAGGCAGGGTGAGTTTTTCCAGCACAAAATTGAGGTCCCATGCAGGAGTTGGTGATCTTCTGGGAGGCCTTAAATTTTTGGCCCCTCTAAAATACTGTTTTAGCAGAGGATGAGAAAAGATGGGAGGCTCCGTGTTGTAATGAGCCGAGATGGCAGAGGCATGGATTTTTATTGAAGAAAAAGATAGGCCCTTGTCAAGCATCTCCGTCAAGTATTGTAAAATCTGAGGAATATTTGGCTTTGCTGTGCCCGTTCCTTGTGCTTGGTTCCAAGCACAGAATCTCTTCCATTTATCAGCATAAGATTTTCTAGTACTAGGCCTTCTGGCTTCCAAAATGACATCCATCACAGATTTACTGAGAGATGTTGTTTGAATAATTAAATGATCAGCCATGCTGCCACGTTCAGAGTTTGGAGCGGAGTGTGCAGAATTTGATTGCTCTGCTGAGACAGTAGATGAGGTATTTGAGGCAAGTAAAAAAGGAGGGAACTGAGACATATTCCTTAGAATTGGGTACCAGTGCTGGCGAGGTCAGTCCGGGGCAATTAGGATCATTTCTGGTTTTTCCTGTCTGACCCTTAGTAAGACCTTGGAGAGAAGAGGCAGAGGAGGAAAGGCGTAGACTGATGGGTTTTTCCAACTGAAGGATAGGGCATCCACTTTCCATGCTTGTCTGTGATAAGTCCATGTGCAGAATTTGTCCAGTTGATAATTTTGGGGAGAGGCAAATAGATCTATGTCTGGGCTCCCCCATTTCTGTGTTATCATGCTGAAGACTTATGGATCCAGTTTCCACTCGTGAGGGTCCATAAGATTTCTGCTTAGGTCTGCCAGAGTATTTTGCTTTCCTGGCAGGAATTGAGCTTGAAGATGTACTTGGTAAGTCAAGGCGGTGTCCCCACAATGAGAGGGCTAGTTTGCAAAGGGGGTGGGAATGTGTAACCCCTGCTTGTTTATGCACAACATAACTGTGGTGTTGTCCATCTTTATCAGTAGTTGTCCTGGATGAAGTCCTTGAAGGCTGTCAGGGCATTCTGTTAGCATCTCTTTCTGGTTGATATGCAGACGCATTTGTTTTGGGCTCCATATGCCCTGAATGCATCTCCCCACCAGGTAGGCCCCCCCCAACCACAGTCTGATGCATCTGTAGTTAGGGTTTGGGTAGCAGGGGGTAGAGTGAAAGACCGTCCCTTGTTCTGGTTACATGTCTCTGCCCACCAAAGAAACTCCTGTTGTAGGCAGGGAATGACAGGAATCATTGTTTCCTGACTGTGACAATATTGACTCCATAAACTTTTTAGATACCACTGTAGTTTCCTCATATGCAGTCTTGCATATGGAATTAGTAGAATGTAGAATGCCATGAACCCCAAAGCCTGCAGAATTTGTCTTGCAGATAACTGGGTTTTTGTTGCCATCTGTTTGAAGTATATAGTCAGTTGTCTTTGTCTGGCGTAAGGTAAGCCATCTGGGCAGTTGTATTCAAGCTTGCACCCAAGAATGTAATTTTTTGAGAGGGTACCAGTTGTGATTTCTTTTCGTTTATTATGTGCCCTAGGCATGTAAGAAGCCTTTTTACAAACGCCAGACGTTGAAAAAGAAAGTCCTTGTTTTCTGCTTGAATAAGACAGTCATCCAATTAAGGACAGATTTGTATGCTTCTTTGTCTGCAAAATGCAATTACTGGTGCCAGGCACTTTGTAAAGACCCTGGGCGCAGTAGATAAGCCAAAGGGCAGTGCAAAGAATTGGTAATGCATAAAACCTGCCTTGAAGAGGAGATATCTTCTGCACGATTCCCTTATTGGGATATGCAGGTATGCCTCAAGTCTAGAGTCACTAACCAAGCGTTCTTGCCCAGCATAGGCAGTAGCTGTTGTAAAGTCAGCATTTTGAATTTTGGGATGTCCAAGAACGTGTTCAAAATTGATAAGTCCAGTATTGGATGCCAGGCATCTTCTTTTCTGGGTACCAGGAACAGTCTTGAATAAAACCCTTGTCCCTTTTCCTGTTCTGGTACTGGTTGAATAGCCTGCATATCCATGAGGGACGTAACTTGTTTCTGAGCCTCTGCCTATTGAATTTTTGGCAGATCTGGCCAACCGTTTGGAATTGGCAAAGTATGGAAATGAAATCTGTACCCCTGGGATACTATGTTTAATACCCACTTGTCCTGGGTAATTAACTGCCAATTTTGAGCATGAAGTGCGAATTTTCCCCCCAAGGGGGCTGCCAAAAGATAAGTGCTTGGTGATGGTAGAGGAAAGTCATTGAGACTGCTTACTGTAGGGTTGTGCTTTGTTTCCTCCAGATTTGGAGGTACAGGCACCCCATTGCTTTGACCTGTAAGAACCCTGTGATTGGTATCTAGAGCCTTTTGAGCACCTGGATTTGCCTTGTGAGGCTCTGTTGGACACAGGAAAGGGCCAATTTTTAGTAGGCCAGTGCCTACTGAATCTGGGTGGCTGCACTTGTAAGAAAACTTTTACAGTTTGCATAGATTTAGCTTTGTCTTCCATTTTCTTTAAAACCTCTTCTGCCTTATTACCAGAGTATCATGCTGTAAAGGTGCATCCAACAGTTTAGCTTTAACATAATCAGGCAGATTTTGCTCCTTGAGCCAGGCATGCCTTTGAATCACAGATCCAGTAACTGTGGCCCTGCAAGAGGCCTCCAAGGAATCAAAACCACATTGCTAAGTATGCTTTCCAACCTGTTCTGCTACATGCAATAATTCCTGTAATTCTTTATTTTCCACACAATCAGAACTCAACATCATTTTCTGTTTCAATAGGCCCATAACATGCTGTTGATATTTAAGCATATGAAACTGGCAGTTTAAGGCCCTAATTTCCAAGGTTGAAGACGTATAAACCTTCTTTCCCCATCTATCCAGCGCCCTGTAATCTCTATCAGACGGGATTTTTGGCTGTAGAGGCCTTTACACCTTTGGGACCCTGTGAGATAGTTTCAGGATCAGCAGCAGGATTTTTCAATAAAAATTTGTGGGAGTCAGGAACCCTGTAATATCTGTCTGGCTTACTAGGAGCTGGAGGTAGGGAATCAGGAGCCATGCTTGATTCCGAAAACACATCAACAATGTCTAATACAGGAGGTATAGCCAAAGGCCTATGCTGAGGAAGAAGGAAATCCTTAAGCCTCTTGATTTGGAGAAATCCTGACTCTCCCAATGAAAATGTTCCCTTAAAGTATGCAAGGTTTCTCCAAAAGAATAATCCTCAGGAGGAGATGCAGATGGAATGGATTCTTCTGCATCTGAATCCTCATAGGGTGGTATAGAAAATTCCTGATCAGAAGAGGAATCAGAAGAAATAGAAACCTGATCTGAAGATTCATAATCAGTGTCTTGCCTAGGCCTCTTAGCAGGGTGGGGGGTTGGGAACCCCTGATCAAGGTAATTAAGTCCTCAGTATTTTGATCATCTGTTTTTTCTTAGGCATAGGGGCCTGAGCATGTGGCTCATGCGTCAGTTTTTTAGACTCAGAAGTTGTTCTTGAAGCTGGCGTTGATTTTATACAGAAATGTTGAGGCCTGAAAACACCCTCAGAAGCTGGTGCCTGCTCAGCGGCTCCAGACCCATCCAAGGGAGAGAAATCTGCGGGTTCAATACTCTGAGAATCTCGCGGCATACCGGACTCCGCATGGGTCTCAGTAGAGGCTTGCGACTCAAAATTAGCAGGTATCAGGGGTTGCGAAAGTGCCTCACTGAGTACCGGCGAACTGGCGACTGGCTTAGAAGTTTTGTCCGTTTTGGATCTCTACTGTCTTTTTCTTTGCGTTTTTTTGTGAACTCCCGGTAGTCGGATTGCTATCAGATGACATTTCAGGGTAATTAAATCTGGATCCAAAATATTTTGGAGCAAAAATATACTGATGTTTAATAGTACTTTGGTTAAATCGAGCACAAAACCGTCAGCAAGGCATGTTATGATCTGGGCCTAGGCAAGAAATACAGTACAAATGAAAATCCTTATGAGGTATTTGCTTCCCACAAGTAATGCAATTATTAACTTTTACTGACATCGGTAAGGAGCAAGAAAAAGTTTCCCCAACGGGGTACTTAGCTTTAATTGAAGACTTCGGTTCTGAAACTCGAATGCGAAAATTTCAAGAGTCAGCCGACCGGCACTTGTGAACTGCTTCTGCTTCGGGTACCGCACGGCAAGAAAGACTGAATAAAATGGCGTCAGCTGCATGTTTTATACCGGACGACCTGACATCATGGAAGAGGAGACAGCAACCGACGCAGGACCCAATACTTTGATATTCAGGCCGACTGAGGGCAACCTGCCAGCAGATTACTCAAATGTAATGACTGCAACACTGAAACACGAAGAACATCTGATAGTGCATGCAACCTGCTTTGAAGCGTAGGTATTTTCTGCAAGATTCTCTGATTGGGATGTGCAGGTAGGCTTCCACTAAATTCAGTGTTGCCAACCAGGCATCTTTGCCTATCATGGGACACAACTGGTGAAGTTAGCATCTTGAAGTTTGGAATCACCAAAAAGGTGTTTAGGATAGACAGGTCCAGGATAGGACGCCATGAGTTGTTTTTTCTGGGTACCAAGAAAAGTCTTGAGTAGAAACCTTGTCCCTTTCCTCTTCTGGTACAGTTTGAATAGCCTTTAATCTTGAGAGAGTACTAGATTTTGAGCCTCTGCACACTGATTTGGGGGTAGATCTGGCTAACCGTTTGGGGTTGGTAACGTGTGGATGTGAAATCTGTATCCTTGGGAAACTATATTTAAAACCCATTTGTCCTGGGTAATGAGTTCCCAGTTTTTTGCTTGCAGAGCAATCTTTCCCCCTAAAGGAGCAGTCAGTTAAGAAGTGCTTGGAAGTTTTAAAGTTAAGTCATTGAGACAGCTTACCATGGGGGGGGGGGTCTTACTACTCCCTGATTTGGAAGTGGGAGCCCCCCACTGCTTAGCCCTGTGCGTACCCTGGGACTGAAGCCTGGCTGTTCTGCTGGTTCTGGGTTTGAACTGAGAAGGCCTGGAAGAGTCAGGAAAGGATCAATTTTTTGAGGACCAATGCCTACTAAATCTAGGAGGCTGCACTTGTAAGAAATCTTTAACAGTTTGCATAGAATTAGCTTTTTCCTCCATCTTTTTAACAACTTCTGCTTCGTCACCAAACAGGCGGTCCTGATTTAAGGGAGCATCCAGCAATTTAGTTTTAACATGATCGGGCAAAGATTGCTCCTTAAGCCAAGCATGCCTTCTAAGTACAGACCCGGTGACAGCAGCCCTGCAAGATGCCTCTAGTGAATCAAAACTAGATTGCAAAGTATGTTTTCCAACCTGTTCAGCAGAATGCATTAAATCCTGTAAATCCTTATTTTCAGCACAATCAGGAATCAACATCATTTTCTGTTTAAGCAATCCAATAATATGCTGCTGATACTTTAACATATGAAACTGGCAATTTAAGGCCCTGATGGCCAAGGTTGCAGAGGTCTATACCCTTCTTACCCCATCTATCCAGGTCCCTAGAATCTCTATCAGAGAGGGTAGGATTTTTGGCAGTAGTAGCCTTAATGTCCTTAAGTCCCTGTGAAATGGTCTCAGGATCCGCAGTAGGATTTTTAAAAAGGAACTTGTGAGAATCAGGAACCCTGTAATATCTATCAGTTTTTCTGGGAGCAGGAGGTAAACAGTCAGGGGCCAAGCTAGATTCTGAAAAGGCATAGTCAACAATATCCAGCACAGCAGGGATAGCTAAAGGCCTGTGTTGGGGCAGCACAGCAGGGATAGCTAAAGGCCTGTGTTGGGGCAGGAGTAAGAACTCTCTAGGCCTGTTTTTAGAATCAAGAGTAATCCTGGCTTTCCCAGTGAAAATGCTCCCCAAGAGAATGCAATGTTTCATCAAAAGAAAAATCCTCTGGGGGAGAAGCAGTGGGAATAGAGTCCTCTGCATCAGAATCCTCATAGATAGATAAAGGGTAAATCCTGGTCATCAGAAGAGACAGAAATTTCAGAATCCTGGTCAGAAGTAACGCAAGCAAATTCAGTCCTAGGTCTCTTAGAGGGGGAAGGTTGGCTTCCCCTGATTAAAGTAATAAGGTCTTCAGCCATTCTTATCATTTGTTTTTTAGGCATAGAGGCCTGACCATGCAGTTTGGGCGGTTTCCTAGGCATGGTTCGAGTTTTAGACCTAGAAGATGACGGTTTAATAAAGCAAGTTAGTAGGCCTGAATACACTCTCAGAAGCCGGTGTACCAACGACGAACAGTTTGTGGTTTTAACAAGGCACAAAACTGACAGCGAGGTACGTCGTGGTCAGGGCCTAGGCAAGGAATAAGTATGAATGAAAATCTTTATGAGGTATTTGCTTTCCACAAGAAATACAATTGTTGACTTTCACTGACATTCGTTTAGAGCAAGAAAAAGTTTCCCCAATGGGGGTACTTAGCTTTAGTTGAAGGCTTCGGTTCTGAAACTCGAAAATGAAAATTTCAGGAGTCAGCCGACCAGCACTTGAGAACTGCTTCTGCTTCGGGCACCACACGGCAGGAAAGACTGATATAATCACATCAACTGCATGCTTTATACCCCTCACTACCTGACATCATGGAAGATGGGACAGCAACTGACGCAGGACCCAAGACTTTGATAATCGGGCCGACTGAGGGCTACTGCAAGCAGATAACCCAAATGTGATGATTGCAACAGTGAAACACGAAGAACATCTAGCAGGACAGAAATGGAAAAATCTAAATGGATAATGAATCTGAGAGTGGATTGCCCCCCGGGGCTTAATGGTATGGTTCCACTCAAACCGTTCTTGAAAGAACTAAGATTGGTTCATAAGTTTTGATGTAGACTCACTATAGCACAGCCTGTATTTCTGGTGCTGTTAGTAAGTTATGCTATTACAGTGCTTCGTCTCTAAGATTGAAGCTTCAGTGAGATTTATGTCATCAATGGGTGGCTCCTGGGTTTAGTATGTTAATACAAGTGAGACCGAGTTCAGAGTAGTTTTTTATAACATGGGTTATTTTCATTTATTTTCGAGTATTGAATGTGTTATTCATTTTCTTTACATCAAAATTTTTATTTTGAGTCAAGTTTTTTTTTAAATGGAAGTAGTTTTTTATTTTATATCTTTTTGTCTTTGCTGGAAATGGGATTTTTGCTTGAGTCTATGTTATCTAAAGGGGCCATGTGATGGTTGTGACTGAATTGCTTGCTTAATTGTTCTAATTATTGCTTAATTGGTTTGCTAGGATGCTTTTAAATAGATTGATTTTAGCATTTGCCAGCGGGATCGGAAGGCGGCACACGCTGAAAGCGCTTATCCTGTTTTTTGTTTTGTTACTAAAGTTCTTAGTTGTTTTTATGTCTATGGTATAGCGCTCCCTTTTTTCTGACTCTTATTCTGTGGTTTTAGAGCGTTCTTCAGTGTTGTTCCTTTGATTTTGCTACTACTTAGGTTCTATAGATGTCTGCTCATTTGATTTAAAGACATTATGTAACTTGCAACTACCATCTTCAAAACTAAGACTGCTGTACTAGCTAGTATAACCAATTAAGAGGATACTACATGATGGAATAAAGAATTAAGGTTAAATTAATTCACCGTGATGGATTGGTTAAAATATTAAAATGATTCAATACACTGAACAGATAAGAGTTTTCATTCAAAAGCCCCCCCCCCCAGTCACTTGGAGATCAAGGTTGCAGTCAATGTGAGAAAGCGGCCACGTATTAATGAAATACAACTGTTATCCTTCAATGAAATATGTGCATAAAAAGTAAATAAACACAGATGATCTTTAATCACTGCTGCTGTGTGGGGTTGCATCCTGACAAGGAAACAGGAGACAGACAGCCTTCCAAAGCCTTTAGGTCCATACAGACATGAACACTAGGCTGCTCTGTCCACTCAAGTTCCCGTGTGTGGATTACTACAAATTTACACAACATGGGAGGAGGAAAGATTAGGATCCAGGAGCCCCTGAAAAGGGCCCTAAAAAGCTTGTTCTAGACCTGGAAAAGTAATATAGTTGTAGTGCTTTGTAAAAAGTACAGAGGACTGAACAGCTGCCTCTAGAATTCTTCTCGAGTCTACATATTTCCAATTTACCAGTGTAAAAACGCTGTAACTGAGCCAGTCTTTATTCTACCTGAAGTGTTATGCCATGGTAAAAGACAAAATAAACATCTAGAAATGTTTTGGCATAGCTTTTTGTCCTTTCATAGGGAAAGCAACTGCCCAGCCTCCCTCAAGGAATCAGTCCTGTGACGATAACATAGTTGTCCATGCACATGCACAATATGAAGAACCATTTTCCAAGTTTTTAGGGTCATGAAAGAAAGAGGATGAATCAAACTCCTTTTGACATGAATGACTGAATTCTCCTTAGAGCAACCCTCTCTCTACAAAAAACTAGATATGGCTGGTCCACCATAATGTGCACAACTCAAATGCTCATTGCTTTTGACATCTGCAGGAAGAGAAAGTCTTAAAAGTAATGAACCATAAAATCAGCCCAATGAGCAGATTCAAAAGGAGACTATTAACTTTGAGCACCAAGTTAAGATTCCGCCATTTCCTAGATGTCTTAAATGCGAAACCCTTTCAAGAACAATTTGACTAAAGTCCGAGACCAAACAGGAGGACTCGTGCAAAAATGCTGATAATAACAACTGATGAACCCAGAGAGAGAATTAAGATAGGCCAAAATATTATGGAACTAATGGTACAGAGTACTTGAATGGACCAAGACTGTTAAGGTGACACCAACTAGCAAATCCATTTTTAGCAACATACTATTTCACGGTAGCAGGTTTTCCTACCCCCTTTAATAGTACCTACTGCACATCCTTAGAAACAAGGTGTCTAAAAAGGTATTAAAATTCAATCAATCAGTCAGCTGCAATTGTTTTAGACAGAGTTGCATCAACCTCCCCCATCTTGTGTGATGCAATCCAATTTGTAAGGAAGGCTGTGGTAACTGCTCTTGGTTGATTTCCATAAGGGAGAGCCACAGTTACCTAGACCAGAAAGGAATCACCACAAGGATCCAGAGCACTTCTAAATCTCCAGAAGAACCCATTATATCAGTGGGAAGGCTGGAAATGCATAAAGGAACACTACTGACCACAGGAATGAAAAACAACTATTTTCCAGGCCAGAATGCAAGGAATGCTGAAGCAGTATTTAAATTGTCTTCTTTGACAGACCTACTTGAGGGTATTCCCTCACAAGTAGATCAATTCCCTAAGAACCCCCCATTTTAAATTTCCATTCATAAGAATTTGTCCTGGTCCTGCTCAGCTTGTCTGCCACTAGATTTTGCTCTGACAGAATGTTGGACTTTTGTTGGGTTACACAGTGCTGCAAAAGTGCCCTCCCAAGCTTTTACAGCCAGCCGACACAGGAGGTAATGCCTGATGCCTCAGTTTTTTTAATGTGCCACATCACTGGGGTGCTGTCTGTAATCGCCTACAAAAATCTTGGAAGCCATAGATGAACAGATTTTATAAAATGGATCACAGCCAACATCTCATTCACATTTTGACCTGTCTTGCTCTTTACAAAGACCTTGCACCTTCACCACCATTGAAACAGTTCCCAGTGCTAAATCCCATCCAGCCATTCTTACACAGGAGGTGAGAGAGACCTGGATTCGGAGAAATCTGGTATCGCCAAAGAAGTTATTTCTTCAGAGTCCAACACTGGAAATAGGTACAGTATATGGAAATACTGGGTCCAAACATTCTTTACAAATCACTAAGTTTTTCTCATGGACAAACTAGCCAGAGGAGTCATGAAACAGTAGCCATAAATCGTAACAACCTCTGGCAGAAGTCAGAGGCTACCTGAAGAAACTCAAGACAGTTTCAGATAAAACTCCTTTGTTTGAGCTAGGAATGCCTTTTACATGAACATAACAAAAAGGCATCCTAGAAACATTCAAAAGTCTTCTTGTTCCCTCTTGCAGGCTTATCTGGAAAATTAGATCAATAAAAAACTTTATGCACATGCAAGGGACTCTGATATTTAGAAGAGACTCTGCTAAGATTAGTCTCAAAAAGGGAGAGAAACAAATGCGGTGCAGTCTTCAATGTGTTACAGGAGCTATACATTTTGTCAACAACCTTGGAACACTGGATAAGCCAAAAAGTAATGGAGAACTGATTATGTAACCCAGATGCAGAAAATCTTTATTTATGAACTCTGCGGCAACGAGCAATGACATAAGCATCTTGCATCTCCAATGCTATCAAAAAACATACGCACAAACATGTTGAGAAATGAGAGATCAAGCAGTGGTCACCAGAGAAAGTTCCTTCTTTGACAACAGAAAAAATCTTCAATTAAAACCTCTTCCACCACTGACTGACTATAACAGTAAACAGGGAACTCTGGTTTGAATGATGCAGGGGATTTTCCCAAAAGGAGGCCAGCTTTCTAAATGCCATTTGTAAACACCTTTAGAACCCATTTGAAAATCTAATGCCAAAGGACAAGAGAGAGAACTAGGTCCTGGGACAGATATGAAGGAGTGGCAATTAGGAAGGGGGGAAATTTTGAAATACAATTCTGATTTAGTGGAATGACCTTTTCCTGGAAGGCTCTTTTTGTTAGATCCTTCCTGACACTTTTTCCTCAAAATTCTACTCACCAGAAGACTGCTGGATGGCTTTTTTTTTTTTTTGGCTGGTGAAGGGGAGTTGGAGTGGAATCAGAGAGATTAGTACACTTTGAAAAGGACGGCTGAAAAATCATAGTGACCCTCTGAATTAAGTTGCATCTTTCAGCAAATTGAGTACCCGAGTAGCAGGACCAAACAGAAACAAACGAGAAATTAAGACTTCAGATTTAACACAATCAGAAAACTTCTGATTACATGTCCAAGCAAAACACCTCATCATAGTACTAGTAGCTTCTGCCCTGAATACAAAAATCTACACAATCATACACACTTTTTAAAGAATGCTTAGTTACCTGTGAAAGATCAGCAATGACAGAATTCAGACAGTACCTATGTTCAGAAAAGAAGGTAGCAGAAATGTTCCTTACATTATCAAAAGAAGGCAGCATATGAGCGTGACAATTTAAAATTCTGAACATTAAAATCGTAAGAGAGCAAATTCTCTTCCAAACCTCTCAAAAGCTTTCCCATCTTTGTATGCAAGAAAAGGATTAGCATTTGCCAGATCTTTAAGAACTGGACCAGAAGCAGCACACACTAATGGGCCTGGCCTGGGATAAGAGAAAAAAAAATAAAAAAAAACTTGTCTGACTTGATAGAGATTGTATAAATTACAATGCTTTCCCGAAAATTATATTGTGTGTGTAGTAAAAGAAAATATGGCTTTCTTTGCAAGAACAGTTGAGTGACCTTTTATTTCTTGCAAATGTTCAGCTTAGATATTAACATATAGCTGTGGGCTTACTGTAAAAGGCGTCCTGTTACAGAAAAAAGGAGGATGACTTTCTGAGAGCTTTCAGATGCAGAAATAAATGAAATGAAATGAAATACAGACACTTCAAGTGACGCAAAGATGACGTGGAGAGACTTTTTGTGAAGTCTTCAAATACAGTAAAACTGGACAGTATATTTCACACTCTAGTGACGTCTTTGGACTGAGTGTTCATCGGTCTTTACTTTGTGTCTAGCCATGTTATAACAGAATTGAAATAACTGACAGTATTAACTGTTTCACAAGAATTTGTACTATTGCAAACAAATATTAACAGATACAGTAGTATGGTGTCAGCATAAGTCACTGATAATATTTTACAAGACTGACAATGATGAAGCTTAAAGTCTCTTTTTTATGGGCTCAAAGGTTTGCTATCTGGCATACTACAGGCAAACTCAAACATCCTCCAAAGCTAACAAAGGAAGAATGAGAGAGTTGGAGTGAAGCATCTACATGTAACACACTTCAAGGATGCAGAAACTTCCAACAGTTAGAAGTAATGTTTTCCACTGAACCAGAATCCTGGACATGGACAGAAAAGGATGATGCCCTATACCCATCATGTTCTTCTAAGAGAGAATCATCAGAATCGAAGAAAACTAACCTAGTTTTACCTACAATCCTAGTCATCTTCCATCTTTTAAAGCCTGCAACAAATTTTTAGGCAAAGGAATAACCTCTTATCAGAGGAAAACAAATGTCTGACTACTTTCTGGGACAACCTAGAAGGGAAGCAACTTAAGTATGATACCTAAAACCCATGGAAAAGGTCACTTCACATGGCTAGACTGGTATATCCTCTGCAATAAACATTCCCATGACTGCTAAGAACACCTGAACAGCTGCAGAGAAATGGCTTACACCTGGTGCATGGTGGCTGAAGGGACTAAACCAGAGAACTCTGGAGAAATAAGCAAGAGTCTGTGGTACAAGTATTGGCTACTGCACTTTCTCTCTCATTTGTGGCTTTGACACTGACTGAACCTTCTGTACAGGCAAGGGCTCCTTTGCAGTTTTCTTCTTTGATACTGAAGGGGGAGAAACTGAGATACTGTTAAATAGTTCCATGACCCAGCCTAGTATGAAGCCTATCCCCCAAATCAGAAATTCTAGAAAACGTTAGTGCATAAGCAACATCATTTACACTTCCCTTAATATACAGAACAATCCACAACAGTGCCAGATTAAGCATAAACAGTCCCTGCTACAGCCTACCAGACAAGACAGCTCTCTCATAATAGTAAAAATCAGCTAAATGCCGGTATTCTTATATGGACCCAGTGGAAGAACTACCAAAATTGAATATACCTGCCTAGCAATGGAAGATAAAAGATGGGTAGGTTTGGCTTAACAGTCAGGGTCTTCACCTCAAAGAAGAGGATTACACGGTTTTATTCTGACCTCTGGATACTAGACAGGCTTAAAATGCCACTCAAAGGAAGTTAGCATATTATTCACCTATGAATGGATTTTCTGAAACCTAAGAAAAACACTCTCACAAGCAGCAAGAAAGCACCAGAGCTTTCTGCCACTCAGACTGTTTTCATCAGACAGAAGCTTGACTGGTCAGATGTTACAGCTGAAGGCTACTGAAACAGTGTATTATAAAGAACATGTTAACACTCCATGACCACACACTTCACTGCTCTACGGCTATTTACTTCTCCAAGATAGGTAATACACCAAAGTCTTGCCCTTTAAAGCACATCAAAAACTCAAATCAACCTTAAACTATCAATATTAACAAAAATCTAAAAAAATCATTAAACCCTATGGCCATCCAAATGCAGGCAAGTTCTACCCCAAACTTACTACAAATTTAAATCAATCCTCTTCAAACACAAACTCAATTACACACAGTGGCCTTCCAACTGCAAAAAAGTAACTTCCTTTCCAGAAGTCAAACTCTTCTTCACATGATCTACATTCTGGGAGAAGTATCATCAATTTATGCAGCACCGTGATCTCCATTTTTACTTTGCCCACTGATCCCAAAAGGGGCATAGGACCACCAGTGCCACACACCTTCACAGACAGCATAACATGGTAAACGGAAGCAAGGACAAACCCATCGTGGAGACCGGGCTTGCTAAGGTTTACCCCATGGAGCACAGAGCCCAAGGTACCATAAGCACTTTACGAGGAAATTAGAATGGAATTCAAAACTATGGGAGAGGGTCAGACTCCCTGCAGGAGCAGCAAGTTGGACTGCTCCCTACTATCCGATTCTCACTGTGGAACAGATGAGCCGATTCAAGCACCCACTACCACATAAATAGGTCAATCAACTGCGGGTAAAGGGGACATCAAGCTCTGTCCTGCACAATATTGTTACACAAGGTACAGGGTTCGATTCTAACTTCAGACTGTTAGCTATGCTTAAAGTGGCCCTTAGTCTAGTATGAACTTGTATCCCGTAAGTGCTTCGCATTTATTACATCAGCATACATGAAATGCTGGTGACTTTTATATCATACAAACGAACACACAAATCACACTTATTTACAAATATTTCTACTACATACAATATACTTATACACACATATTGGCATGTGTTCGGCAAAAATCTCCAATTCTGTTCCACCCCTAGTTCCTTTGCAGATCAAATGATACATCAAATAGCCAGTTAAAGGAACTAAATTGTCAAAAGAAAAGTACAGTTGTGTACACTTACCATAAATGTAGATGTTCAAGTGTATTCACTGTTGCAGTCATTACATTTGGGTTATCCGCTTCAAGTAGCCCTCAGTCGGCCTGATTAACAAAGTCTTGGGTCCTGCGTCAGTTGCAGCCCCTTCTTCCATGACGTCAGGTCATCAGGGGTATAAAACATGTAGCCGATGCCATTACATCAGTTTTTATTGCCCCAGATGTCAGGTGCCCCCCATAATGGGAAGTAATTAAAACAATAATACAAGGATATACCTCCAACAAAAAAGCAAATACATCAAAAAGCTTTTTGAGCACAGTAAGTGAGAGCAGAGGTATAGCCGAAATAAGAAAGGGGGCTGGAGAGAGGGTAACAAGGACTGCAACAGTGAATATACTCTAACATCTACATTTATGGTAACTGTACTATGTTCTTCCTGTTTCACTGTTGCAGTCATTACATTTGGGTAGATTCCCAAAACTAAGGTTGGGAGGAGGAATTTAAATAGAATTAGGACCAGCTATAAGGCCCTGCAAGACTGCAGTGGCAAAACCAGCTCTGGATTTAGATAAAAATTGGCAAATGATTATGCTTGGTGAAAGTATGTACAGATCTCCAAGTAGCAGCTTCTAGGATGACCCTTGTAGGGACACCCCTGAGAAAGGCTGTATAGGCAGATGCAGTCCTGGTTGAAAGGGGTTTGATGCCTTGTGTGATAGGTTTTCCTTGATGCTTATAGCAGAAATGAATGCAGTGGCCTATCCATTTTGAAATGGTTTGCTTTGAAATAGCTTCCCCCTCTGTCCCAGCAGCAAATGCCACCAGCAGTTGTTCAGATCTCCTTTGAGGTTTAGTCCTGTCAAAGTAGAATCTAAGTTGTCTGTGCACATCTAAGGAATGCAGTATCCGTTCCCTTTGTTCTGTGGGTTAGGAAAGAAGGTAGGCAAATGAATACACTGATTAAGAGCCACACTGGATACCACCTTGGGCACGAAGGAGGGATTGGTTCTGAGAGACACTCTGTCCTCATGAAAGATGAGGCTCCACTGCCATAAGGGCCTGTAACTCAGATACCCTTCTTGCACAAGTGATTGATAAAAGGAAAGCTGTTTTCCAGGAAAGAAATTTTAAATCTGCAGTAGCAGCTGGCTCGAAAGGAGGAAGAGAGAGTTTCTCCAACACAAAGAAAAGGTCCCAGGCTAGAGTTGGAGCTCTCCTCGGTGGCATTAAATTTTTGGCGCCTCTGAGAAACTGCTTGAGCAGTGGGTGAGAATGGAGGCTCTGTGCTATAATGAGCTGAAATGGCTGAGGCATGAATTTTGGAGGAGGAAAAGGACAAGCCCTTATGAAGCATCTCAGTAAAAAATTGTAGAATCTGAGGTAAATTGGGCACTGCTGCGCTCATCCCTTGAGATTGGTTCCAGGTACAAAATCTTTTCCACTTTGCAGCATAAGATTTTCTAGTCCTAGGCCTCCTAGACTCTAAAATGATATCCATCACTGATTTACTGAGGAATGGTAAAGGACAGATTAGGTAATTAGCCAGGCTGCTAGGTTCAGGGTTTGCAGCTGAGGGTGCAGAATCTTGGTTCTCCTGCTGAGACAAAGTACAGTTTTGTACCTACCATAAATGTAGATGTCCGAGAGGTATGCATCTGCAGTCCTAACAAATGGGTTGTGCTGTCCTCAGGCAGCCCTTCGGTCGGCCGGATTCCAAAGTCTGGGTCTGGCCTCGGCTGATGTCGCACTTCACCCGACGTCATAGCTGCAGTTCTTCGGGTATAAAGGTATCAGCCAACACCATTTTCCTCAGTGTTTCTTGCCCCAGATGCCCTCTAGGAAGGCTAAATTTGGATAAATGTAAAAGCTTCCAAATAACAGAGAGCAAATAAAAATAAACATGTATGTACATATATACAAACAAATACACCATAATAGATTCCCCCAGCTAGCTAGAAGATGGGCAAATACCCTAGGAGTACCACAGAGGGGAAGGAGGGAGGGTAATCCTGACTGCAGATGCATACCTCTCGGACATCTACATTTATGGTAGGTACAAAACTGTACTATGTCCTTCAAGGATGCATCTGCAGTCCTAGCAAATGGGTAGAATACCATAGCCAAACTGGGGGAGGAGGTAATAATAAGATTATGGTGTAGTTAAGATCCCTTGCAAAACAGCAGTGGCAAACCCTGCTCGGGATCTGGAGTATAAGGGTAGATTATAATGCTTGGCAAATGTATGCACGGAGCTCCAAGTAACAGCCTCTAAAATGTCTTTGGTAGCCACTCCTCGTAAAAAAGCTGTAGTAGTGGCTGTAGCCCTTGTGGAGTGAGGTCTGATGTTTTCTGGAGTTGTCTTTCCATGGTAAGAGTAACAAAATCTAATGCAATTTCCTATCCACTTAGAGATTGTCTGTTTTGAAATTGCTTTTCCTTCCATTCCTGTTGCATATGCTACCAGTAACTGGTCAGTTTTTCTATTGCTCTTGGTTCTGTCCAGGTAGTAGCGCAATTGTCTATGTACATCCAAGGTATGTAATAGTCTTTCTCCCCTGTTCTGTGGGTTGGGGAAGAATGTAGGCAGGTGGATAGCTTGGTTTAAAGATACCCTGGAGACCACCTTTGGCATAAAAGTAGGATTAGTTCTCATGGACACTATCTTGATGGAAGATAAGGAAGGGCTGTACTGCCATTAATGCCTGTAATTCAGAAACCCTTCTTGCTGAAGTGATTGCAAGCAGGAAAGCAGTTTTCCATGATAAGTACTGTAATTCTGCTGTTGCTGCTGGCTCAAAAGGAGGGAGTGTCAACTTTTCTAGCACAAAGTTCAAGTCCCAAGCGGGCAATGGTGGCTTCCTTGGTGGTTTTACATTTTTAATTCCTCTCAGAAACTGCCTGAGTAGAGGATGTGAGAAGACTGGAGGATCCATGTTGTATTCTGCTGAAATAGCTGATGCATGAATCTTAATGGAAGAATAGGACAGGCCATTGTGGAAAAGTTCTGCCAAGTATTCCTAGATGTTAGCTATGTTTACCAATGACACATTTTCTCCTTTTGCTGCACTCCAAATGAGATATCTTTTCCATTTTGCTGAATAAGTTTTCCTTGTTGAGGGTCTGCGAGCCTCCAAGATAATGTCTTTAACCATTTGAGATAAATCTGGGTTATTTTGTCTTATGCAATGTTCCAGGCAGCTAGCTGCAGCGTTTTTAGGTTTGGATGCAGGGTTTTGAAGTTGTTCTGTGTTAGCAGTAAGGGAACTAGGGGCAGAGGCCATATTTGTTCCCGAGACATACTCCTCAGTAATGGGTACCAATGCTGCCTCGGCCAGTCTGGAGCTATCAGGATGATCCTTGGCCGGTCTTCTTTGATCTTCAATAGCACCTTGTGCATCAAAGGAAGAGGTGGGAATGCATATGCTGTCAGGTTTTTCCAACTGAAAGATAGGGAGTCCACCTTCCAAGCAAGTGGGTGGTATGTCCTTGTGCAGAATTTTTTCAATTGGTGGTTGTGTGTGGATGCGAATAAGTCTATTTCTGGTAGTCCCCATTTCCTTGTGATGGATTTGAAGATGTCTGGATGCAGCATCCATTTGTGGGCATCCGTGGTAGTTCTGCTTAGGATGTCTGCTGGTATATTTTCTTTCCCTGGTACGAATATTGCCTGTAGCTGAATGTTGAAGCTCAGGGCCACATTCCAGAGGTCCATTGCCATCCGGCATAGAGGGTATGAATGTGTGCCTCCCTGTTTGTTGATGTACCACATAACTGTGGTGTTGTCCGTCCTTATCAGCAATTGACCCTGTCGAAGAAACGGTCTGAATGTCTGAATTGCCAGTTTTACTGCCAGCATCTCCTTTAGATTAATGTGTAGGTTCAGCTGGTCTTGAGTCCATAAGCCTTGTATGCACTTGTCCAGCATGTGTTCCCCCCCCAACCGAGGTCTGAGGCGTCCGTGGTGATAGTCTGGCTTGGTTGAGGGCTGTGGAAGGGCAGTCCCTTGTTCAATTGACAGGCCTGAGCCCACCATTGGAATTCTTGCTTCAGGCATGGAATTATTGGAATTTGGATTTCTAGGCTGTGCTTGTGCTGAGACCATAAATTCCTTAGGTACCATTGCAACTTCCTCATATGTAGTCTGGCATGTGGAATCAATATTATGCAGGATGCCATGTAACCCAGGGCTTGCAGGACTTTCCTTGCTGTTAGCTGGTTCTGCGTTGTTAATGCCCTGAAATAGAGGGGAAGGTGCTTCTGCTTTTCTGCTGTGAGGGATGCCATTTGATTTGATGTGTCCAGTTCTGCACCCAAGAAAGTTATCCTTTGGGATGGTATCAGCCTTGACTTTTTTATATTGACTGTGTATCCCAAGGCTTGTAGTAGATGAATGACCTTTTTCAAATCTTTTGCTAATTTGTTTTCGTTGTCCGCTTGTAACAGGCGGTCATCCAGGTAAGGGTAAATTTGTATTCCCTGAAGCCTGCAATGAGCAATTACTGATGCCAGGCATTTCGTGAATACTCTGGGCGCAGTAGATAAGCCAAAGGGCAATGCTGAGAATTGATAAAGTACAGTTTTGTACCTACCATAAATGTAGATGTCCGATAGGCATGCATCTGCAGTCCTTACAAATGGGTTGTCCTGTCGTCAGGCAGCCCTTCGGTAGGCCGGATTCCAAAGTCTGGGTCTGGCCTCGGCTGGTGTCGCACTTCACCCGACGTCATAGCTGCAGTTATTCGGGTATAAAGGCATCAGCCGACGCCATTTTCCTCAGTGTTTCTTGCCCCAGATGCCAGGTGCCCTCTAGGAAGGCTAAATTTGGATAAATGCAAATGGTTCCAAATAGTAGAGAGCAAACAAAAACTAAGCATGTATGTACATATATACAAACAAATACACCATAATAGATTCCCCCAGCTAGCTACAAGATGGGCAAATACCCTAGGAGTACCACAGAGGGAAGGAGGGTGGGTAATCCTGACTGCAGATGCATGCCTATCGGACATCTACATTTATGGTAGGTACAAAACTGTACTATGTCCTTCAAGGATGCATCTGCAGTCCTTACAAATGGGTAGAATACCATAGCCAAACTGGGGAGGAGGAGAAATAAGATTATGGTGTAGTTAAGATCCCTTGCAAAACAGCAGTGGCAAAACCTGCTCGGGATCTGGAGTATAAAGGTAAATTATAATGCTTGGCAAATGTATGCACGGAGCTCCAAGTAGCAGCCTCTAAAATGTCCTTGGTAGCCACTCCTCGTAAGAAAGCTGTGGTAGTGGCTGTAGCCCTTGTAGAGTGAGGCCTGATGTTTTCTGGAGTTTTCTTCCCATGGTAGGAGTAACAAAATCTAATGCAATTTCCTATCCACTTAGAGATTGTCTGTTTTGAAATTGCTTTTCCTTCCATTCCTGTTGCATATGCTACCAGTAGCTGGTCAGTTTTTCTGTTGCTCTTGGTCCTGTCCAGGTAGTACGTAATTGTCTATGTACATTCAAGGTATGCAACAGTCTTTCCCCCCTGTTCTGTGTGTTGGGGAAGAATGTAGGTAGGTGGATAGCTTGATTTAAAGATACCCTGGAGACCACCTTTGGCATAAAAGTAGGATTAGTTCTCATGGACACTCTATCTTGATGGAAGATCAGGAAGTCTGAACTGCCATTAATGCCTGTAGCTCAGATACCCTTCTTGCTGAAGTGATTGCAAGCAGGAAAGCAGTTTTCCATGATAAGTATTGTAATTCTGCTGTTGCTGCTGGTTCGAAAGGAGGTAGTGTCAATTTTTCTAGCACAAAGTTCAAGTCCCATGCTGGCAATGGTGGCTTCCTAGGTGGTTTTACATTTTTAATTCCTCTCAGAAACTGCCTGAGCAGAGGATGTGAGAAGACTGGAGGATCCAAGTTGTATTCTGCTGAAATGGCTGATGCATGAATCTTAATGGAAAAATAGGACAGGCCGTTGTGGAAGAGCTCTGCCAAGTATTCCAGGATGTTAGCTATGTTTACCAGTGACACATTCTCTCCTTTTGCTGTACTCCAAATGAGATATCTTTTCCATTTTTCTGAATAATTTTTTCTTGTTGAGGGTCTGCGAGCCTCCAAGATAATGTCTTTAACCCTTTGAGATAAATCTGGGTTATTTGGTCTTATGCAATGTTCCAGGCAGCCAGCTGCAGTGTTTTCAGGTTTGGATGCAGGGTTTTGAAGTTGTTCTGTGTTAACAGCAAGGGAACTAGGGGCAGAGGCCATATTTGTTCCCGAGACATACTCCTCAGTAATGGGTACCAATGTTGCCTTGGCCAGTCTGGAGCTATCAGGATGATCCTTGGATCTTCTTTGATCTTCAATAGAGCCTTGTGCATCAAAGGAAGAGGTGGGAATGCATATGCTGTCAGGTTTTTCCAACTGAAAGATAGGGAGTCCACTTTCCAAGCAAGTAGGTGGTACGTCCTTGTGCAGAATTTTTTCAGTTGGTGATTGTGTGGGGATGCAAATAAGTCTATTTCTGGTAGTCCCCATTTCCCTGTAATGGTTTTGAAGATGTCCGGATGCAGCATCCATTCGTGGGCATCCGTGGCAGTTCTGCTTAGGATGCCTGCTAGCATATTTTCTTTTCCTGGCACAAAAATTGCTTGTAACTGAATCTTGAAGCTCAGTGCCACATTCCAGAGGTCCATTGCCATCCGGCATAGAGGGTATGAATGTGTGCCTCCCTGTTTGTTGATGTACCACATAACTGTGGTGTTGTCCGTCCTTATCAGCAGTTGACCCTGTCGAAGAAATGGTCTGAATGCCTGTATTGCCAGTTTTACTGCCAGCATTTCCTTTTGATTTATGTGTAGGTGCAGCTGGTCTTGAGTCCATAAGCCTTGTATGCACTTGTCCAGCATGTGTGCCCCCCAACCGAGGTCTGAAGCATCTGTTGTGATGGTCTGGCTTGGTTGAGTGCTGTGGAAGGGCAGTCCCTTGTTCGTTTGACAGGCCTGAGCCCACCATTGGAATTCTTGCTTCAGGCATGGAATTATTGGAATTTGGGTTTCTAGGCTGTGCTTGTGCTGAGACCATAAATTCCTTAGGTATCACTGTAACTTTCTCATATGTAGTCTGGCATGTGGAATCAATATTATGCAGGATGCCATGTAACCGAGAGCTTGCAGGACTTTTCTTGCTGTTAGCTGGTTCTGCTTTGTTAATGCCATGAAATAGAAAGGGAGTTGCTCCTGTTTTTCTACTGTCAGGAATGCCATTTGTTTTGATGTGTCCAGATCTGCACCCAAGAAGGTTATCCTTTGGGATGATATCAGCCTCGACTTTTTTATATTGACTGTGTATCCCAGGGCTTGTAGTAGATGAATGACCCTTTGCAAATCTTTTGTTAATTTGTTTTTGTTGTCCGCTTGTAACAGGCAGTCGTCCAGGTAAGGGTAAATTTGAATTCCCTGAAGCCTGCAATGAGCAATTACTGATGCCAGGCATTTCGTGAATACTCTGGGCGCAGTAGATAAGCCAAAGGGCAATGCTGAGAATTGATAATGCTCTGATCCTGCAAGAAATCTGAGGTATCTTCTGCAATTTGGTCGTATGGGGACGTGCAGGTATGCCTCCTTGAGATCTAGAGTTACCAGCCAAGACTCCTTGCCCAGCATGGGAAGAAGCTGCTGTAGGGTCAGCATTTTGAATTTTGGAACAATGAGGTATGTGTTTAAAGCGGGCAGGTCGAGAATAGGCCTCCATTGGTTTTCTTTTCTTGGTACCAGGAAGAGTCTGGAATAAAATCCTTGCCCTTGTTCCATAGATGGTACCCTTTCTACAGCTCTCATCCTTAGTAAGGGAGTTATTTGTTCTAGAGCTTCTGTCTTCTGATTTGGAGGTAGGTTTGGCATTCCTCTCTTCCTTGGTAGAGTATGGAAGTGAAACCTGTAACCTTGGTCTATTGTCTGTAAAATCCATTTGTCTCCTGTGATGTAATGCCAGTTTACTGAAAATAAAGCTAGCTTCCCGCCTAAGGGTGCCTCTAGTTGTTCCCTGGTAGGCGGTGCCAGAGCCAAGTCACTGTGATTGTCCTGTGGAAGTGGTGGTGGCTGGATCCGTGGCCGTACCTCGCTGGTTGTTAGCCTGCCACTGACGTCCCCTGTAGGCACCTCTGGATTGACCCCTGCCTCTTGAGCGTCTATTCCTGCCTCTCGGAGCTCTGGAGGTGTCTGGAAAGGACCAATTCTTGGAAGGCCAGTTCCTGCTAAACCTTGGAGGCTGGACCTGCAAGAAATCCTTGACTGTCTGGACAGATTTTGCTTTCTCTTCCACCTTCTTCAGCACCTGCTGTGCAGGGGAGCCAAACAAATTGAGCTTATCCATGGGAGCATCTAGGAGCTTTGATTTAACATGGTCTGGTAAGGACTGTTCTTTTAACCATGCATGTATTCTGATCACTGTGCCAGTCATGGCTGATCTAAAGGAAGCCTCCAGTGCATCATAGCCGCATTTTAAAGAATAATTACTGACCTGCTGAATGTTATGTACCATTTCCTGTACAGATTTTTTGTCTAATGGTTCATCCGAGGACAGTTTTTTAGTTAACTGGTCTAACATAAATTCCTGATACTGAATCATGTGGAATTGACAGTTCAAGGCCCTAGCTGAAAGAGTAGCAGAAGTGTAAACTTTTTTACCCCATCTCTCTAAGGCCCTAGATTCCCTTTCAGAGGGGGTTTTTGGTAGAGGTAGCTGCTACAGCCTTGGGTCCCTGGGAGATAGTTTTGGGATCTGCAAAAGGGGCCTTATACAAATGATAATGTGTGTCCGGAACCCTGTAGTACCTATCGGGCTTAGCAGGGGCCGGAGGAAGAGAATCAGGAGCAGTACAAGCATCATTAAAGGCATCATCCACAACAGTAAGTACTGGAGGAATGGCTAAAGGCCTATGCTGTGGCAAATGCAAAAAGGTTCTAAGCCTTTTCCTAGAGTCTGAAAAATCCTGGCCCTGCCATTGAAATTGTTCCCTCATAGAATGCAAGGTTTCCCCAAAAGAAAATTCCTCAGGCGGAGAGGCAGAAGGAATGGACTCTTCTGCATCAGAGTCCTCATAAGGAGAAAAAGGGGCCTCTGGAGGGTCTGAATTATCTGATTCATCAGAGGAGCCATCTGAAGAAACTGGCTCAGGGGGCTCTACTCTAGTCCTCTTCTCTGGAGGTGGATGAGAGGCCCTGTCTGGATGTGGTTGGGATCCCCGGATCAAAGAAATGAGATCCTCTGCTAAACTAAGCATTTGTGAACTAGAACTGGGCCTGTGAGAGGGGGTCTTAGCAGGCACAGTTTTGGTAGTTTTTGCTGCTTTAGCCCTGGCAAAGGCCTTAATCGACATGGATGCAGGAGGCCTAGCAGCTCCACGTGCAGGGGTAGAAATATCCAAAGGGATAGTATCTGATAAATCCTGTGAACCTGCAGGAGCAGGTGGGATTTCAGTAGCAGATTCAGCCAAGCTGGATGAGGCCTCGGTAAGTGGCAAGCTTTCGGCCGAAGGAAGAACCGTGGACTCGGTTTCAGCCGAAACCGAGACACTCGCGGTTGGCTTAACCGCGGTTTCGGCCGAAACCGCGAGTGTCGGTCCTTTTCCTTGCGTTTTTTAGAAATTTGAGTAGTAGGAGTATCCGACGGCATAATGTAAGCAAAAGCGGAGCCAAAAAACTCTTCAGCAAATTCAGACCGACGTCTAAGCGTTCGTCGGTTGAAAGAAGCACAGGCTAGACAAGCTGCTACGTCGTGGTCTGGGCCTAAGCAAGGTAAGCAGTAAGAGTGGAAATCTTTATGAGGTATTTGTTTCCCACAATTTAAACAGTTATTCACTTTTTCTGACATCGGCTGAGGCAAGAAAGAGTCCCCAACGGGGTACTTAGCTTTTTAGAAGTCTTCGGTACTTGTAGTAGTAATCTCTGGTTCTGACCGACCGGCACTTGCGAACAGCTTCTGCTTCGGGTGCCACGCGGCAAGAAAGACTGAGGAAAATGGCGTCGGCTGATGCCTTTATACCCGAATAACTGCAGCTATGACGTCGGGTGAAGTGCGACACCAGCCGAGGCCAGACCCAGACTTTGGTATCCAGCCAACCGAAGGGCTGCCTGACGACAGGACAACCCAATTGTAAGGACTGCAGATGCATCCTTGAAGGACATTGCTCTGATCCTGCAAGAAATCTGAGGTATCTTCTGCAATTTGGTCGTATGGGGACGTGCAGGTATGCCTCCTTGAGATCTAGAGTTACCAGCCAAGACTCCTTGCCCGGCATGGGAAGAAGCTGCTGTAGGGTCAGCATTTTGAATTTTGGAACAATGAGATATGTGTTTAGAGCGGACAGGTCTAGAATAGGTCTCCATTGGTTTTCTTTTCTTGGCACCAGGAAAAGTCTGGAGTAAAATCCTTGCCCTTGTTCCATAGACGGTACCTTTTCTATAGCTCTCATCCTTATTAAGTGGTCTATTTGTTCTAGAGTTTTTGTCTTTTGATTTGGAGGTAGGTTTGGCATTCCTCTCTTCATTGGTAGAGTATGGAAGCGAAACCTGTAACCTTGGTCTATTGTCTGTAAAATCCATTTGTCTCCTGTGATGTGATGCCAGTTTTCCGAAAATAAGGCTAGCTTTCCGCCTAAGGGTGCTTCTAGTTGTTCCCTGGTAGGCGGTCTCAGAGCCAAGTCACTGTGATTGTCCTGTAGAAGTGGTAGTGGCTGGATCTGTGGCAGTACTTCGCTGGTTGTTAGGCTGCCACTGACGTCCCCCTGTAGGCACCTCTGGATTGACCCCTGCCTCTTGGGTGCCTATTCCTGCCTCTCTGTGCTCTGGTGGTGTCTGGAAAGGACCAATTCTTGGAAGGCCAGTTCCTACTAAACCTTGGAGGCTGGACCTGTAAGAAATCCTTGACTGTCTGGACAGATTTTGCTTTCTCTTCCACCTTCTTCAGCACCTGCTGTGCAGGGGAGCCAAACAAATTGAGCTTATCCATGGGAGCATCTAGGAGCTTTGCTTTAACATGGTCTGGTAAGGACTGCTCTTTTAACCATGCATGCCTTCTGATCACTGTACCAGTCATAGCTGATCTAAAGGAAGCCTCCAGTGCATCATAGCCGCATTTTAAGGAATGATTACTGACCTGCTGAATGTTATGTACCATTTCCTGAAGAGATTTTCTGTCTAATGGTTCAGGCGAGGACAGTTTTTTAGTTAACTGATCTAACAAATTCCTGATACTGAATCATGTGGAATTGACAGTTTAAGGCCCTAGCCGAAAGAGTAGCAGAAGTGTAAACTTTTTTACCCCATCTCTCTAAGGCCCTAGATTCCCTTTCAGAGGGAGGGGTTTTGGCAGAGGTAGCTGCTACTGCCTTGGGTCCCTGAGAAATAGTTTCAGGATCTGCAAAAGGAGCCTTATACAAATGATAATGTGTGTCCGGAACCCTGTAGTACCTGTCGGGCTTAGCAGGGTCCGGAGGAAGAGAATCAGGAGCAGTACAAGCATCATTAAATGCATCATCCACAACAGTAAGTACTGGAGGAATGGCTAAAGGCCTATGCTGTGGCAAATGCAAAAAGGTCCTAAGCCTTTTCCTAGAGTCTGAAAAATCCTGGTCTTGCCATTGAAATTGTTCCCTCATAGCATGCAAGGTTTCCCCAAAAGAAAATTCCTCAGGAGGAGAGGCAGAAGGAATGGAGTCTTCTGCATCAGAGTCCTCATATGGAGAGTAAGGGCCCTCTGTTTGTAGTTTCTGAATCATCAGAGGAGTAATCTGAAGAAACTGGCTCAGGGGGCTCTGCTCTAGGCCTCTTCTCTGGAGGTGGATGAGAGGCCCTGTCAGGGTGAGGCTGGGATCCCCGGATCAAAGAAATAAGATCCTCTGCTAGACTAAGCATTTGAGTACTAGAGCTAGGCCTGTGAGAGGGGGTCTTAGCAGGCACATTCTTGGTTGATTTTGCTGCTTTAGCCCTGGCAAAAGCCTTAATCGACATGGATGCAGGGGGCCTAGCAGCTCCACGTGCAGGAGTAGATATATCTAAAGGAATAGTATCAGATAAATCCTGTGAACCTGCAAGAGCAGGTGGGATTTCAGTAGCAGATTCAGCCATGCTGGATGAGGCCTCGGTAGGAGGCAAGTTTTCGGCCGAAGGAAGGACCGAGGACTGTGTTTCAGCCGAAACCGAGACAATCGCGGTTGACTTAACCGCGGTTTCGGCCGAAACCGCGGACCGCGAGTGTCGGTCCTTTTCCTTGCACTTTTTAGTTAATTGCGAAGTCGGAGTTTCCGGCATGTTGTAACAAAAGCGGGCGAAAAACTCCGCAGCAAATTCCAACCGACGTCTAAGTGTCCGTCGGTTGAAAGAAGCACAGGCTAGACAAGCTGCTACGTCGTGGTCTGGGCCTAAACAAGGTAGGCAGTAAGAGTGGAAATCTTTATGAGGTATTTGTTTCCCACAAGTTAAACAGTTATTCACTTTTTCTGACATCGGCTGAGGCAAGAAAGAGTCCCCAACAGGGTACTTAGCTTTTTAGAAGTCTTCGGTAGTAGTAATCTCTGGTTCTGACCGACCGGCACTTGCGAACAGCTTCTGCTTCGGGCGCCACGCGGCAAGACCGAGGAAAATGGCGTCGGCTGATACCTTTATACCCGAAGAACTGCAGCTATGACGTCGGGTGAAGTGCGACATCAGCCGAGGCCAGACCCAGACTTTGGAATCCGGCCGACCGAAGGGCTGCCTGAGGACAGGACAACCCATTTGTTAGGACTGCAGATGCATCCTTGAAGGACATCAGGGAAGGAGTCTGAGGCAGGTGCCATGGGGCCAAGCGTGACATACTGAGCAGGAGGGGGTACCAGTGTTGGTGTGGCCAGTCTGGTGCAATTAAAATCATCCTTGGCTTGTCCTGTTTGATCTTTAGAAGTACCTTGGAGAGCAGAGGCAGAGGAGGAAAGGCATAAACTGAGCATCCACTTTCCAAGCTAGTTTGTGAGAAATCCTTGTGCAAAATTTGCCCAGTTGATGGTTCTGGGGGGAGGCAAACAGGTCTATATCTGGGCTCCCCCCATTTGCTTGTCAACATGTTGAAAATCCTTGGTTTTAGTTTCCACTCGTGTGGGTCCATGAGGTTTCTGCTTAGTCCATCTGCCAGTGTATTTAGTTTTCCTGGCAGGAATTGAGCTTGTAGATTCACTTGGTAGCTCAAGGCTGTGTTCCACAATGCCATGGCTAGTCTGCAAAGGGGATAAGTGCGTGTACCCCACTGCTTGTTTATGTACCACATGATGGTGGTGTTGTCCGTCTTTACCATTAGTTGTCCTTGAAGGCTGTCAGAGCATTCTGTACAGCTGACATTTCCTTTTGATTTATGTGTAGGTACATTTCACTTGGGCTCCATTTGCCCTGAAAGCACTTCCCTGCCAGGGGAGCCCCCCATGCATAGTCTGATGTGTCTGTTAAGGTTTGGGACAGCAGGGAGTAGTGTGAATGGCAGTCCCTTGTTTTGGTGGCAGGCCTCTGCCCAATAAAAGGAACTCTAGGCTTAGGCAAGGTATGACAGGAATCATAGCTTCTAGATCCTGTGAATGTTGATACCATTGCAGTTTCCTCGTATGCAGCCTTGCATATGGAATTATAAGAATGCAGGAGGCCATGAACCCCAAGGCTTGCAGTATTTGCCTAGCAGATAACTGGGTTTTTGTAGCCACTTATTTGAAGTAGGTTGTTAAACGAGTCCGTTTCTCTGGCATGAGGAAAGCCATCTGGGAAGTTGTATTCAAGCTTGCTCCCAGGAATATAATTTGTTGACAGGGTACCTGGTGTGATTTCTTTTCGTTTATGGTGTATCCCAGACAAGTCAGTACCCTTTGAACAAAGACCAGAAGATTCAAAAGTATGTTCTGGCTTTCTGCCTGAATTAGACAATCGTTCAGGTATGGATATATTTGAATATTTCTTTGCCTGCAGAATGCAATGCCTGGAGCTAGGCACTTTGTGAACACCCTGGACGCAGTAGATAAGCCAAAGGGCAGTGCAGAGAACTGATAGTGCATGAAGCCTGCTTTGAAAGATAGGTATCTTCTGCAAGACTCCCTGATAGGGATATGCAGGTATGTTTTTTTAAGTCTAGTGTTACCAACCATGCACTTTGCCTAGCATAGGAAGCAGCTGGTGAAGAGTCAGCATCTTGAATTTTGGAATCACCAGAAAGGTATTTAGAGTAGAAAGGTCCAGGATAGGATGCAACGTACTGCCTTTTCTGGGTACCAGAAAAAGTCTTTAATAGAAACATTGTCCCTTTTCCTCTTCTGGTACCAACTGAATATCCCCCATGCTTGAGAGAGAGTATTTGATTTTGGGCCTCTGCCCACTGATTTGGGGGTAGATCTGGCCACCTGCTTGGTGTTGGTAAGGTGTGGAAGAGAAATATGTATCCTTGGGACACTATATTTAAAACCCTTTTGTCCTGGGTAATGAGTTCCCAGTTTTTGGCCTGCAGACCAATCTTTCCGCCTAAAGGAGCATTCAGTTGGGAAGTGCTTGGAAGTTTTAAAAGCAAGTCATTGAGACAGTTTTCCAAAGGGGGGGGGGGTCTTACTACTCCCTGATTAGGATGCGGAAACCCCCCACTGATTAGTGTGTCCCCGGGACTGAAACCTGGGGTTTCTGCTGTGTCTGGCTTGAGAAGACCTGGAAGGGGCTGGAAAGGACCAATTCTTAGAGGGCCAGTGCCTACTAAATCTAGGAGGCTGAACTTGTAAGAAATCTTTAACAGTTCGCATAGATTTAGCTTTATCTTCCATCTTTTTAAGAATTTCCTCAGCCTTGTCAAACAGGCGGTCCCAATTTAAGGAAGCATCCAACAATTTAGCTTTAACATGATCAGGTAAAGATAGCTCCTTAACTCAAGCATGCCTTCTGAGCACAGAACCAGTAACAGCAGCTCTGCAAGAGGCCTCTAAAGAATCAAATCCACATTGCAAAGTATGTTTTCAAATCTGTTCAGCAGAATGCATTAAATCCTGTAATTCTTTATTTTCCGCACAGTAATGAATCAACATCATTTTCTGTTTAAGCAATCCAATAACATGTTGTTGATACTTTAACATATAAAGCTGGCAGTTTAAAGCCCAAATGGCCAAGGGTTGCAGAAGTGTAAACCTTCTTACCCCATCTATCCAGTGCCCTGGAGTCTCTATCAGAAGAAGTAGGATTTTTAGCAGTAGAAGCCTTAATGCCCTTTGGTCCCTGTGAAATAGTCTCTGGATACGCAATAAGATTTTTAAAAAGGAACTTGAGTGAATCAGGAACCCTGTAATATCTGTCAGGTTTTCTGGGAGCAGGAGGCAAGGAATCAGGGGCCAAACTAGATTCCAAAAAAGCATCATCACCAATGTCTAGTACTGGAGGAATAGCTAAAGGCCTATGCTGAGGCAGGAGTAACAAATCCCTAAGCCTCTTTTTTGAATCAGAAAAATCCTGGCTTTCCCAGTGGAAATGCTCCCTTAGGGTCTGCAAGGTTTCACCAAAAGAAAAATCCTCTGGAGGGGAAGCAGAGGGAATAGAGTTCTCTGCATCAGAATCCTCATAAGTAGACAAGGGCAAATCCAGATCATCAGAAGACTCAGAAAAATCAGAATCCTGGTCAGAAGATACATAAACAACTTCAGTCCTAGGTCTCTTAGGAGGGGGAGGTTGGCTTCCCCTGATTACAGTTATAAGATCTTCAGCCATTCTTATTTGTTTTTTATGCAGAGAGGCCTGGGCATCGGTTTTTCAGGAATGGTTCGAGATTTAGGCCTAAAAGGAGGCGGCATTGGTTTAATATGCAAGTCCGTATGCCTGAATACACCCTCAAAAGCCAGTGTCTGCACAGCGGCTCCTGACCCATCCAAGGTAGAGACATCCGCAGGGTCCACTTGAAACATCTCACACATACTGGACACCGAATGGGTCCAGTAGAGGCCTGCAAATCAGAAGTAGTGGGTATCTGGGGCTGCGAAAGTGCCTCACTGAGTACCGGCGAACTGGCGACTGGCTTAGGAGAAGCATTGTCGGCAGTTTTGGGCCTCAGTGGCCTGTCTGTCTTTATCCTTGCTTTTTTTCGGAATCCCAGTAGTCGGATGGCTATCCGACATTTCTGGATAATTAAACCAAGAAAGTACAGCTGTGTACACTTATCATAAATGTAGATGTTCGAGTGTATTCACTGTTGCAGTCATTACATTTGGGTAATCTGCTCTCAGTCGGCCTGAATTCCAAAGTCTTGGGTCCTGCGTTGGTTGCTGTCTCCTCTTCCATGATGTCAGGTCGTCAGCGGTATAAAACATGCAGCAGACGCCATTTTCTTTAGTTTTTCGTGCCCCCAAAAAGGTAGCACAAATATAAATAAATAAATAAATAAATAAATGTGTGTGTGTGTGTGTGTGTGTGTGTGTGTGTGTGTGTATATATATATATATATATATATATATATATATATATATATATATATACATATATATATATATATATACATATACATATATATATATACATATACATATATATATACATATACATATACATATATATATATATATACATATATATATATATATATATACATATACATATATATATATATACATATACATATATATATATATATATATATATATATATATATACATACATATATATATATATATATATATACATATACATATATATATATATATATATATATATACATATACATATACATATACATATATATATATATATATATATATACATACATACATATACATGCATTACACCACATACGTTGTAGAAGACAGAGAAGGAAAGAAACTCCAGAATGACAGGGGGATGGCGGGAGGGTAATGTGGACTGCAACAATGAATACACTCGAGCATCTACATTTATGGTAAGTGTACACAACTTCTTCGTGTTTCACTGTTGCAGTCATTACATTTGGGTAGAATCCCAAAGCTATGGTTGGGAGGCTGGAGCTAAACAGCATTAGGAGCGGCTATAAGGCCCTGCAGAACTGCAGTGGCAAAGCCTGCCCTGGATTTAGAGTAGAGAGGCAAATGATAATGCTTTGTAAAGGCGTGAACAGAACTCCAAGTAGCAGCCTCTAGAATGCCTTAGGTTGGTACTCCCCTGAGAAAGGCTGCTGAAGTAGCTGCAGCTCTGGTGGAATGAGACCTAATGCCCTTGGGCATAGGGTTTACCATGGTGTAAGTAGCAGAAACGGATGCAGTGGCTTATCCACTTTGAAACTGGATGCTTTGAAATAGCCTTTCCTTCTGATCCTGCAGCATATGACAGTAGTAATTGCTCAGTATTTCTTAGAGCTTTTGTCTTGCTCAAGTAGAATCTTAGCTGTCTATGTACATCAAAGGAATGCAGAATTCTCTCCCCCTTGTTCTGCGGATTTGGATAAAAAGTTGGCAGATGAATTGTTTGGTTAAGAGCCACACTGGAAACCACCTTACGCATAAAAGTAGGACTTGTCCTCAGACACCCTGTCTGGGTAAAATATGATAAAAGGATCTAAAGCCATGAGGGCCTGTAGCTCTGAAACTCTTCTTGCTGAAGTAATTGCTAGTAGCAGAGCCATTTTCCATGATAGGAACTTTAGATCAGCGGTAGCAGCTGGTTCAAATGGAAGCAGGGTGAAGTTTTCCAACACATAATTGAGGTCCCATGCAGGTAATGGTGATCTTCTAGGAGGCCTTAAATTGTTGGCTCCTCTAAGATACTGCTTTATTAAAGGATGAGAAAAGATTGGTGGCTCTGTATTGTAATGAGCCGAAATGGCAGAGGCATGGATTTTGGTTGATGAGAAAGATAGGCCTTTGTCAAGCATCTCAGTCAAGTATTGTAATATCTGAGGAATATTTGGTTTTGCTGTATCAGTTCCTTGTGCTTAATTCCAAGCACAGAATCTCTTCCATTTGTCAGCATAACATTTTCTAGTACTAGGCCTTCTGGCTTCCAAAATAACATCCATCACAGCTTTACTGAGAGGTGTTTGTATGACTACATGATTAGCCATGCTGCCAGTTTCAGAATCTGTAGTTGATTGTGCAGGATCTGACTGTTTTGCTGGGACAGTAGTTGTGGTCTTTGAGGCAAGGTCCAGGCTGGGTATTGAGCCAAGTTCCTTAGGATTGGGTACCAGTATTGGCGGGGCCAGTCCAGGGCAATTAATATCATCTTTGGCTTCTCTTGTCTGACTTTTAAGAGGACCTTGGGTAGAAGAGGCAGAGGAAGAAAGGCGTAAACTGACCGATTTTTCCAACTGAAGGATAGGGCATCCACTTTCCATGCTTGTCTGTGATAAGTCCTTGTGCAGAATCTTTTCAATTGATAATTTTGAGGAGAGGCAAATAGATCTATGTCTGGGCTCCCCCATTTCTCTGTTATCATGCTGAAGACTTGTGGATTTAGTTTCCACTCATGAGGATCAATAAGGTTTCTGCTTAAATCAATTGCCAGAGTGTTTTTTTCTCAGCAGGTATTGAGCTTGAAAATGTATTTGGTAGGTCAAAGCTGTGTCCCACAGTGCCATGGCTAATCTGCAAAGGGGGTAAGAGTGTGTGCCCCATTGCTTGTTTATATACCACATGACCGTGGTGTTGTCCGTCTATCAGTAGTTGTCCTGGATGAAGTAAATCCTTGAAGGCTGTTGGGGCATTCTGAACAGCTAGCATCTCTTTCTGGTTGATATGTAGATGCATTTGTTTTGGTGTCCATAACCCTGAATGCATCTTCCTGCCATGTGGGCCCCTCAGGCATAATCTGATGAGTCTGTTGTTAAGGTTTGGCTGGCAGGGGGTAGAGTGAAGGGCAGTCCCATGTTTTGGTGACATGCCTTTGCCCACCATAGAAACTCCTGTTGCAGGCAGGGAATGAGAGGAATCATTGTTTCCAGACTGTGTGAATGTTGACTCCATACATTTTTTAGGTACCACTGAAGTTTCCTAATATGCAGTCTTGCATCTGGAATTAGTAGGATGCAGGATGCCATAAAGCCCACAGTCTGCAGAATTTGCCTTGCAGAAGACTGGGTTTTTGTTGCCATCAGTTTGAAGTAAGCAGCAGTTGCCTTTGCTTGCCTGGCTTGAGGTAAGCCATCTGGGTAGTTGTATCCAAGCTTGCACCCAGGAATGTTATATTTTGAGAGGGTACCAGTTGTGATTTCTTTACGTTTGTGTACCCTAGGCATGTAAGAAGCCTTTTCACAAACACCAGGTGTCGAAGAAGAGTGTCCTTTGCTCTCTGCTTGAATGAGACAGTTGTCCAAGTATGGATAAATTTGTATACTACTTTGTCTGCAAAATGCAATTACTGGTGCCAGGCACTTTGTAAAGACCCTGGGCGCAGTAGATAAGCCAAAGGGCAGTGCAGAGAATTGGTAATGCATTAAGCCAGCCCCTGAATCTGAGGTATCTTCTGCACAATTGTCTTATTGGGACATGCAGGTATGCCTCTTTTAGGTCTAAAGTCACCAGCCAAGCATTCTTGCCCAGCATGGGCAGAAGCTGCTGCAGAATCAGCATTTTGAATTTTGGAATGTCCAGGTATGTGTTCAAAATCGATAAATCCAGTATTGGCTACCAGGCCTTGTCCTTTCTGGGTACCAAAAACATTTGAGTAAAAACCTTGTCCTTTTTCCTGTTCTGGTACTGTCTGAATGGCCCCCATATCCATGAGGGATGTAACTTGTTTCTGTGCCTCTGCCCATTGATTTTTTGGCAGATCTGGCCAACCATTTGGCATTGGCAGAGTGTTTAAATGGAATCTGTATCCCTGTGATACGATGTTTAGTACCTACTTGTCCTGGGTTATTAACTGCCAATTTTGAGCAAAAAGTGTTAATTTTCCTATGAGTGCTGCCAAAAGATAAGTGTTTGGTGTAGGCAGGGGGAAGTTGTTGGGATTGCTTTCTGTAGGTTTGTGCTTTATCTCCTCCAGATTTGGAGGTGGAAGCACCCCATTGCTTTGACCTGTATGAATCTTGCGCCTGGTATCTGGAACCCTTAGGGTGTCTAGATTTGCCCCTTTGAGCTCTGTCTGACACAGGAAAGGACCAATTTTTTGTAGGCCAGTGTCTACTGAATCTTGAGGTATTTGTTTCCCACTTGTAAGAAGTCTTTGACAGTTTGCATAGACTTAGCTTTGTCTTCCATTTTCTTTAAAACCTCTTCTGCCTTAATACCAAACAGAAAATCATGCTGTAAAGGTGCATCTAGCAATTTAGCTTTAACATGATCAGACAAATTTTGTTCCTTTAACCAGGCATGCCATGCCTCCTAATCACAGATCCAGTAACTGCGGCCCTGCAGGAGGCCTCTAAGGAATCAAAACCACATTGCAAAGTATGCTTTCCAATGTGTTCAGCTGCATGCAATAATTCCTGCAATTCTTTATTTTCTGCACATTCTGAAATAAACATAATTTTCTGTTTCAGCAATCCCATAACATGTCGTTGGTACTTAAGCATATGAAATTGACAGTTTAAGGCCCTGACTGCCAAGGTTGCTGATGTATAAACCTTTTTTTCCCATCTGTCTAGTGCCCTTGAATCTCTGTCAGAGGGGGTACGATCATTTTGCTGTTGAGGCCTTAACTCCCTTTGGACCCTGTGAAATAGTTTCAGGATCAGCAGCAGGGTTTCTAAATAAAAATGTATGAGAGTCAGGGACCCTTGTAATATCTGTCAGGCTTACTGGGAACCGGAGGTAAGGAGTCAAGGGTCAAGCTGGACTCAGAAAACACATCATCCACAATGTCTAAAACAGGGGGAATGGCTAAAGGCTTGTGCTGAGGGAGAAGGAAATCCCGGAGCCTCTTATGATTTTGAGAAGTCCTGACTCGCCCAGTGAAAATGCTCCCTCAAAGTACGCAAGGTTTCTCCAACTGAATAATCCTCAGGAGGAGATGCAGATGGAATAGACTCCTCAGCATCAGAATCCTCATAGGGAGGTATAGATAATTCCTGATCAGAAGAGGAATCAGAAGAAATAGAAACCTGATCTGAAGATTCATAATCAGTGTCTTGCCTAGGCCTCTTATCTGGAGGGGGATAGGTACCCCTGATTAAGGTAATAAGGTCTTCAGCCATTTTGATCTGTTTTTTAGGCACAGAGGCCTGTGCACGTGGCTCATGCGTCGTTTTTTTAGTTTTAGAAGTTGCTTTTGTCTTTGGTTTTGCAGCTGTCGTCGGTTTGACATACAAATGTTGAGGTCTGAATACACCCTCAGAAGCCGGTGCCTGCTCAGCGGCTCCAGACCCATCTGAGGGAGATACATCTGTCAGTCCAATACCTTGAGTATCTTGTGGCATGCCGGACTCCACATGGGTGTTGGTAGAGGCCTGCGACTCGAAGGTAGTGGGTATCAGGGGCTGCGAAAGCGCCTGAGTACCGGTGAACCGGCGACTGGCTTAGGAGAAGCTTTGTCGTCGGTTTTGGATCTCAACTGCCTTTCTCTGTCCTTTTCTTTGTGATTTTTATGTACTCCGGTAGTCGGATTGCTATCCGACGACATTTTTGGGTAGTTAAATCTGTTTCCAAAATACTTTGATGCAAAAATATTCTGACGCTTAATAGTGCGTTGGTTAAATCTAGCACAAAACCAACGGCCAGGCACGTTGTGATCAGGGCCTAGGCAAGGAATACAGTATAAATGGAAATCCTTGAGGTATTTGTTTCCCACAAGTAATTAACTTTTTCTGACATCGGTAAAAAGCAAGAAAAAAGTTCCCCAACAGGATACTTAGCTTTAGTGAAGACTTCGGTTCTGAAACTCAAACCCAAATATTTCAGTAGTCGGCCGACCGGCACTTGCGAAATGCTTCTGCTTCGGGCACCGCGCGGCAAGAAAGACTGAAGAAAATGGTGTCGGCTGCATGTTTTATACCCCTGACGACCTAACGTCATGGAAGAGAAGACAGCAACCGACGCAGGACACAAGACTTTGGAATTCAGGCCGACTGAGGGCAACCTGCCAGCAGATTACCCAAATGTAATGACTGCAACAGTGAAACACGATCATCATCCAGGGCTGCAACAGTGAATGCACTCGAACATCTACATTTATGGTAAATGTACACAACCGGACTATGCTCCTCATGTTTCACTGTTGCAGTCTTTACATTTGGGTAGATTCCCAAAGCTAAGGTTGGGAGGATGGATTTATACAGCATTAAGAGCAGCTATAAGGCCCTGAAAAACAGTAATGAAATCTGGTAAGTGATAATGCTTGGTGAAAGTCTGAACTGAACTCCAGGTAGCAGCTTCTAGAATCTCCCTGGTAGGAACACCTCTGAGAAAGGCTGTAGAAGTAGATGCAGCCCTGGTGGAATGAGATCTGATCCCCTGGGGGATAGGTTTTCCATGGTGCTTATAGCAGAAATGAATACAATGACTTATCCATTTAGAAATGGTTTGCTTTGAAATAGCCCTCCCCTCTGCCCCTGCAGCAAATGCTACCAGCAGTTGTTCAGATTTTCTTCGAGATTTAGTCCTGTCCAAGTAGAATCTAAGTTGTCTGTGTACATCCAATGAATGCAGAATCCGCTCCCCCTTGTTCTGTGGAATGGGAAAGAAAGTTAGCAAATGAATGGACTCATTAAGAGCCACACTGGATACTACCTTGGGCAAGAAGGATGGATTGGTCCTGAGCGACACCCTGTCTCTGCATGAAAGATGATGAAAGTCTCCACTGCCATAAGGACCTGTAATTCAGATATCTTTCTAGCTGAAGTGATTGCTAAAAGGAAGGCCATTTTCCAGGAAAGAAAGTTTAAGTCTGCAGTAGCAGCTGGCTCGAAAGGAGGTACAGTGAGTTTCTCCAATACAAAGTTAAGGTCCCAAGCAAGGGTTGCAGCCCTTCTGGGTGGTCTGAAATGTTTTGGCCCCTCTGAGATACTGCTTTAGCAGAGGATGAGAGAAGGGGGGGGGGGTTCTGTGTTGTAATGAACTGAAATGGCTGAGGCATGGATTTTTACGGAAGAAAAAGACAGGCCCTTGTGAAGCATCTCAGTTAAGTACTGCAAAATCTAAGGTAAATTGGGCGTTTGCTGTGCTCATCCCTTCAGATTGATTCTAGGCACAGAATCTTTTCCATTTGTCAGCATAAGATTTTCTAGTACTAGGTCTTCTCGCCTCCAAAATGGCATCCATCACAGGTTTGCTGAGGGATGCGAAGGGAGAATTTAAGTGATTAGCCAAGCTGCAAGATTCAATGTTTGGAGCGGAGGGTACAGAATTTGGGTCTCTTGCTGAGACAGTAAGGAAGGTATCTGAGGCAGGTGCCATGGAGAAATTTGTGAGACACTGCGCAGGAGTGGATACCAGTGTTGGCAAGGCCAGTCTGGAGCAATCAAAATCATTTTTGGTTTGTCCTGTTTGACTTTTAAACTTTGGAGAGCAGAGGCAGGGTCTACATTAGATCAGCGAACGCTTAAAAAAGCAAACGCTGATTGAACGACCTTATGTAAGCAAAAGCTTACAATCTCGAACTGTCAGATCAGCAATTTTTTTTCCTAGGGGGAAAAAAAAAAAAAAAAAAAAAAAAAATCACTGATCCAAAACACATGCACACAACACAAGCACACCAACAAAAACAGAAATCCACACACATACACCTAAAATCTGACACCTAACCCTACACTAAACTATGCACACACCACTAACTATCCACTTACCTTAACCCAAACCCTAATCCTAAGGTCCATCACTATCGCACACTCCTCACCCGCTCCCTAACCTTAACTCACCTAAATCCACCCTAACCCTCATGTCCACACAATCGCACACATACCCAACTCGAGCCCTAACTCACCTAACCCACCCTAACACTCACATCCACACAAATCGCACACTTACCTGAATCAGACCTGTAACTTTCCACGACAGCACTGAAAATACCGAAGCAACAGAAACAGACAACCAAATTCTTTCCCTAAGAAAAAATTTGAGTTTCTGTTTCTTATTATTTTAGCTAAAATAAGGTCGATCAATCAGCGTTTGCTTGTTTAAGTGTTCGCTGATCTAATATAGACCCCAGAGGCAGAGTGGGAAAGGCATAGACCGACAGGTTTTTCCACCTGAAGGACAGAGCTTTTCTGGCGCAAGGAAAGCCATCTGGGCAGTTGTATTCAAGCTTGCACCCAGGAATGTAACTTTTTGAGAGGGTACCAGTTGTGATTTCTTTTAGTTTATGGTGTACCCTAAACAAGTTAGAACCCTTTTTACAAACGTCAGATGTTTTAGAAGAATGGCCTGGTTTTCTGTCTGAATTAGACAATCGTCCAGGTATGGATATACTTGAATATTTCTTTGCCTGCAAAATGCAATTGCTGGAACCAGGCACTTTGTGAATACCCTGGGAGCAGTAGACAAGCCAAAAGGCAGTGCAGAGAACTGATAAAGTAGCCTGCTTTGAAGTGTAAGTAACTTCTGCAAGATTCCCTGATTGGGATATGCAGGTATGCCTCTTAAATCTAGAGTTGCCAACCAGGCATCCTTGCCTAGCATAGGAAGTAACTGGTGAACAGTCAGCATCTTGATATTTGGAAAGTCCAGAAAGGTGTTTAGAGTACAGAGTCCAGAATTGGACGCCATGATTTGTCTTTTCTAGGTACCAGGAATAGTCTGGAATAGAAACCTTGTCCCTTTTCCTCTTCTGGTACTAGTTGAATAGCCCCCATGTTTAGGAGGGAAAGAACTTGTTTCTGAGCCTCTGCCCATTGATTTGGGGGCAGGTCTGGCCACCCATTTGGAGTTGGCAATGTGTGGAATTGAAAAACCCATTTGTCCTGGGTTATAAGGTGCCAGTTTTTTGCATGAAGAGTCAGTTTTCCCCCCAGAGGGGCGGCTAAGAGGCAAGTGCTTGGTAATTTTAAAGGAAAGTGATTGAGACCGTTTACCATAGGGTGGTGCCTTATTTCCAGATTTGGACGTGGAAGCACCCAATTGCTTAGTTCTGAAAGTCCCTTGGGATTGAAACCTGGTGCTTTTGGAATGCCTGGGTTTGGCTGGAGAGGCTCTGGAAGGAGCTGGAAAGGACCAGTTCTTAGTAGGCCAGTGCCTACTAAATCTTGGAGGTTGTACTTGTAAGAAATTGTTCACAGTTTGCATAGATTTAGCTTCATCTTCCATCTTTTTTAGAACTTCTTCAGCCTTGTTGTCAAACAGACGGTATTGTTGCAAAGGAGCATCCAACAGTTTTGCTTTAACATGATCAGGCAGAGATTGCTCCTTAAGCCAAGCATGCCTTCTAAGCACAGACCCAGTAACAGCAGCCCTGCAAGAGGCCTCCAAAAAATCAAAACCACATTGCAAAGTATGCTTTCCAACTTGTTCAGCTGAATGTAATAAATCCTGTAAATCCTTATTTTCCACACAGTCAGAAATCAACATTTTCTGTTTAAGCAGTCCCATGATATGCTGCTGATATTTTAGTATATGGAATTGACAGTTTAAAGCCCTGATTGCCAAGGTTGCAGAAGTATAAACCTTTTTACCCCATCTATCCAGCGCCTTGGAGACTATCAGAAGGGGTAGGATTTTTAGCAGTAGAAGCCTTAATGCCCTTGGGCCCCTGAGAAATGGTTTCAGGGTCCGCAACAGGATTTTTGAAAAGTAATTTGTGGGACTCAGGAACCCTGTAATATCTGTCTGGTTTACTAGGGGCCGGAGGCAGGGAATCAGGGGCCATACTGGATTCTGAAAACACATCAACAATGTCTAGTACAGGAGGTATAGTCAAAGGCGTATGCTGAGGAAGGAGGAGGAAATCCTTAAGCCTCTTTTTGGATTCAGAAAAATCTTGACTTTCCCAGTGGAAATGCTCCCTTCAGGTATGTAAAGTTTCCCCAAAAGAAATATCCTCAGGGGGAGAAGCAGAGGGAAAGGAATCCTCTGCATAAGAGTCCTCATAAGCAGGTATGGTCAAATCCAGGTCATTAGAAGAGTCAGAAGAAACAGAATCCTGTTCAGAAGATTTGTCGTCAAGTTCAGCCCTAGCCCTCTTAGAAAGGGGGGGGGGGTTTACTACCCCTGATTAGAGTAATTAAATCTTCAGCCATTTTGATCATTTGTTTTTTAGGAATAGGGGCCTGAACATGTGGCCTCGGCGTCGTCTTTTTTGGCATAGATCGAGATTTAGGCATTAGTATTGAAGGTGGAGTCTGTTTAATATGCAAGTCTGTAGGCCTGAATACACCCTCAGAAGCCTGCACAGCAGCTCCGGACCCATCCAAGGTAGAGACATCCACAATTTCCATAGGTGAAGCATCTTGCAGCATATCTGACTCCGAATGGGTCTCAGTAGAGGCCTATGAATCAGAAGTAGCGGGTATCAGGGGCTGCAAAGGCGCCTCACTGAGTACCGGTGAACTGGCGACAGGCTTAGGAGAAGCGTTATCTGCAGTTTTGGACGTCAACGGCCTCTGTCTTTTTCTTTGCGTTTATTTTGGTATTCCGGTAGTCGGATGGCTAACCGACACAATTTCTGGATAATTAAACAGAGAACTGAAATATTTAGAAGCAAAAATGTACAGATGATGGCTAGTGCGCTGATTAAATAAAGCGCAAAACCGACAGCAAGGTACGTCGTTGTCAGGGCCTAGGCAAGGAATACAGTACAAATGAAAATCCTTATGAGGTATTTGCTTCCCACAAGTAATAAAATTATTCATTTGGGGAGGGTGGCCTAATGGTTAAGGTGTTTGCCTTACAAACACAGGGTACAGGGTTTGAAACTCACAGGGGATAATTAGCTAGGCTTGAAATGGCTCGCAAGGGCAGTTAGCCTAGTACTAACCTATGAACCTATGAACATTGGTAAGGAGCAAGAAAAAGTTTCCCCAATGGGGTACTTAGCTTTTAGTTTAAGACTTCGGTTCTGAAACTCGAAAACGAAAATTTCAGGAGTCGGCCGACCGGCACTTGCGAACTGCTTCTGGCACCGTGCGGCAAGAAAGACTGATGTAATTGGCGTCGGCTGCATGTTTTAAAACCCTGATGACCTGATGTCATGGAAGGGGGGACAGAACTGACGCAGGACCCAAGACTTTGCTAATCAGGCCAACTGAGGGCAACCTGCAAGCAGATTACCCAAATGTAATGACTGCAACAGTGAAACACGAAAAACATCTGATAGTGCATGGAGCCTGCCCTGAAGTGTAGGTATTTCCTGCAAGATTCCATTACTGGAATGTGCAGGTAAGCTTCCTTTAAGTCTAAGGTTGCCAGCCAGGCATCTTTGCCGAGCATAGTAAGCAGCTGTTGAGGTGCTAGCATTTTGAATTTAGGAATTACCAGAAAGGTGTTGAGAATAGAGAGGTCCAGGATAAGATGCCAGGAGCTATCTTTTCTGGGTACCAGGAAAAGTCTTGAAAAAAACCTTGTCCCCTTTGTTCTGGTGGGACAGGCTGAATAGCCCTGATACTTAGAAGAGAGAGAACCGTCTGTTGGGCCTCCGCCCACTGATTTGGGGGTAGGTCTGGCCAACAGTTTAGGGTTGGTAGTGTCTGGAAGTAGAATCTGTATCCTTGCGAAACTATGTTTAAAACCAATTTGTCCTGGGTAATGAGTTCCCAGTTTTTTGGAGCAGGCAGCTGAGCTGGGCTTGGAAGGGTTAAGGTTAAGTCATTGTGCTATTTGTCCATAGGGGGTGGCTTACTACTCTCTGCTTTGGAAGTGGGAGCCCCCCACTGCTTAGGTGTGTGCGCAGCCTGAGGCTGTAACCTAGGTGGTCTGCTGTTCCTGGGTTTGGACTGAAGGCCTGGAAGAGACTGGAAAGGACCAATTCTTTAAAGGCCAATGCCTACTAAATCTGGGAGGCTGTACTTGCAGGAAATCTTAAACAGTTTGCATAGATTTAGCTTTTTTCTCCATCGTTTTGAGGACTTCTGCTTTGTTGCCAAAAAGGCGGTCTTGGTTTAAGGGAGCATCCAGTAATTTAGCTTTAACATTATCTGGCAAGTTTTGCTCCTTAAGCCAAGAATGCCTTCTAAGTACAGACCCAGTGACAGCAGCCCTGCAAGATGCTTCTAAAGTGTCAAAACCACATTGCAAAGTATGTTTACTAACTTGTTCTGCAGAATGCATTAAATCCTATAATTCTTTGTGTTCAGCGCAGTCAGGAATCAACATCATTTTCTGTTTAAGTAGTCCCATAATATGCTGCTGATACTTTAACATATGAATCTGGCAATTTAAAGCCCTAACGGCCTAAGTAGCAGAAGTCTATACCTTCTTACCCCATCTGTCCAAGGCTCTAGAATCTCTATCAGAAGGGGTAGGATTTTTGGAAGCAGTAGCCTTTATGCATTTTGGTCCTTGGGAAATGGTCTCTGGATCCGCAGAAGAATTCTTGAAGAGGAACTTGTGAGAGTTAGGTACTCTAAAACCTGTCAGGTTTTCTGGGAGCTGGAGGTAAAGTGTCTGGGGTAAGGCTAGATTCCTAGAAAGCATCATCTACAATGTCCAGAACAGGAGGGGTAGCTAGAGGCCTCGGTTGGGGAAGGAGTAAGAATTCCCTAAGCCTCTTTTTGGAGTAATCCTGGCTTTCCCAGTGGAAATGCTCCCTAACAGTATGAAAGGTTTCACTGAAAGAAAAATCTTCTGGTGGGGAAGCAGAGAGAATGGAATCTTCTGCATCAGAATCTTCATAATTAGACATGGGCAAATCGATGTAATCAGAAGGAGCAGAAATATCAGATTCCTGATAAGAAGAATCAGTAAGAAATACAGTTCTAGGTCTCTTAGAGGGGGAAGGCTGGCTTCCCCTAATTAAGGTAATAAGGTCTTCAGCCATTCCAAGCATTTGTTTTTGAGGCATATGCATGAGCTCGCAATTTGGTCATCGGTTTTCCAGGCGTAGTTCGAGTTTTACGCCTGAGGGATTTGGAACTTATGGATAGAAACGATGACGTGGGTTTAAAATTCAAGTCTGTAGGCCTGAATACACCCTCAGAAGCCGGTGCCTGCACAGCGGCTCCAGACCCATCCAAGGTAGAGACATCCTCAGGTTCCACAGTCGAAGCAGCATCTCACGGCATACCGGACTCCGAATGGGTCTCAGTAGAGGCCTGCAAATCTGCAGTAGCTGGTATCGGGCTGCGAAAGAACCTCACAGAGTACCGGCGGACTGGCGACTAGCTTAACGGAAGCGTCGTCGGCAGTTTTGGACCTATGTGGTCTGTCTATGTCTTTATTCTTACATTTTTTTCAGAAGATCAGTAGTCGGATGGCTTAACGAAGCCATTTCGGAGTACTGAGACCGACTATGAAAGTAACTGGCTGCAAAAATAGCCAGACGACAAATAGTTCGGGGATTGAACAAGGCAATAAACCGACAGCGAGGGACGTCACTGTATGGGCCTAAACAAGGGATGCAGTATGAATGAAAATCTCTACTTGGTATTTGCTTTCCCAGGTAAGACTATTGTTAACTTTTACTGACATTGGTTGGAGCAAAAAAAAGGATCCCAAACTGGGTATTTCTCTTTTTTGAAGACTTCGGATCTGAAACTCGAAAATGAAAATTTCAGGAATTAGCCGACCGGCACTTGCGAACTGCTTCTGCTTCGGGCACCACACGGCAAGAAAGACTGATGTAATGGTGTCGGCTGCATGTTTTATACCCCTGATGACATGACGTCATAGAAGAGACCGCATCCGATGCAGAAATCCGTGGACTCCGGTATTCAGGCTGGCTGAGGGCTATCTGCAGGCAGAAAACCCAAATGTGATGACTGCAACAATGAAACAAGAAGAACATATTAGTACAGTTGTGTACACTGACCATAAATGTAGATGTTAGAGTGTATTCACTTTTGCAGTCATCACACTCTGGTTATCCTGCCAGGGGTAGCCCTCAGTCGGCCCGAATACCAGAGACTTAGTATTTCTGCATTGGTTGCTGTCACTTCAGGACTGACGTCAGGTCATTAGGGGGTATAAAAACAGGCAGCAGACGCCATTACATCAGTTTTTCTTGCCCCAAATGTCAGGAGCCCCCAAAGAGGGAGATAAGTTATGGTGGAAAAAACACCACCAGTAAAAAGTAACTATCAATAGCCATGTAAGGAGTGAGTAAGAGAAGCAGAGTAAAAGAGAGAGAGAGAGACAAGGGGGCTGAAGGGTAGGAAAAGTACAGTTTTGTACCTACCATAAATGTAGATGTCCGATAGGTATGCATCTGCAGTCATAACATATGGGTTGTCCTGCCTCAGGCAGCCCTTCGGTCGGCCGGATTCCAAAGTCTGGGTCTGGCCTCGGCTGATGTCGCACTTTCCCCGACGTCACAGCGTCTGGGGTATAAAAGCATCAGCCAACGCCATTTTCCTCAGTTTTTCTTGCCCCAGATGCCAGGTGCCCTCTAGGAAGGCTAAATTTGGATAAATGCAATAGAATTCCAAACATTTGCAAAATTATATATATATATATATATATATATATATATATATATATATATATATATATACACACAAACAAATACACCATAATAGATTCCCCCAGCTAGCTAAAAGAGGGGTAAACACCCTAGGAATACCACAGAGGGGTAAGAGGGAGGGTAAACCTGACTGCAGATGCATACCTATTGGACATCTACATTTATGGTAGGTACAAAACTGTACTATGTCCCTTCAAGGATGCATCTGCAGTCATAACATATGGGTAGAATACCATAGCCAATCTGGGGGAGGAGGTACTAAGAAAAAGATGGTGTAGTTAAGATCCCCTGCAGGACTGCAGTAGCAAAGCCTGCTCTGGATCTGGAGTATAAAGGTAGATTGTAATGTTTGGTAAATGTATGCACGGAGCTCCAAGTAGCAGCTTCTAAAATGTCCTTGGTAGCCACCCCTCGTAGGAAGGCTGTAGTGGTGGCCGTGGCCCTTGTGGAATGAGGCCTGATGTTTGCAGGAACTGACTTTCCATGAAAGGAGTAACAATATCGAATGCAATTTCCTATCCATTTTGAAATTGTCGGTTTGGAAATTGCTTTTCCTTGCACCCCGGCAGCATATGCTACAAATAGTTTGTCAGTTTTTTTGCTACTTTTAGTTCTGTCCAAGTAGTAGCGTAGTTGTCTGTGTATATCCAGAGTGTGCAGAAGTTTTTCCCCTCTATTCTGTGGATTTGGGAAGAACGTAGGCAAGTGAATAGCTTGGTTCAAGGATACCCTAGATACCACCTTTGGCATAAAAGTAGGATTAGTTCTTAGTGTAACTCTGTACTGATGGAAGATAAGAAATGGTTGTACTGCCATTAATGCTTGTAACTCAGCTACTCTTCTTGCTGAAGTTATTGCCAGAAGGAATGCAATTTTCCAAGACAGAAACTGTAGATCCGCTGATGCTGCTGGTTCAAAGGGAGGAAGTGTTAGTTTCGCCAAGACAAAGTTGAGATCCCAAGCAGGTAAAGGGGGTTTTCTTGGAGGTTTGATATTTTTGATCCCTCTCAGAAATTGCTTGAGGAGAGGGTGTGAGAAGATAGGTGGATCCACATTGTATTCTGCTGAAATTGCTGAGGCATGAATCTTAATGGAAGAATAGGAAAGGCCATTGTGGAACAGTTCTGCTAAGTATTCCAGAATATGTGTCATGCTTGCCACTGTCACATCTAAGCCTTTTGATGTGTTCCAAATGAAAAATCTTTTCCATTTAGCTGAGTATGTCTTCCTTGTGGAAGGCGTGAGCTTCCATGATAATGTCCTTCACTCTCTGTGATAAAACATTTTGTTTTGGATTTAAGGGATTTTCCAGACAGTTAGCTGCAATGTTTTTAAGTTGGGATGCATGATCTTGAAATTGTTCTGCGTCAGAAGAAGAGGCCATAGGGGGAGAGGCCATGGTTTTGCCTGTGACATGCTCCTCAATAGTGGATACCAGTGTTGCCTTGGCCAGTCTGGAGCTATCAGAATCACTCTTGGCTGTTCCTCCCTGATCTTCAGTAGAACCTTGTACATTAAAGGGAGAGGTGGGAAGGCATATACTTTTAAAGTTTTCCAGCTGAAAGAGAGAGAGTCCACCCTGCATGCTTGTGGGTGGTATGTCCTTGAGCAGAATGTCTTCAGTTGATGGTTGAGGGGGGAGGCGAACAGATCCATCTCCGGCGTTCCCCATGCCTTTGTTATGAGTTGGAAGATGTCTGGGTGCAACATCCATTCGTGTGCATCCATGGTAGTTCTGCTTAAGCTGTCTGCCAGTGTATTTTCCTTTACTGGCACGAACTGGGACTGCAGTTGGATATTGAGTTTCAGGCATAGCTCCCATAGATTCATAGCCAGCCGGCATAGAGGGTAGGAGTGTGTGCCTCCCTGCTTGTTTATGTACCACATGACAGTGGTGTTGTCTGTCCTTATTAACAGGTGGCCTTGATAGAGGAAGGGTTTGAAAGCCTGGATTGCATGCATCACTGCCAGCATTTCCTTTTGGTTTATGTGCATGTGTAGCTGTCCTTGAGACCATAGGCCTTGGATACATTTGCCCTCCATGTGTGCTCCCCATCCTCGGTCTGAAGCGTCCGTGGTGATGGTTTGTTTTGTTTTTGGTTTGTTGAAAGGCAACCCTCTGTTGGACTGGCAGGCCTGAGCCCATCACAGGAATTCCTTTTGAAGGCAAGGAATGATTGGTATCAAAGTTTCCAAACTGTGACTGTGTTGAGACCATACACTCCTTAGATACCATTGTAATTTTCTCATATGCAGCCTGGCCTGTGGTATCAGAATTATGCAGGATGCCATGTAACCCAGGGCCTGCAGGATTTTCCTTGCAGTAAGCTGAGCTTGTCTTGTCAGATTCATGAAGTAATCTGGAAGTTGGTTTTGTTTTTCTTCTGTGAGAAAGGCCATTTGGGTGGTTGTGTCTATATCCGCACCCAGAAAAGTTATCCTTTGGGATGGAACCAGTCTTGATTTTTGGATGTTGACTGTGTATCCCAATGCCTGTAGTAGGTGGATGGCATAGGCCAAGTCTTTTATCAAATTTACCTTGTTGTCCGCTTGTATAAGGCAGTCGTCCAGATAAGGGTAGATTTGAATCCCCTGTAGTCTGCAGTGTGCAATTACTGATGCCAGGCATTTCGTGAATACTCTGGGCGCAGTAGATAAGCCAAAAGGCAATGCTGAGAATTGATAATGCTCTGATCCTGCAAGAAATCTGAGGTGTCTTCTGCAGTTTGGTCGAATAGGGACGTGCAGGTATGCCTCCTTGAGATCTAGAGTCACCAGCCAAGACTCCTTGCCCAACATGGGAAGAAGTTGCTGTAGGGACAGCATCTTGAATTTTGGCACAATGAGGTAAGCATTCAGTGCGGACAGGTCGAGAATAGGCCTCCATTGATTTTCTTTTCTTGGTACAAGGAATAGTCTGGAGTAAAATCCTTGGCCTTGTTCTGAAAGTGGTACCTTTTCTATAGCTTTCATTTGATGCAAGTTGTTGATCTGCTTTAAAGCCTCTGCCCTCTGATTTGGTGGTAGGTTTGGCATTCCGTTTCTCTTTGGCAAAGTGTGGAAGTGGAACCTGTATCCTTTGTCTATTATTTGCAGTGTCCATGTGTCCCTTGTAATACAATGCCAATTTTTTGAGAATAAAGCAAGCTTTCCGCCCAAGGGTGCTTCCAAGTTGAGCCCTGGTGGGCGGAATCAGAGTAAAGTTATTGAGTCTGTCCTGGTGTAGTAGTTGTTATTGCTGCTGTTGCACTACCTCTCCGACTGGCAGGCTGCCACTGACGGCCTCCGTAAGAGCCCCTAGATTGGCCTCTGCCTCTGGGGTGTCTGTACCTGCCTCTCTGGGCTCTGTCCGAGTCTGGAAAGGACCAATTCTTAGTAGGTCAGTTTCTGCTGAATCTCGGTGGTTGTACTTGTAGGAAATACTTAACTGTTTACACAGATTTTGCCTTTTCTTCATACTTTAAGACCTCCTGAGCAGAGGAGCCAAATAAATTTTGTTTCTCCATTGGAGCATCCAGGAATTTAGCTTTAACATGGCCTGGCAAAGATTGTTCCTTCAGCCAGGTATGCCTACGAATAACTGCCCCAGTCATAGCTGACCTAAATGAAGCCTCCAATGCATCATAACCACACTTTAAGAAATGATTACTAACCTGCTGTGAGTTGTGTACCAAATCCTGAAGGGATTTACGGTCAAGGGGTTCAGGAGAAGAAAGCTTCTTGTTCAGTTCATCTAACAAATACTCTTGGTACTGTATCATATAAAATTGACAATTTAGTGCCCTGACGGAAAGAGTTGCAGAAGTATATACCTTCTTTCCCCATCTCTCTAAAGCTCTAGATGCTCTTTCAGAAGGTAGAGGATTTTTGGAAGTGGCAGCCGCAACCCCTTTAGGGCCCAGAGTAATAGTTTCTGGGTCTGCAGAGTGGGCTTTATACAGATGGAAATGAGAATCCGGGACCCTGTAGTATCTATCAGGTTTGGCAGGGGCCGGGGGGAGAGTATCAGGGGCTGTACTGACATCATTGTACACATTGATTACATTCAAAACAGGAGGTATAGCTAAGGGGCTATGCTGAGGCAAATGTAAAAAGGTCCTTAATCTTTTTCTAGACTCAGAGAATTCCTGACCTTGCCATTGAAAATGCTCTCTCATGGAGTGTAGAGTCCCACCAAAGGAAAACTCTTCAGGAGGGGAGGCCGAAGGGATAGATTCTTCAGCATCAGAATCCTCATAAGGCGAATAAGCCTCCCCCTGGTGGTCTGACAACTCAGAACCATCCGTGGACTCATCTGAAGAGTGTGGGTCAGAAGGCTCAGTCCTGGGCCTTTTGTCTGGTGGAGGGTGAGAGGCCCTGTCCGGGTGAGGTTGTGAACCTCTAATTAAAGAAATAAGGTCCTCTGCAAGGCTGAGGATCAGAGAACTAGAGGAAGGCCTCTGGGAGGTAGTCTTGGGAGGCAAAGCTTTAGAGAGTTTAGCAGCTTTAGCCCTAGAAAAGGCCTTAATGGACATAGAAGCAGGGGGCCTAGCTGCCCCACGTGCAGGAGTAGATATGTCCAAAGGTATGGTGTCGGACATATCCTGGACACTGGTTTTGGTAGGTAGCTCGGTAGCCGACTCAGCGGGGCCTCCCGGCGGTGGTCGGTTGAGTGGATTCGGATGAAGGAATCTCCGAGGACTCTGTTTCGCTGAAACTGAGACACTCATGTAGGCCTTACCGTGGTTTCAGCCGAAACCGCGGGCCGCGAGTGTCGGTCCTTGTCTTTCCGTTTTTTCACCAAATGTGATGTCGGAGTCTCCAACGGCATTTTATATGCAAAACTAGCCCCAAAAAATTCCTCTGCAAACTCCGACCGACGTCTAAGAGTTCGTCGGTTGAAGGAAGCACAGGCTGAACAGGACGATACGTCGTGGTCTGGGCCTAAGCAAGGAAGGCAGTAGGAATGGAAATCCTTATGAGGTATTTGTTTCCCACAAGTTAAACAATTATTTACTTTATCTGACATTGTATGAGGCAAGAAAGAGTCCCCAACGGGGTACTTAGCTTTTTCGAAGTCTTCGGTAGCTGAAATCACTGGATCTGACCGACCGGCACTTGCGAACAGCTTCTGCTTCGGGCACCGCGCGGCAAGAAAGACTGAGGAAAATGGCGTCGGCTGATGCTTTTATACCCCAGACGCTCTGACGTCGGGGAAAGTGCGACATCAGCCAAGGCCAGACCCAGACTTTGGAATCCGGCCTACCGAAGGGCTGCCTGAGGCAGGACAACCCATATGTTATGACTGCAGATGCATCCTTGAAGGACATCCAGGACTGCAACAGTGAATACACTCGGACATCTACATTTATGGCAAGTGTACACAACTGTACTATGTTCGTGTTTCACTGTTGCAGTCATCACTCTTGGGTTGATTCCCAAAGCTGAAGAATGGGTGGAGGCAGTCAAGAAGACTTGGGGCTGGCTAATATGCCCTGCAGGACTGCTGCTGCAAAGCCCGCCCTGGATTTGAAAAAAATAGGCAGGTGGCAATGCTTGGTGAAGGTGTGAACAGAACTCCAAGTAGCAGCTTACAGAATGACCCTGGTAGGGACTCCTCTGAGTAAGGCTGAAAAAGGTTGAAGTTGCCCTAGTGTAATGTGTTCTGACCCCCTGAGGGGGTGGTTTCCCATGGTGTTTGTAACAGAAATGGATACAGTGTGCTATCCATTTGGAGATGGTTTGTTTTGATATGGCCTTGCCCGCTGGCGCTGGTGCAAAGCTGACTAGTAACTGGTCAGATTTCCTGAAGGGCTTAGTCCTATCAAAGTAGAATCTGAACAGTCTGTGCATGTCTAAAGAGTGCAAGATCCTTTTCCCCTTATTTTGAGGATTAGTGAAAAAGGTGGGCAAATGGAAAATAGATAGATTGGTTGAGAGCCACACTGGACACCACTTTAGGGTTAGTTCTGAGGGAGACCCTGTCAGCATGAAAAATAATGAAGAGTTCCACAGCCATAAGTGCTTGTAGCTCAGACACTCTTCTAGCTGAAGTGATGGCCAGAAGCAAGGTTGTTTTCCAAGAGAGGAATTTTAACTCTGCTGACACGGCGGGCTCAAAGGGGGGTAGCGTGAGCTTATCCAACACAAAATTAAGGTCCCAAGCAGGGGAAGGGGCTCTTCTTGGTGGCCTTAAGTTGTTAGCCCCTCTCAGGAACTGTTTGATGAGAGGGTGAGAGGAGAGGTGGCTCAGTGCTGTAATGAGCAGAGATGGCAAAGGCATGGATCTTAATGGAAGAGAAGGATAGGCCTCTGTGGTGTAGGTCTGCTAGGAAATCCAGGATGACAGGTAAGGAGGGCTGTGCTGTATCCGCTTCCTTTAGAGTGAATCCAGGAACAATACCTTTTCCACTTAGCATAGGATTTCCTTGTACTGGGGTCTTCTGGCTTCACGAATGGCATCCAGCACCTGCTTGCTTAGACTGGCCATTGGAGGAGAATTCAAGGAATAAGCCAAGGTGCAAGGTTCAGGGTTTCCAATTGCGGATGCAAGATCTGTCCCTCCTGCTGAGTGCGGAGGGTTGGGATCTGGGGTAGGTGCTATGGTGGCACCGGTGACCGACTGCGCAGTAGTGGGCACCAGTGTTGGCGTGGCCAGTCTGGGGCAATCAGGGAATGACCTTGGTCTTTCCTGCCTTATCTTGGAGTAGTACTCTTGCAAGAAGAGGCAGAGGGGGAAATCCATATATTGAGAAGTTTGCCCACTGGAAGGATAGGGCATCCACTTTCCAGGCCTTGCTGTGAGGTATGCTGGTGCAGAATTTGCTGAGCTGGTGATTGCAGGGGGAGGCAAATAGGTCCATCTTCGATGTACCCCATTTCTGGGTTAGAAGGCTGAAGGTGTTGTGGTCTAATTGCCACTCGTGTGGGTCTAGGAGATTTCTGTTTAAGTTGTCTGCCAGAGAGTTTTGTTTGCCTGGAATTTAGCTTGCAGGTGAATATGCATAGCTGAGGCAGTGTGTTCCACAGGGTCATGGCTAGCCTGCAGAGTGGGTTCCCCCTTGCTTGTTGATGTACCACATCACTGTGGTGGTGTCAGTTTTATCAGAAGGGGCCCCGGTGAGAGTAGGGATCTGAAAGTTGTCAGAGTGTGCTGAACAGCTAGCATCTCTTTTTGGTTGATGTGCAGAAGAATTTGGTTTGGGATCCAGTGGCCCTGAATGCACCTGTGTTCCAGATGCGTCTGTTAAGGTCTGGGCGGCGTGGGGTTACGTAAAGGGAAATAGCTTATTGTGGTTGCATGCTGCTGCCCACAAAAGAAACTCTGTCCTGACACAACGTATTATAGCTTTGACAGTTTCCAGGTCCTGAGAATTTTGGCACCAAAACTTTTTAAGTACCACTGAAGTTTCCTCATATGCAGTCTGCCATATGGAATTAGTAGAATGCAGGAGGCCATGAACCCTAGAGCCTGCACGATTTTTCCTTGAGGAGAGCTGCGTTCTGGTGGCCATTTGAGCGAAGTAGCCTGTCAGACAGGCTTGTTTCTCTGGAGTAAGGAATGCCATCTGGGATGCTGTATCCAAGCTTGCTCCCAGGAATACAATTTTTTGACTGGGGACTAGTTTTGATTTCTTTTCGTTGACAGTATACCCCAAGGAGGTTAGAAGGTCTGTTGCAAATGGCAGGTGCTGCAAAAGCTTTTCCTGCCTGAATAAAGCAATCGTCCAAGTAAGGATATATTTGAATCTTTCTCTGCCTGCAATAGCTGGGGGCAGGCATTTTGTGACAACTCTGGGAGCAGTTGATAAGCCAAAGGGAAGTACAGAGAACTGATAATGCATAGATCCTGCCCTGAAACACAGATATTTCCTGCAGGAGTCACTGACAGGGATGTGCTGATAGGCTTCCTTTAAGTCTAGGGTGGCTAACCAGGCATCTTTGGACAGCATAGGGAGAAGCTGCTGTAGGGTGAGTATTTTGAATTTTGGTACCACCAGGAAGGTGTTTAAACTGGATAGATCTAAGATTGGGCACCAGGTGCCTTCTTTTCTGGGTACCAGGAAAAGTCTGGAATAAAAACTTTGGACTATCTGTTCTGCAGGAAATTACAGTTGTGTACACTTACCATAAATGTAGATGTTTGAGTGTATTTCACTGTTGCAGTCATTACATTCGGGTAATCTGCTGGCAGATTGCCCTCAGTCGGCCTGAAAAACAAAGTCTTTGGTCCTGCATCGGTTGCTGTCTCCTCTTCCATGACGTCAGGTCATCAGGGTTCACACAACATGCGGCCGACACCATTTTATTCAGTTTTTCTTGCCCCAGATGTCAGGTGCCCCCTCAAATGGGAGCAAAAATATATATATATAAACAAACTAGTAAATACATAAATGCACTTTTAGAAACAAACTTTACCTTCAACTAAAAGCAAATGCACCACAAAAGCTTATGAGTATAGTGAAGGAAAGAAAAGGTATAGAAAGGTGGATGGCGGGTGGGTAAACCCGGACTGCAACGGTGAATACACTTGAACATCTACATTTATGGTAAGTGTACACAACTGTACTATGTTCTGTGTGTTTCACTGTTGCAGTCATTACATTTGGGTAGAATCCCAAAGCTATGGATGGGAGGATGGAACTAAACAGCATTAGGAGCGGCTATAAGGCCCTGCAGGACTGCAGTGGCAAAGCCTGCCCTGGATTTAGAGAAGAGGTAAATAAATGCTTTGTGAAGGTATGAACAGAGCTCCAAGTAGCAGCTTCTAGAATGTCTTTGGCTGGTACCCCTCTGAGAAAAGCTGCTGAAGTAGAGGAGGCCCTAGTGGAATGTGATCTGATCCCCTTGGGTACAGGTTTACCATGGTGCAAACAGCAGAAACTAATGCAGTGGCTTATCCATTTAGAAATAGTCTGCTTTGATATAGCCTTCCCCTCTGATCCTGCAGCAACTGCTACCAGTAGTTCCTCAGACTTTCTTAGGGATTTGGTCCTGTTTAAGTAAAATCTTAGTTGTCTGTGTACATCCAATGAATGCAGAATCCGCTCCCCCTTGTTCTGCAGATTGGGTAAAATGTTGGCAGGTGAATGGCCTGGTTAAGAGCCACACTGGATACCACCTTAGGCATAAAAGAAGGACTGGTCCAGAGGGCCACCCTGTCCGGGTAAAATATAATGAAAGGCTCCACCGCCATGAGAGCCTGTAGTTCTGAAACCCTTCTTGCTGAAGTGACTGCCAAGAGAAAAGCTGTTTTCCAAGATAGAAATTTTATATCCGCAGTTGCTGCTGGTTCAAAAGGAGGCAGGGTGAGTTTTTCCAGCACAAAATTGAGGCCCCATGCAGGAGTTGGTACTCTCCTGGGACGCCTTAGATTTTTGGCCCCTCTAAAATACTGTTTAAGCAGTGGATGAGAAAAGAGGGGAGGCTCTGTGTTGTAATGAGCAGAGATGGCACAGGCATGGATTTTTATTGAAGAAAAAGATAGGCTCTTGTCAAGCATCTCAGTTAAATATTGTAAAATCTGAGGAATATTGAGCTTTGCCGTGTCTATTCCTTGTGCTCGGTTCCAAGCACAGAATCTCTTCCATTTATCAGCATAAGATTTTCTAGTACTAGGCCTTCTGGCTTCCAAAATGACATCCATCACAGATTAACTGAGAGGTGTGGTTTGAATAATTAGTTGATTAGCCATGCTGCAAGATTCAGAGTTTGGTGCCAAGTGTGCAGAATTTGATAGTTCTGCTGAGACAGTACATGAGGTATCTGAGGCAAGTACCATGGAGGAAGGTGTGACATACTCCTTAGAAGTGGGTACCAGTGCTGGCGTGGCCAGTCCGGAGCAATTAGGATCATTTTTGGTTTTTCCTGTCTGACTTTTAGTAAGACCTTGGAGAGTAGAGGATTGGATGCTCTATCCTTCACCTGGAAAAACCTCTCTCCATGCTTTTTGTGATGAGTTCTTGTGCAGAATTTGCCCAACTGATAATTTTGGGGAGAGGCAAATAGATGTCTGGGCTCCCCCATTTCTGTATTAACATGCTGAAGACTTGTGGATCTAGTTTCCATTAGTGTGGATCCATAAGATTTCTGCTTAGGTCATCTGCCAGAGTATTTTGCTTTCCTGGCAGGAATTGAGCTTGAACATGTATTTGGTAAGTCAATACTGTGTTCCACAAGGCCATGGCTAGTCTGCAAAGGGGGTAGGAATGTGCACCCCCCTGCTTTTTTTATGTACCACATAACTGTGGTGTTGTCCGTATTTATCAGTAGTTGTCCTGGATGGAGTAAGTCCTTGAAGGCTGTCAGAGTGCAGATGCATTTGGTTTGGGCTCCATTTGCCCTGAATGCATCTACTTACCAGGTGGACCCCCCCAAGCATAATCTGATGCATCTGTAGTTAGAGTTTGGGTGGCAGGGGGTAGAGTGAATGACAGTCCCTTGTTTTGGTGACATCTCTGCCCACCAAAGAAACTTCTGTTGTAGGCAGGGAGTGAGAAGAATCATTGTTTCCAGGCTGTGACAATGTTGAATCCATAAACTTTTTAGGTACCATTGAAGTTTCTTCATATGCAGTCTCGCATATGGAATTAGTAGAATGCAGGATGCCATGAACCCCAAAGCCTGCAGAATTTGTCTTGCAGATAACTGGGTTTTTGTTGCCATTTGTTTGAAATATGTTATCAGTTGCCTTTGTTTGTCTGGCGTGAGGTAAGCCATCTGGGCAGTTGTATTCAAGCTTGCACCCAGGAATGTAATTTGAAAGGGTATCAGTTGTGATTTATTTTCGTTTACGGTGTACCCTAGGCATGCTAGAAGCCTTTTCGCAAATGCCAGATGTTGAAGAAGAGGGTCCTTGTCCTCTGCTTGAATGAGACAATCATCTAGATAAGGATAAATTTGAATGTTTCTTTGCCTGCAGAATGCAATTATTGGTGCCAGGCACTGGGCGCAGTAGATACGCCAAAGGGCAGTGCAGAGAAATGGTAATGCAAAAGGCCTGCTTTGAAGCGGAGGCATCTTCTGCAGGATTCCCCTATTGGGGCTATGCAGGTATGCCTCTTAAGTCTAGAGTTACTAACCAAGTATTTTTTCCTAACATAGGCAGAAGCTGTTGTAAAGTCAGCATTTTGAATTCTGGGATGTCCAGGAACGAGTTCAGAATCGATAAGTCCAGTAATGGACGCCATGAATTGTCTTTTCTGGGTACCAGGAAAAGTCTTGAATAAAAAACATGTCCTTTTCTGGTACCGGTTGAATAGCCCCCATACCCATGGGGGACATGACTTGTTTCTGGGCCTCTGTCCACTGGTTTTGTGGCAGATCCGGCCATCCGTTTGGAATTGGCAAAGTATGGAAATGAAATCTGTACCCCTGGGATACTATGTTTAATACCCACTTGTCCTGGGTAATTAACTGCCAATTTTGAGCATGAAGTGCTAGTTTTCCCCCCAAAGAAGAAAAACATAAGTGCCTGGAGATGATAGAGGAAAGTCATTGAGACTGCTTACTGTAGGATTGTGCTGTTTCCTTCAGATTTGGAGGTGGAGGCACCCCATTGCTTTGACCTGTAAGAATCCTGTGATTGATATCTGGAGCCTTTTGAGTGCCTGGGTTTGCCCTGAGTGGCTCTGTTGGACACAGGAAAGGACCAATTTTTAGTAGACCAGTGCCTACTGAACCTGGGTGGCTGCACTTGCAAGAAATCTTTTACAGACTGCATAGATTTAGCTTTGTCTTCCATTTTCTTTAAAACCTCTTCTGCCTTATTACCAAACAGAGTATCATGCTGCAAAGGGGCATCCAACAATTTAGCGTTAACATGATCAAGCAGATTTTGCTCCTTGAGCCAGGCATGCCTCCTACTCACAGATCCAGTAACAGCGGCCCTACAAGAGGCCTCCAAGGAATCAAAACCACAATGCAAAGTATGCTTTACAAGCTGTTCTGCTGAATGCAATAAATCCTGTAACTATTTTCCACACAATCAGAATTCAGCATAATTTTCTGCTTCAGTAAGCCAAACATGCTGCTGATATTTAAGCATATGAAACTGGCAGTTTAAACCCCTGATTGCCAAGGTTGCAGACATATAAACCTTCTTGCCCCATCTATCCAGTGCCCTGGAATCTCTATCAGAATGGGTAGGATTTTTGGCTGTAGAAGCCTTAACACCCTTCGGACCCTGAGAAATAGTCTCAGGATCAGCAGCAGGATTTTTGAAAATAAATTTGTGGGAGTCAGGAACCCTGTAATATCTGTCTGGCTTACTAGGAGCCAGAGGCAGGGAATCAGGAGCCATGCTTGATTCTGAGAAGACATCATCAACTATGTCTAACAGAGGAGGTATTGCCAAAGGCCTATGCTGAGGAAGAAGGAAATCCGTAAGCCTCTTTTTTGATTCAAAGTCCTGACTCTCCCAGTGAAAATGTTCCCTTAAAGTATGCAAAGTCTCTCCAAAAGAATAATTCTCAGGAGGAGATGCAGATGGGATGGTTTCCTCAGCATCAGAATCCTTATAGGGTGGAATAGACAATTCCTGATCAGAGGAAATGGAAAGCTTATCTAAAGAATCATAACCAGTGCCTTTCCTAGGCCTCTTGGCATGGGGGGGGGTTGGGAATCCCTGATCAAAGTAATTAAATCCTCAGCCATTTTGATAATCTGTTTTTTAGGCATGGGACCTGGGCACATGGCTCGTGTGTCATTTTTTTAGACATAGATGTTGTTTTTGACCTTGTTTTTGTTGTTGGCGTCAGTTTAATATAAAAATGTTGAGGCCTGAAAACACCCTCAGAAGCCGGTGCCTGCTCTGCGGCTCCAGACCCATCCAAGGGAGAGACGTCCGCGAGTTCAATACTCTGAGAATCTCATGGCATACTGGACTCCGAATGGGTCTCAGTAGAGGCCTGCGACTCAAAAGTAGTGGGTATCGGGCTGCGAAAGAGCCTGAGAACCGGCGACTGGTTTAAGAGAAGCTTCGTCGTCGGTTTTGGACCTCAAGGGTCTGTCAGTCTTTTTCCTTGCGTTTTTTGTAAACTCCGGTAGTCAGATTGCTAACCAACGACTTTTCAGGATAGTTAAATCTTGAACCAAAATGTTTAGGAGCAAAAATATTCTGACACGTAATAGTGCGTTGGTTAAATCTAGCACAAAACCGACAGCAAGGCACGTTGTGATCAGGGCCTAGGCAAGGAATACAGTATAAATGAAAATCCTTATGAGTTATTTGCTTCTTACAAGTAATACAATTAACTTTTACGGACATCGGTAAGGAGCAAGAAAAAGTTTCCCCAACGGGGTACTTCGCTTTAGTTTGAAGACTTCAGCTCTGAAACTCGAATACAAAAATTTCAGGAGTCGGCCGACCAGCACTTGCAAACTGCTTCTGCTTCGGGCACCGCACGGCAAGAAAGACTGAATAAAATGCCATCAGCTGCATGTTTTATACCCCCGACGACCTGACGTCATGTAAGAAGAGACAGCAACCGACGCAGGACCCAAGACTTTGTTATTCAGGTCGACTGAGGGCAACCTGCCAGCAGATTACCCGAATGTAATGACTACAACAGTGAAACACGAAGAACATCAGGCTAAACTGCCCTTACGGAGAGCAGGGACTGAACTTGGTTTTGTGCCTTTGCCCACTGGTTTGGAGGAAGGTCTGGGAACCCTTTTAGGGTTGGCAGCATGTGGAAATAAAATTTGTACCCCTGGGATACTATGGTGAGGACCCATTGATCGTTGGTGATGGAGGTCCAGTTTTTTGCATGGTTGCCAAGTTTTCCTCCTAGGGGCACGACCAATTGGGCAGAGGTGAGGAGTGGAGTTGAGAAGTCATTGTGAATTCTTTCCGTAAGGGGTGACTTAGCACTCCCTGTTTTAGATGTGGAGGTACTCCATTGCTTAGATCTCTCCATACCCTATTGACTGTAATCTGGGGGGCTGGTTTCCCCTGGGTCTTGTTTGAGTTGACCCTGAGGGGGCTGGAAAGGACCAACGTTTTGAAGGGCAATGCCTACTGAATCTTGGGAGGCTGCACTTGCAAAACATCTTTGACTGTCTGCATAGCCTTAACCTTTTCTTTCCATCTCTTTTAAAACCTCTTCTGCTTTGGTGCCAAACAGATTGTCCTTATTTAAAGGAGCATCCAGTAATTTTGATTTGACATGGTCTGGCAAGGTCTGCTCATTAAGCCAAGCATGCCTCCAAGTACAGAACCTGTGACTGCTGCACTGCAAGATGCTTCTAGGGCGTCAAATACACATTGCAGGGTATGCTTGCTGACTTGGCTTGCAGAATGCATAAGCTCCTGCGATTCTTTACTTTCTGCACAGTCAGGAAAGGTAGATAATTTTTGCTTAAGTTCCACAGTATGTTGCTGGGATTTCAGCATGTGGAACTGACAAGTCAATGCTCTAATGGCGAGAGTTGCAGAGGTGTATACTTTTTTACCCCATCTGTCTAAAGCTCGGGAATCCCTGTCCGAAGGGGTGGGATTCTTAGCTGTAGTTGCTTTTATTCCTTCAGGTCCTTGGGAGATGACCTCTGGATCAGCAGTAGGATTTTTGAAAAGAAATTTGAGAGAGTCAGGGACTCTGTAGTACCTCTGTCTGGTTTCCTTGGAGCAGGGGGTAAAGTATCAGAAGTTAGACTGGATTTCATAAAGACATCATCCACAACATCCAGAACAGGAGGGATAGCTAAGGGTCTGTGCTGTGGTAAATCTAAAAAATTCCCTGAGTCTCTTCTTGGACTGAGGATAATCCTGGCATTCCCAGTGGAAATGCTCTCTCAAAAGTATGTAGGGCTTCACCAAAAGAAAAATCCTCTGGAGGGGAAGCAGAAGGAATGGATTCCTCTGCATCTGAATCCTCACAGGCAGATAAGGGCATGTCTTCATATTCAGAAACCTCAGTCGGACTCTTGGTCAGTTAAAGCTGCTGGGGACAAGTCTCTTTCTTTTAGCAGGAGAAGGCTGGCTTCCCCTAATCAGCATAAGGTCTTCCGCCATTTTAAGCATCTGTGATTGTGGCAAGGAAGCAGGCGCTTCAGTTAGGGTCATCAGTTTTTAGGCGTAACTTGTACTCTTGGCCTTAGAAAGTCGGTAGTTTTAGAAAGAACTGAAGACGTGAAAGTCGTTGGTTTAAGTCTAATAACGGTACTGCGAAGAAAGTACAGTTGTGTACCTACCATAAATGTAGATGCTCAAGTGTATTCACTGTTGCAGTCATTACACTTGGGTTATCCTGCTGGCAGGCTACCCGCAGTCGGCCCGAGTTCCAAAGTCTAGGTCCGGCGTCGGTTGCTGTCGCCTCTTCCCTGACGTTAGTGTGCCAGGGGTATAAAAGATGCAACCAATGCCATTTTCTTCAGTTTTTCTTGCCCCAGATGTCAGGTGCCCCCAAATAGGAAAGGTTGGAAAAAATTATGTCAAAAAACAAGCATGTACTAAAATAAACATTTCCTTCATCTACAAGCAAATGCACCACATAGGTTGTATAGAGTTGAGAAGTACAGAGAAGTCCCAGCAATGAAAAGGGGGTGGTGGGTGACCAACCTGGACTGCAACAGTGAATACACTCTAACATCTACATTTATGGTAGGTACACAACTGTACTATGTTCGTGTTTCACTGTTGCAGTCATTACACTTGGGTTGAATCCCAAAGCTGAGGTTGGGTGGCTGGGCCTAAATAGGATTAGGAGAGGCTATCAGGCCCTGCAGTGCTGCTGTGGCAAAGCCTGCTCTGGATTTAGAGTAGAGAGGTAAGTGGTAGTGCTTGGTGAAAGTGTGCACTGAACTCCAGGTTGCAGCTTCTAAACTGTCTTTGGTTGGTACTCCTCTGAGAAAGGGTGCTGAAGTGGCTGCTGCTCTGATAGAATGTGGCCTAATGCCCTTAGGCACTGATTTGCCATGTTGTGCATAGCAGAAGCAAATGCAGTGTCCTATCCATTTTGAAATAGTCTGCTTTGAGATAGGCTTTCCTTGTGATCCTGCAGCATAAGCTACAAACAGTTGCTCAATTTTTCTGAAAGCTTTTGTTTTGTCCAAGTAGAATCGTAGCTGTCTGTGTATATTTTATTTATTTATTTTATTTTACATTTGTTAACCGGGCTAGTCCAACTGGATACATGTCCATTTTCAGTAGAGGCCCGAGGAGAAAAGCTCCGCTATCTACTACATGGCAGGTATAAAAATAATAATATGCAAAATACACAAGACATTTAAACCAACAATTACAGGATGTTCAGAAAAAGGTGATAGAGAGACATAGCAGTTACTTAAGTACAGGTAAGCATAATATGTAACAATTAATTACATTGTTAAAAAGTTTAAAAATAGAAATTTGAGAAATGTATAATTTTTGGTTGAGAGAGTCCATTACCCAGTAGAAATGGAAAGTTTGGAGAAATAGAGTTGGGAGAAAGTGAAAAGGAGGCAGGAGAAGGGGAGGAGGTAAAAAGATCAGCTAGGGTTATTGCAAGAGCATAGCCAGTGGTTGGTTAGAAAGTGTTTCAGTTTAGTTTTAAATAGTGGGATGGACGTTTGGGCTGTAAGGTCTGGAGGAAGTTGATTCCAAATTTTACCAACTGAGTTGGAAAATATAGAATCACCTGCGGTGTTCTTAGATAGAGAAGTTTGAATCAGTATTTTATTGGAAGAGCGTAGGTTTTTTAGGTTGTTGTAGGGTTTTATAAGGGTGGAGAGCATTGGTGTATTCTCAGGGTGGTGAAGGGCTTTATGGGCAATTGTAAGCTGATAGTATTGAATTAGGTGGGGTAACTCCAGCCACCCTAGGTTAAGGAGGTTCAGGCAATGATGTGTTTTATATGGAGAGGCAGTGGCAAATCTGGCAATGTTGTTTTAGGCTGCTGTAAGCTTATTGAGGTTATATTTTGAAAGATTAGTATATATGGGGGAAGCATATAGTAGGGTAGAGATTAGATGGGTTCTAGCTATGGTAGTTCTTGCTTCAGGAGTTGAGAAAGATTTGATCTGTAGAGAGAACCTAATTTTCTATTAGTTGCTTTTATGATAGAGTTAATATGAAAGTCAAATTTAAGTAGGTTGTCAATAGTAATACCCAAATGTTTGGTTGTTTGGTCTGGAGAGATAAGGGTGCCATTGTTAGAAGTGTGAAGTTAGTAGAGGGAGACAGGTGTGTGGGTAAAAAGAGGAGAAGTTTAGTTTTCTTATGGTTTAGGAGGAGACAGTGATTGGAGAACCATTGCTCTATAGTGGTAAAAGACTTTTGGGTAAGGGAGTGAAGGTCAGCTTGGTTTGTGGCAGAGCAAATGATGGTGGTGTCATCACCGTATTGTATACAAGTAGTTAGAGGGGTGGCAAGATACAGGTCGTTAATAAAGATGGAAAATAGAAGAGGACCTAAGATGGAGCCCTGAGGGACTCCTATAGTGGTGGGGAGAAGTTCAGAAAGATTGTTGTTCCATAAAACAGCTTGTTTCCGATTTTGAAGATAGGAAGTAAAACTGTTTAAGGCAAAACTATATAGAGAGAGAGATTTTAAACGATGTAAAAGGAGTTGGTGATTGACCATGTCAAAGGCTTTTGACAGGTCTACAAAGAATGCTGATGAAAGAAAATTGTTATTGCGGTTTTTATTAATGGAGTCAATAAAGGATAATAAGGCTGTGGTGGTGCTATGGCAAGGACGAAAGCCGTGTTGGCAGTTAGCGAGGAGATTATTGGATAGGAGGTGATTAAGTAACTGTTTGTGGATGCATTTCTCCATTATTTTTGCAATAGGAGATAGCAGCGCTATACGGCGATAGTTAGAATACTCAAACAAATCACCCCTTTGAAGAGAGGGATGATGTGAGAGATTTTCCAGAGTGAAGGTATAGTACTTTCTTTTATGGTTCTGTTAATTAGTATAGAGATAGGGTAGGCTATAGCTTTAGCACCTAGCTGGAGATATTCAGCTGGCAATTTGTCAGCTGAGGGGGTAGAAGGTTTAAGTTTTTGAAGTAAGTATAGAATATAGGAGGTGGGTATGGGTTTGAGCTGAAATAGTGGTGGAGTGCAGCTTGGGTTAGTTAGTAGAGAGGTGTTAGGGCTTTGTTGGTTGGCTAGTTTAAGTATTGTTGAAGTAAAGAAGTTATTGAATGCATTTGCTGTTTGTAAGGGAGAGTCCAAAGTGTGCAGAGAAGTCTCTTCCATTTATTCTGGGGATTTGGATAGAAAGTTGGCAAATGAACGGTTTGGTTAAGAGCCACACTGGAAGCCACCTTTGGCATAAATGTTGGGTTTGTCCTTAGAGAGACCCTGTCCTGATGAAAAATAATGAAAGGTTCCACTGCCATTAATGCCTGTAACTCTGAGACTCTTCTTGTTGAAATTATTGCTAGGAGCAGAGCAGTTTCCATAAGAATTTTAGATCAGCTGTGTTGGCTGGCTCAACAGGAGGCAGTGTGAGCTTTTCTAAAACAAAATTGAAGTCCCAAGTAGGTACTGGTGCTCTCCTTGGGGGTCTTATGTTTCTTGCCCCTCTGAGGTACTGCCTTAGCAGTGGATGTGAAAAAATAGGAGGTTCCGTATTGTAATGAGATGAAATGGCAGAGGCATGGATCTTAAATAGATGAGAAGGATAGGCCTTTGTCCAGCATCTCAGTCAGGTAGTGTAAAATCCAAGGTATATTTGGAACAAGTGGTTCGAGTTCTTGTGCCTGGTTCCAAGCACAGAATCTCTTCCATTTTTCTGCATAAGATTTCCTAGTGCTGGGCCTCCTGCCTTCTAAAATGACATCCATAACAGCTTTAGAGAGAGGTGTGGTCTGAGTGACTATATTACCTGCCATGCAGCCAGATTTAAGGTTCTGAGTAGACTCTGTAGAATCTGATTGTTTTGAGTCAGAAGATGAGGAATCTGAGATAAAGGCCAGGCTGGGCTTTGAGACAAGCTCTTTAGGATTGGGTACCAGTGCTGGCATGGCCAGTCTGGGGCAATCAGGATCATTTTTGGCTTCTCTTGCCTAACTTTTAGTAGAGCACCTTGGGAAGAAGAGGCAGTGGAGGGAAGGCATAAACTGTTAGGGTTTTCCAGCTGAATGAAAGACCATCCACTTTCCCTGCTTGTAAGTGATAAGTCCTTGTGCAGAATTTCTGTAGTTGGCAGTTGTGAGGGGAGGCAAAAAGATCTATGTCTAGGTGTCCCCATTTCCTTGTTATGCTGAAGACCTGTGGATTTAGTTTCCATTCGTGCGGATCCATGAGATTTCTGCTTAGTCTGCCAGTGTATTTTTCGTTCCTGGCTGGAATTGTGCCTGCAGATGTACTTGATAGGTCAGTGCTGTGTTCCATAAAGTCATGGCTTGCCTGCAGAGGGGGTAGGAATGTGTGCCCCCTTGCTTGTTTATGTACCACATAACTGTGGTGTTGTCTGTCTTTAGTAATAGTTGTCCTGGATGTAGTAGATCCTTGAAGGCTGTTAGGGCATTCTGTACAGCTAGCATCTCTTTTTGATTGATGTGAAGATGCATCTGTTCCTTGGGCCACGTGCCCTGAATACATTTTCCTGCCATGTGTGCCCCCCAGGCATAATCCGATGCATCTGTTGTTATTGACTGCCTGGCTGTGGATAAGGTGAAAGGCTGTCCCTTGTTGTGGTGACAGGCCCGAGACCACCATCGAAACTCCTGTTGTAAACAGGGAATTATAGGTATTATTGTTTCCAGGCTGTGGCAATGTTGAGTCCAAACACTTTTTAGATACCATTGTAGTTTCCTCATATGCAGTCTTGCATATGGAATTAGTAGAATGCAGGATGCCATGAAGCCCAGGGCCTGCAGAATTTTTCTTGCAGGGAGCTGGGTCTTTGTTGCCATCATTTGAAAGTAATGAGTCAGTCGCCTTTGTTTGTCTGGCGTGAGATAAGCCATCTGGGCAGTTGTATTTAAGCTTGCACTCAGGAACATTATCTCTTGAGAGGGCACTAGTTTTGATTTATTTTTGTTTACTGTGTACCCTAGGCAAATTAATAATCTTTTTACAAACGCCGCGCCAAATGTTTTAGTAGAATGACCTTGCTCTCTGCTTGAATAAGGCAGTCGCCCAAGTAGGGAAATATCTGAATTCCTCTTGGTCTGCAAAATGAAATTAGTGGTGCCAGGCATTTTGTGAAGACACTGGGCACAGTAGAGAAGCCAAAGGGCAGTGCAGAGAATTGGTAATGCATTGAGCCAGCTAGGAATCTGAGGTATCTTCTGCAAGATTGTCAGATTGGGACATGCAGGTATGCCTCCTTGAGGTCCAAAGTAACTAGCCAAGCCTTCTTGCCCAATGGGTAGAAGTTGCTGCAATGTTAACATTTTGAATTTTGGAATATCCAGGAAAGTATTTAGGATTGACAAGTCCAGTATTAGTCTCCAGGCTTTGTCCTTTCTGGGTACCAGGAAAAGTCTTGAGTAAAAATCCTTGTCCCTGTTCTTGCCGTGGTACTCTCTGAATAGCTCCCATGTCCATGAGAGCAGCAATTTGTGTCTCTGCCCATTGGTTTTGTGGCAGGTCCGGCATACCTTTTGATTTTGGAAGGGTGTGAAAGTGGAACCTGTAACCCTGAGAAACTATATTCAGTACCCATTTGTCCTGGGTGATTATGTGCCAATTTTGTGAGAAAAGTGCTAGCTTTCCCCCTAGGGGTGCTAAGTGCTTGGCCTTTGTACAGGGAAGTCATTGGGACTGTTTCCTATAAGGTTGTGTTTCCTATAAGGTTGTGATTTGTCTTCTCCTCCTTTGGGGGCAGAAGCACCCCATTGTTTAGGTCTGTAGGAGCCTTGGGGGTGAGATCCGACTCTTGGCCATCTGTATCTGGCTCTCTGTAGCCTGTCTGACACCTGAAAGGACCAATTTTTTGAAGGCCAGTTTCTGCTAAACCTAGGTGGTTGAACCTGTAAGAAATCCTTCACTGTCTGCATAGATTTTGCTTTATCCTCCATTTTCTTTAACACCTCTTCTGCCTTAACACCAAACAAAGTATCATGCTGTAGTGGAGCATCCAATAATTTTACTTTAACATGTTCAGGTAAACTGTTCTTTCAACCAAGCATGCCTTCGAATGACAGAGCCTGTAACTGCGGCTCTGCAAGAAGCCTCTAATGAATCAAAACCACATTGCAGAGTATGCTTTCCCACTTGTTCAGCTGCATGCAATAATTCCTGCATTTCCTTAATATCAGGACTTTGAGTTTGTAAGCATTTTCTGTTTTAACAAAGACATGAGGTACTGTTGATATTTAAGCATGTGAAACTGGCAGTTTAAAGCCCTTACAGCTAAAGTAGCAGAAGTGTAAACTTTTTCCCCCCATCTATCCAGAGCTCTAGAATCCCTATCAGAGGGGACAAGGTTTTTTACAGTGGAAGCCTTAACCCCTTTGGGACCCTGAGAAATTGTTTCTGGAACAGCAGCAGGGTTTTTATAAAAAAATTTATGAGAGTCAGGGACCCTGTAATACCTGTCTGGCTTGACTGGTGCAGGGGGTAAAGAATCAGGAGACAGACTGGATTCAGAGAAAACATAATCAACAATATCAAGCACAGGGGGGATAGCCAGGGGCCTGTGCAGAGGCAGTAAAAGAAAGTCTCTGAGCCTTTTCTTGGATTCTGAATAATCTTGGCTCTCCCAGTGGAAATGCTCCCTCATGGTGTGCAGAGTTTCCCCAAAAGAATAATTCCTCAGGTGGAGAGGCTGAAGGTATAGATTCTTCAGCATCCGAGTCCTCGTAGGGAGGAAGAGAATAGTCCTGATCCGAAGAGGAATAAGAGGAAATAAAAACCTGGTCAGAGGAATCATAGTCAGTGTCTTGCCTAGGCCTTTTATCAGGAGGGAGATGGGAACCCCCGATCAAAGTAATTAAGTCTTCGGCCATTTTAAGCATCTGTTTCTTTGGCATGGATGACTGTCCAGGAGAATGCTGTACTTGTTTCCTTGTCTTTAATGGTGTCTTTGACTGTGCCATGGCTGCTGCAGTGGACTTAATAGTAAGCTGTGAAGGTCTGAAAACACCCTCAGAAGCCGATGCCTGCTCAGCGGCTCCGAACCCATCTGGGAATAGTTTCCGTAGGCCCAATACCACGAGTTTCCAGAGGCCTAGTTGTCTCCACGTGGGAGTCTGATACGGCCTGTGGCTCTGAGGTAGTGGGTGTCAGGGGCTGCGAAAGCGCCTCACTGAGAACCGGCGAATGGCCTAGAAGAGGATTCGTCGTCTGTTTTGGACCTCGGATGCCTGTCCTTTTCCTTGTCTTTGCGTTTTTATGAATTCCAGTCGGTTGTTCCAATGGCATTATGTAGTTACACCTTCGGCCAAAGTAATGTAAAGCAAAATCAAGCCGACGCTTAATAGTGCGTTTGTTGAATCTAGCACAAAACCAACAACTAGTAACGTCTTGGTCAGGGCCTAGGCAAGGAATACAGTAAGAGTGAAAGTCCTTATGAGGTATTTGCTTCCCACAAGAAATACAATTGTTAGCTTTTACTGACATCGGTCTGGAGCAAGAAAAAGTTTCCCCAACGGGGTACTTAGCTTTACTGAAGACTTCGGTTCTGAAACTCTATTTCGAAAATCTCAGGAGTCGGCCGACCGGCACTTGCGAACTGCTTTTGCTTCGGGCACTGCACGGCAAGAAAGACTGAAGAAAATGGTGTTGGTTGCATCTTTTATACCCCTGGCGCGCTGACGTCAGGGAAGAGGTGACAGAAACAGACGCCGGACCTAGACTTTGGAACTCAGGCCGACTGCGGGTAGCCTGCCAGCAAGATAACCCAAATGTAATTATTGCAACAGTGAAACACGATGAACATCTTCCTCAGACGCCAGTGCCTGCACAGAGGCTCTGGACCATCCAAGGTAGAGATATCCACAGGTTGCATAGTCAGAGAGTCTCGCAAGCATACCTGACTCCAAACGGGACTCAGTAGCAAACTGCGAATCCATCGAAGTGGGCATCAAGGGCTACAAAAGTGCTTCACTGACCACCGGCGAAATGGCGACTAGCTTAACGAAAGAGTCGTCGGCAGTTTTGGACCTGTGTGGTCTGTCTCTGTATTTATCCTTATGTTTTTTCGAAAGATCTGTAGTTGGATGGGTTACCGGAGCAATTTTGGAATACAGAGATAGAGATAGAAAGTATTTAACTACAATAAGGGCCCAACGACTAATAGTTCGTGCATTGAACAAAGCACAAAACCGGCAGTGAGGTACGTCGTGGTCTGGGCCTAAACAGGCGATGCATTAAGAATGGAAATCTCAGTGTGGTATTTGCTTTCCACAGGCAAGACAATTGTTAACTTTTTCTGACATTGAATAGAGCAAGAAAAAAGGATCCCCAATGGGGTACTAAGCTTTAGAAGACTTCAACTTCAATTTCGGAAACGAAACCTCAGGTAGCGGCTGACCGGCACTCGTGCGAAAGTACAGTTGTGTACACCTACCATAAATGTAGATGTTTGAGTGTCTTCACTGTTGCAGTCATGACTGTAGGGTTCTCCCCTGCCGGCAGGCAGCCCTCGGTCGGCCAGAATCCCAAAGTCTGGGTCCGGCGTCAGCTGTTCAGTCATGCTCCCTGACGTCAGAGCGCCAGGAGTACAAAGCTGACAGCCGACGCCATCTTCTCCAGTTTTTCTTTCCCCAGATGTCAGGAGTCCCAAAATGAAAAAGGTCCCATAACCTTTGCAAATACACCTCAGAAGAATGGTGAAAAAAGGAAATACACAAAAGTAAAAATAAGAGGGGACAGGAGGGAGGGAAACCCAGACTACAACAGTGAAGACACTCGAACATCTACATTTATGGTAGGTGTACACAACTGTACTATGTTCATCGTGTTTCACTGTTGCAGTCATGACTGTAGGGTAGAATCCCAAAGCTGAAAGAAAGGGAGGTGGTCATAAAGAGGAAGGGGCGGCTAAAAGGCCCTGCAAGACTGCAGAGGCAAAGCCTGCCCTAGACTTAGAGTAGAGAGGTAGATTGTAGTGCTTAGAAAACGTATGCACTGAACTCCAAGTTGCAGCTTCCAAAATGTCCTTGGTAGGAACTCCCCTGAGGAAGGCCGCAGAAGTGGCAGCAGCTCTGATGGAATGAGTCCGTATACTCCCTGGGATTTGCTTTCCATGGTGAGAATAACAACATCTGATTCCATGAACAATCCATTTAGAAATGGTCTGTTTTGAAATGGCTTTACCTTGGGAACTTGAAGCATAAGAAACAAAACAATTGTTCTGATTTTCTGATGTCCTTGGTTCTGTTAAGGTAAAAACGTAGCTGTCTGTGTACATCCAAGGAATGTAAGATCCTTTCCCCTTTATTTTGAGGAGTGGGGAAAAAGGTTGGCAAGTGTATAGTTTGATTTAAAGCCACTTTGAAAACCACCTTAGGCATGAAGGTAGGATTAGTCCTCAAAGATACCCTGTCTTGATGAAAAATAATATAAGGTTCCACAGCCATAAGAGCTTGTAACTCTGAAACTCTCCTGGCAGAGGTTAGGGCTAACAGGATGGCTGTCTTCCAAGATAAAAACTTGATGTCAGAAGAGGCAGCAGGCTCAAAAGGAGGCAAGGTTAATTTTTCCAAAACATAGTTGAGATCCCAAGCAGGAATAGGAGGAGATCTAGGAGGTCTTAAGTTCTTAGCTCCTCTGAGAAAAGTACAGTTTTGTACCTACCATAAATGTAGATGTTCGAAGATCCACATTGCTGCAGTCCTTACACTTGGGTAGTCCGCTGTCCTCAGTCGGCCCGAATATCAAAGTATTAGGCTGACGTCGGTCAAGGCGCTTAAGACTGACATCAGGACGTCAGGGTACAAATGCGCATGACCGACGTCATATCCTCAGTCTTTTCTTGCCCCAGATGTCAGAAGACCCTAAACAGAAAGGTCAAAACCAAAAGACAGCAAAAAACAACCAACCACCCTTGCACTAATCATATGCACAATATATACAATATCCACAATATTCACAACCCAAACCACACAACCGCCTCTAACTACAGAGGGGAAGGAGGGAGGTTAGTTTGGACTGCAGCAATGTGGATCTTCGAACATCTACATTTATGGTAGGTACAAAACTGTACTATGTTCTTCATCTCACATTGCTGCAGTCCTTACACTTGGGTAGAATCCCAAAGCAGAGGTAAGGGAGGATGGCAAAACTATAAAGCAGTAGGAGCTGCCAAAATGCCCTGTAAAATTGCAGTGGCAAAACCAGCCCTAGATTTAGAGTAAAGTGGAAGGTGGTAATGCTTAGAGAAAGTATGCACTGAACTCCAAGTAGCTGCCTCCAAAATATCTTTAGTAGCCACCCCTTAAAAAGCTGTAGAAGTGGCAGTAGCCCTAGTGGAATGAGGCCTAATCCCAGCTGGAATCTCCTTACCATGATGGGAATAACAGAAAGCAATACAAAACCCAATCCCCCTTGAAATAGTTTGTTTTGACACAGGCTTGCCCTGAGAACCCAAAGCAAATGAAACAAATAACTGCTGAGACTGCCTGAACCCTTTAGTTCTGCTTAAATAATATCGCAACTGCCTGTGTATATCCAAGGTGTGCAAAATCTTTTCCCCTTTATTTTGGGGTTTGCATAAAAGTAGGCAAATGAATAGTTTGGTTTAAAGCCACACTAGAAACCACTTTAGGCATAAAGGAAGGATTAGTACATAAAGATACCCTATCCTTATGGAAAATTAAGAAAGGCTCAACCGCCATAAGGGCCTGTAATTCAGAAACCCTTCTCGCAGAGGTAATGGCCAACAAAAAAGCAGTCTTCCATGATAAATATTTCAACTCGGCAGTAGCTGCAGGCTCAAAAGGTTGTAGAGTGAGTTTCTCCAACACAAAATTGAGATCCCAAGCAGGAGTAGGAGCTCTACGTGGGGGTCTTATATTCTTTGCCCCTCTAAGGAATTGCTTAAACAAAGGATGAGAAAACAATGGTGGGTCACAGTCATAGTGAGCAGAAATTGCTGCAGCATGAACCTTAATAGAAGAGAAGGACAAACCCTTGTCCAGTAACTAAGCAAGATATTGAAGAGCCACACTTAAATTAGGCTTAGAAACATCAAATTCCTTTGCTGCACTCCAAAATAAAAATCTCTTCCATTTATCTGCATACACTTTCCTTGTACTAGGCCTTCTGGCCTCCAAAATAACATTCAAAACTTGCTGTGGAAGCTGAGACCCTCCAGGGTTTAAAACAGAATATGCCAGGCTGTTAGGTGAAGAGAGTGAAGTTTGACATTGAGCAAATGACTGTTCTCCTGAGACAGCAGGTGTGGAATCAAGGCAAAGGCCATGGAGGCTCCCTGCAGACTTCTCAGTAATGGGTACCAGTGCTGTCGAGGCCAATCTGGAGCTATTAAAATCATCTTTGGCTTGTCCTGCCTGACCTTTAGGAGTACCTTTGGGAGGAGAGGCAGAGGTGGAAAGGCATACACATGAAGATTGCTCCAATTGAAAGAAAGAGCATCCACTTTCCAAGCTGGGATGAAACCTTTTGTGCAAAACTTTGGCAGCTGGTAGTTTAGTGGAGAAGCGAACAGATCTATGTCTGGAGTTCCCCATGACACTGTCAATTTCTGAAATACATGAGGATCCAATTTCCACTCGTGGGGATCCATAATCCGTCTGCTCAACACATCTGCTAAGGAGTTCTGTGCTCCCGGCAGAAACCTTGCCTGAAGATTTAGCTGCAAACTGAGAGCAGTCTCCCACAAAATCATTGCTTGTCTGCATAGAGGATAAGAATGTGTTCCCCCTTGCTTGTTGATGTACCACATGACAGTTGTGTTGTCTGTTAGAACCAACACCTGCCCTGGAAGAAGTAAATCCTTGAAAGCTATTAATGCAAATTGGACTGCTAACATCTCCTTCAAGTTGATATGTAGATGTTGTAGTCTGGCAGGCCACGTGTCTTGTATCCACTTTCCATTTAGATGAGCTCCCAAGCTTTGTCTGAGGCATCTGTCATTAGAATCTGACTCGCCTCTGGCGGGTCACAGAGAGTCCCTTGTTTAGGTGACATTCCTGAGCCCACCACAAAAATTCCTTTTGAATGCAAGGTATTATCTGAATGACAGTGTCCATATCTTGGCAGTGCTGTGTCCATACATTTTGAGATACCATTGTAGCTTCCTCATATGCAGTTTGGCATTGGGAAGCACCAGAATACAAGATGCCATGAACCCCAAGGCTTGAAGGACTGTCCTTGCAGTCAGCCTGGACTGATGAGACAATTGATGGAAGTAAAGGGAAAGATTCTTTTGTTTGTCCGGGGTCAAAAAGGCCATCTGGGATGCTGCATTCAGTCTCACACCCAGAAAGCACATGTCCTGAGAGGGTACTAGACTGGACTTTATTTCGTTCACAGAATACCCCAGGCATCTTAGCACTGTTATCACATATTGCAAATGATGAAGAAGTTCGTCCTTTCCTTGGGCCAGAATCAAGCAATCGTCCAAATAAGGATAGATATGTATTCCTTTTAGCCTGAAGAAAGCTATCACTGGAGCCAGAACCTTCGTGAACACTCTGGGCGCAGTAGATAAGCCAAAGGGCAATGCAGAGAACTGATAATGAGAAGTCCCAGCTCGAAAACGCAGATACTTCCTGCAACTTAGCCTGATAGGAACATGAAGGTAAGCCTCCTTGAGATCCAGAGTCACCATCCAGTGATCTTTGCCCAGCAGAGGTAAAAGCTGTTGTAACGTCAACATTTTGAACTTGGGAATGTCCAGATAAGTGTTGAGGATAGATAAATCCAAAATTGGTCTCCACGTGTTCCCCTTCTTTGGTACTAGGAACAGGCGAGAATAAAATCCTAGGCCCACTTCTGGCAGAGGGACCGGCTGTATGGCCCCTATTTGAAGCAGCAGAGAAATTTGTTTGTGAGCCTCTATTCTTTGCTGAGGAGGAACGTCCGGCATGCCTTTGAAAGGAGGCAAGGTATGGAAATAAAACTTGTAACCTTGGTGTATGATATCCAATACCCATCTGTCCTGGGTAATTAAACTCCAATTTTCTTTGAAGAGTGCCAACCTTCCTTCCAAAGGTGCTGCCAGACAAGAAGGCTCTGGCAGCTGAAAAGGTAGGTCATTGGGCCTGTTTACGAAAGGACTGGCCCCTGCCCTCACCCGAAGACTGTGCAGGTGAACTCCCTGTTCTAGGTCTGAAAGAGCCCTGAGCACTGCACCTACCACGTCTAGATCTACCCCTAGACTGTGAACCATAAGAAGGGTACGTCCACCCCTTAGCAGGCCAATTCCTACTAAACTTCGGAGGCTGAACTTGCAAAAAATCTTTAACAGCCTGCATAGACTTAGCCTTGTCTTCCATTTTCTTTAAGACTGCCTCCACAGGTGAACCAAACAACACATCAGACTGTAAAGGAGCATCTAAAATCCTTGTCATAACATGGTCAGATAAATTCTGATCCCTCAGCCAGGCGTGCCTGCGAAGAACTGACCCAGTGGCAGCCACCCTAGACGAGGCCTGTACAGCATCAAAACCACATTGTAAAGAATGCTTACCCACCTGTTCAGAAACATGTACCAAATCTTGTAATTCTTTACACTCAATGCCTTCCGTCAGAGCATCTACCTTAGACTTCAATTGAGAAAGAAGATAGTTTTGATATTTCAACATGTGAAACTGGCAATTCGAAGCCCTCATAGCTAAGGTGGAAGAAGTATAGACTTTCTTTCCCCATCTATCCAAAGCTCTGGCCTCTTTATCTGGAGGAACCGGATTTTTTACAACAGAGGCCTTGACGCCCTTAGGTCCCTGACTAACAGTTTCTGGGTCCGCCCTAGGACTCTTATAAAGATATTTATGAGCTTCAGGCACCCTGTAATACCTGTCCGGTTTAACAGGAGCAGGAGGCAAAGAATCAGGATTAAGTGAAGCCTCTGCAAACACATCTTCCACAACATCCAGAACAGGTGGTATAGCCAAAGGCCTATGCTGGGGTAAAAGCAAAAATTCCCTAAGCCTTTTCCTGGAATCAGAGAAGTCCTGACCTTCCCACTTAAAATGTTCCCTCATGGAATGAAGAGTCTCTGAAAAGAAAAATCCTCTGGAGGAGAAGCAGAAGGAGTAGAATCATCCACATCAGAATCAGAATAAGGAGAATACTCCTGCAAGTCTTCAGCAAGACTCTGAAACATCCAAGCCTGCTCAAAACTCCCCAACTCTGGTTCCACCCTAGGCCTCTTATCAGGAGGGGCAAAGAACCTCTAATCAAAGTAATTAAATCTTCTGCCATTTTAAGCATGTGCTTCTTGGGCACAGATCCTGATGAACTAGGAGTGACACCAACAGAAGCTAAACCTGGCCTGCCTCTGGGAGAAGCCTTGGAAACAGAAGGAGGGCCTAACCACCCTAGGAAGGGAGGGAGTACAGTAACCTGAGAAGCCCCTTCAGCCTGACCTGCCTCCTGAGAGGCCACATCCTGCAATATCAAAGTCTCCCCTGGGACTCCAGAGAAGCCTCGGGAACCACCGGTTCCACTGACTCTAAAGAACCGGCGTCCGCACGACGACTCTTCTGCCTGGGTTTAGCTGCTTTGTCTTTGCGCTTCTTGAAGAAGCGGCGCGGAGCATCCGACGGCATATTATAATTGCACCGCTTCAAGACCAACCTGGCACAATCTAACCTTCGCTTAATAGTGCGCTTATTGAACCTAGCACAAAAGCGACACCCAACAACGTCGTGCTCAGGCCCCAAACAAGGAATACACAAAGTATGATAATCTCTATGCGTATCTGTTTCCCACAAGAAATACAGTTATTCACTTTTTCTGACATCCGGTAAACCACTGAGGCAAGAAAAAACTAAAATATTCCCCAACGGGGTACTTAGCCAATTTTGACTCGGCCTGAAACTCCGAATTCGAAAAATTTCAGAACGCCGAACGGCACTTGCAACACTGCTTCTGCATCGGACCATGCGGCAAAAAAGACTGAGGATATGACGTCGGTCATGCGCATTTGTACCCTGACGTCTTGATGTCAGTCTTAAGCGCCTTGACCGACGTCAGCCTAATACTTTGATATTCGGGCCGACCGAGGACAGCGGACTACCCAAGTGTAAGGACTGCAGCAATGTGAGATGAAGAACATCTGTCGCATGAGCTGGTGGGAAAAGACGGGAGGGTCTGTATTATAATGAGCAGAAATAGCAGAGGCATGTATCTTAATGGAAGAGAAAGACACACCCTTATGTAAGAGATCTGTCAAGAAAAGTAATATTAAGAAGAAGAGGATCAGAATCCTGAGCCTGCATCCAGGAACAAAATCTTTTCCATTTCCCTGCATAAGATTTTCTGGTGCTAGGACGTCTGGCTTCTAAAATGACATCCATAACCTGCTTGGGCAGTGAAGAAGAAATCAAAGGCCCTGGATTAACCAGGCCGCCAGGCTGAGAGTTCTGACATGAGTGTAGAACCTGACCCTGATGCTGGGACAGAAGGTTCGGAGACTGAGGTAAAACCCAAGGGGGCTGCTCCAGGCATAGGTTTTTTAGAGCTGGATACCAAAACTGCCGAGGCCAATTTGGAGCCAGCAAGATTATCATCTTGGGCTTGTCCTGTTTTATCTTCAATAAAACCCATGGAAGAAGAGGAAGGGGCGGAAGGGCATATCCCGAGAGGTTCCTCCAACTGAATGACAGGGCGTCCACTTTCCAAGCTTCTCTGTGGAAAATCCTGGTGCAAAAAGTCTGTAGTTGATGATTGAGATGGGATGCAAAGAGGTCTATGTGAGGACATCCCCAGACTGCTGTTATCATCCTGAATATTTTGGTGTCCAGCATCCACTCGTGTGGATCCGAAAGATTTCTGCTCAGACTGTCTGCCAGGAGCTTCTGTTTCCCTGGTAGAAACTGAGCTTGAAGATCCAGATTGCAAGATAGAGCTGTGTCCCATAGATCCATGGCTAGTCTGCACAGGGGGTAGGAATGAGATCCCCCTTGCTTGTTTATGTGCCACATAACTGTGGTGTTGTCTGTCCGTATTAACAGTTGTCCTGGTTGTATACGATTCCTGAAGGCCAATAGAGCTTTCTGAACGGCTAACATTTCCTTTAAATTGATATGCAGGTGCTTCTGATCCTTTGTCCAAAGGCTCTGCAAACAATTGCCCTGAAAATGGGCTCCCCAAGCATAATCCGAGGCGTCCGTGGTTAGAATCTGAGAGGCAGGAGGCAGACGGAAGGGCTTCCCTTTGTTTAGAGCACATGCCCTGGACCACCAAAGAAATTCCTTTTGAAGGCAAGGAAGAACGGAGATCAGTATATGTCTAAACTGTGGCAATGCTGAGGACCATACACTTTTTAGGTACCACTGTATTCTCCTCATGTGTAGTCTTGCATATGGTACGAGAAGGATGCAGGAGGCCATGTAACCCAAAGCCTGCAGGAATTTCCTTGCAGATAGATGAGTTAAAGTTGCCAAGGTTCTGAAAGTTGAAGCCAGCTGTAACTGTTTTTCGGATGTCAGAAATGCCATCTGGGTTGTGGTGTTTACAAGTGCACCCAGAAAAGTTATCCGTTGTGATGGTGTCAAATTTGACTTTTTTATGTTTACAGAGAATCCCAGGAAAGTACAGTTTTGTACCTACCATAAATGTAGATGTCCGATAGATATGCAACTGCAGTCATAACATATGGGTTGTCCTGCCTCAGGCAGCCCTCGGTCGGCCGGATTTCAAAGTCTGGGTCCGACGTCGGCTGATGTCGCATTTCTCTCCGACGTCAGAGCGGCTGGAGTACATAAGCATCAGCCGACGCCATTTTCTTCAGTGTTTCTTGCCCCAGATGCCAGGTGCCCTCCAAGGAAGGCTGTAATCAAATTGGAAGACCAAAACAGGATTCCAGACAAATAAATAAGCAATAAACAGATACACCATAACAGATATCCCCAGCTAAGAGAAACAGGGATAGGAGTGGACCTAGGCATAGAGGGGTATGGAGGGAGGGAAAATCCGACTGCAGTTGCATATCTATCGGACATCTACATTTATGGTAGGGACAAAACTGTACTATGTCCTTCAAGAATGCAACTGCAGTCATAACATATGGGTTGAATACCATAGCTTAGCTGGGGGAGGAGGAATGCTCTAGGAAAAAGATGGTGTGGCAATCAAACCCTGCAGGACTGCCGAAGCAAAGCCTGCTCTGGATCTGGAGTATAGAGGGAGATTGTAGTGTTTGGAGAATGTATGCACGGAGCTCCATGTAGCAGCTTCTAGAATGTCCTTTGTAGGCACCCCTCTTAAGAATGCTGTAGAGGTGGCTGTAGCTCTGGTGGAATGTGGTCTAACATTGGCTGGAACAGTCTTCCCATGAAAGGAATAACAGAATCTGATGCAGTGTCCAATCCATTTTGAAATAGTCTGTTTTGAAATTGCTTTTCCTTGGACTGCAGGGGCGTAAGCTACAAAAAGTTGTTCAGACTTCCTACTGGTCTTGGTTCTGTCCAGGTAGTATCGAAGTTGTCTGTGAATGTCCAAGGTATGTAACAGTCTTTCCCCCTTGTTCTCAGGATTGGGGAAGAAAGCAGGCAGATGAATAGCTTGATTTAAAGAAACCCTAGATACCACCTTTGGCATAAAAGTAGGGTTGGTCCTTAATGAGACCCTGTCTCTGTGAAAGATTATGAACGGTGGTATTGCCATTAGGGCCTGTAGTTCCGAAACCCTTCTTGCTGAGGTAATTGCCAACAGGAAAGCTGTCTTCCATGAGAGAAATTGTAAGTCGACTGAAGCTGCTGGCTCAAATGGAGGTAGAGTCAGTTTTTCTAGGACAAAGTTGAGGTCCCAGGCTGGCACTGGAGCCTTTCTTGGTGGCTTAATGTTCTTGATTCCCCTGAGGAATTGCCTTAGCAAAGGATGTGAAAAGACAGGCGGATCAGTGTTATATCTAGCTGAAATAGCTGAAGCATGTACCTTTATGGAAGAATATGAGAGTCCATTCTGTAGCATGTCTGCCAAATATTCCAGGATGAGTGGGATGTTCAATAATGATGCATCATGTCCCTTGTTGGTATTCCAAATGCTGAATCTCTTCCATTTTGCTAAGTAAACCTTTCTGGTGGGTGGTCTTCGAGCCTCTGTTAATATCCGCTGAACCTCCTTGGAGAGAGATTGAGATTATTCATGGGATCTCCCAGGCTGTTAGCTGCAGTGTCTGAAGGTTTGGATGCACTGTTTTGAAGTTGTGTTGAGTCAAAAGTAGGGGCCATTGGGGAAGGGCCCACTTTTTGGTGTGACATATGCTCCGTAGTAGTGGATACCAGTGTTGTCTTGGCCAGTCTGGAGCTATTAGGATCCCCTTGGGTCTCTCTGCTTTGATTTTTAGTAATACTGAGGTCATCAGTGGCAGAGGTGGGAATGCATAGATTTTTAGGAAGTTCCAGTTGAATGAGAGAGCATCTATTTTCCAAGCTTGTGGATGGTATGTCCTTGAGCAGAATTTCTGTAGATGATGGTTGAGGTGAGAGGCAAATAGGTCTACTTCTGGCCTGCCCCATGTCGAAGTGAGTTGTGTGAAGATCTTCGGATGTAACCTCCACTCGTGTGGATCTGTGAAATTCCTGCTTAGGCTGTCTGCCAGCACATTGTCTTTGCCTGGAACAAACTGGGATTGTAACTGTATGTTTAGGCTCAGTGATTTTTCCCAAAGATTCATTGTCAGTCTGCAAAGGGGGTAAGAATGGGTGCCCCCTTGCTTGTTTATATACCACATCACAGTGGTGTTGTCTGTCCGTATGAGTAAATGGCCTTGTTGAAGTTGTTGTCGAAAGGCCTCGATGGCATGCATTACTGCCAGCATTTCCTTTTGGTTTATATGCAGATGTATACATCTGCCTTCCATGTGCGCCCCCCATCCAAGGTCTGAGGCGTCTGTGGTCATGGTCTGTGTTATCTGTGGTTTTTTGAATGACATACCTGTGTTTGCCTGGCTTACCGAGGCCCACCATAGGAACTCCTTTTGTAGGCATGGAATGAGCGGTATGGTTGTCTCTAAGTTGTTGCTGTGCTGAGACCATAGGCTTTTTAGGTACCATTGAAGCTTTCTCATGTGTAGTCTTGCTAATGGAACCAGGAGAATGCAGGATGCCATGTAACCCAGGGCCTGTAGGAATCTCCTTGCAGTCATCTGGGTGAGTTTTGCCAAGCCTTTGAAATAATGAGTTAACTTTTCTTGCTTGTCTTCTGTCAGGTAAGCCATTTGAGAGGCTGTGTCTAATTTGGCTCTTAAGAAGGTTATTTGCTGGGATGGTTGCAGTCTTGACTTTTGGAAGTTGACTGTGTATCCCAGAGCCTGAAGTAAGCGTATGACATAGTTCAAGTTTTTTGTCAACATCAATTTTTCGTCCGCTTGTATGAGGCAGTCGTCCAGGTACGGGTAAATTTGGATCCCCTAGAGCCTGCAATGAGCAATTACTGAAGCCAGGCATTTTGTGAATACTCTGGGCGCAGTAGATAAGCCAAATGGCAATGCTGAGAATTGATAATGCTCTGGCCCTGCAAGAAATCTGAGGTATCTTCTGCAACTGTGTCTGATAGGGACATGCAGGTATGCCTCCTTGAGGTCCAGAGTAATCAGCCAAGACCTCTTGCCCAGCATGGGAAGGAGTTGCTGTAGAGTCAGCATTTTGAACTTTGGTACTATGAGAAAAGTGTTTAATGCGGACAAATCCAATATTGGTCTCCATTGAGTTTCTTTTCTTGGAACAAGGAACAGTCTTGAGTAAAACCCCTGGCCTTGTTCTTGTTGTGGAACTCTTTCTATTGCTTTTATCCGAGCCAGCAGAGAAATTTGCTTGATAGCCTCTGCCCTCTGGTTTTGTGGTAGGTTTGGCATGCTTTGTTTTGTTGGTAAGGTATGAAAATGGAACCTGTAACCTTGGTCTATAATGTCCAAAATCCATTTGTCCTTTGTCAATCAGTGCCAATTGTCTGAAAACAGAGATAATTTTCCGCCCAAGGGAGCTTCTATTTGTTCCTTGGTAGGCGGAAGTAGAGGAAAGTCATTGAGATTGTGGCTGTGGGGCAGGGGAAACCCCTGTGTCACTTCTTTGGTTTGCTGGCTGCCATTGTCGTCCCCTGTAAGGACCTCTGTATTGTCCTCTTCCTCGACCACGTCTGTTTTTACCCCTTTGAAATTTTTCAGGATTAGGAAAGGACCAGTTTTTTGAAGGCCAATTCCTACTGAATCTGGGGGGCTGAACCTGGAGGAAATCTTTAACCGTCTGAACTGATTTTGCTTTTTCCTCGATGGACTTTCACACATCTTTAGCATTAGCACCAAAAAGCTTGTTCTTTTCCAAGGGTGCATCCAGAAGTTTTGCTTTAACATGATCTGGTAGAGGTTGTTCTTTTAACCATGCATGTCTACGAATGACTGCCCCTGTCATAGCTGCCCTACATGAAGCTTCCAGTGCATCATATCCACACTGCAGGAAGTGATTGTGACTTGCTGAGAATTATGTACAGCTTCCTGCAAAGACTTCCTGTCTAAAGGATCAGGAGAGGCCAATGTTTTCTGTAAATCTTCTAACAGGAAATCCTGATATTGTAACATATGAAAAAGGCAATTCAATGCTCTCATAGATAAAGTAGTGGAGGTGTAGACCTTTTTCCCCCATCTCTCTAATGACCTAGCTTCCCTGTTGGAAGGCAAGGGATTTTTAGAGGTGGAAGCTGAAACACCTTTAGGTCCCTGAGAAATAGTTTCCAAATCAACAGTATGGGCCCTGAATAAATGGGAATGTGTTTCTGGAACCCTGTAATACCTAACTGGCTTGGCTGGAGCAGGAGGAAGAGAATCAGGGGTAACACTGGAGTCAGAATATAAATCATCCAAAACATCAAGCACAGGAGGAGTAGCTAAGGGCCTGTGCTGGGGCTTTTTAAGGAAGGTTCGAAGGCGCTTTCTGGAATCAGAATATTCCTGGCCTTGCCACTTGAAATGTTCCCTCATGGTATGCAGAACTTCCCCAAAAGAAATATCCTCAGGAGGGGAGGCCGAGGGGATGGAATCCTCTGCATCAGAGTCCTCATAGGTCTGGAAGAGCTCTTCCTGGCCATCGGAGTGGAGAGAGTCCTCAGAATCTTCATCTGAAGGAATAGGGTCAGAGGGTTCAACCCGGGGCCTCTTAGAAGGAGGCTGGGATCCTCTCTCAGGATGGGCCTGTGAACCTCTAATCATAGAAATTAAGTCTGCGGCCATAGTCATGATTTGTGTCTCTGGAGTAGGCTGAGGTAAGGCTTTAGCAGTAAGATGCTTTGTCTTGCTGGCTGCCTTAGCCCGAGTGTAGGCCTTAATAGACATGGCCATAGGAGGCCTGGCAGCTCCACGTGCAGGAGTGACCTTATCTACAGCAATGGTCTCGGGCATTTCCTCGGTTTCAGTATCCGGAGGAAAATCTATAACTGGCGGAGTGGTATCCGGAATCAGTCGTCGGTAATGCGGTGTCTTCGGTTCGGAGCGGTGGAATAACCGTCTCAGAGAGAACCGGAGCACTCGCGGTAGGTTTTGGCATGGGGTCGGTGGTAGACGCGGGCCGAGGATGTCTGTCCCGGTCTTTTCGTTTCTTGGGAGTTTGCGATGTCGGAAGTTCCGACGGCATTGTATAAGCAAATTTTTTGCCGAAAAAATCTTCAGCGAACTCCGCCCGGCGCCTGAGAGTGCGCTTATTGAAGCGAGCACAGGCGACACAGGCCGAGACGTCGTGGTCTGGGCCAAGGCAAGGAAGACAGTAAGAGTGGAAATCCTTATGAGGTATTTGTTTACCACAAGAAAGACAATTGTTAACTTTTTCAGTAATTTCTGACATCGGCTGAGGCAAGAAAAGGTCCCCAATGGGGTACTTAGCTTTTTTGATGACTTCGGAATTGAAGAATACAGGAGCTGACCGACCGGCACTTGCGAACTGCTTCTGCTTCGGGCACCGCGCGGCAAGAAAGACTGTAGAAAATGGTGTCGGCTGATGCTTATGTACTCCAGCCGCTCTGAAGTCGGAGAGAAATGCAACATCAGCCGACGTCGGACCCAGACTTTGGAATCCGGCCGACCGAGGGCTGCCTGAGGCAGGACAACCCATATGTTATGACTGCAGTTGCATTCTTGAAGGACATCTTGAGGAGGTTCTGTACAAATTCTAGATGCTGGAGTAAGACATCCTTGCTGTCTGCCTGAATTAGACAATCGTCCAGATAAGGGTAAATTTGAATTCCCTTGAGTCTGCAGTAAGCTTCTACTGGAGCCAGGCACTTGAAGACCCTGGGCGCAGTAGATAATCCAAAGGGCAGTGCAGAGAATTGAAAGTGCCTCGAGCCGGCTTTGAACCTGAGGTATTTTCTGCAATCCTGCCTGATGGGAATGTGTAAATATGCCTCCTAAGTTACCATCCATGCATTCTTGGACAGCATTGAAAGTAGCTGCTGTAGAGTAAGCATCTTGAATTTTGGAATCTCTAGAAAGGTGTTCAAGACCGACAGATCCAGAATGGGTCTCCATGAGTTTTGCTTCCTTGGGACTAGAAAAAGCCTTGAATAAAACCCTTTTCCCATCTCTGAAAGAGGAACCAGTTCTATGGCATTCATAGCCAAAAGAGCTTCCACCTGGTTTAAGGCCTCCGTCCATTGATGTTTTGGAAGGTCTGGCCATCCGCTTGGCCTTGGCAAGGTATGAAAATGGAATTTGTAACCTCTTAAAACCACATCCAAAACCCATTTGTCTTGGGTTATTTGAGTCCAATTTTGATAAAAAAGCAAGAGTTTTCCTCCGAGAGGGGCTTCCAGGCAAATAGTTCCTGTCGCCCCACAGAGGGAGTCATTGAGTTTGTTTCCTTTGAGATTATGACCTGTCCTCTCCTCCCCTAGGGGTGGAAACAGTCCACTGTCTTGGTCTATAAGCAGTTTGTGTTTGAGGCCTCCCTCTGGAACGTCTATACCTATCCCTCTGAGGCCTGTCTGAAGTGGGAAAGGACCAATTTTTTGAAGGCCAATTCCTGATAAATCTAGGAGGCTGAACTTGTAAAAAATCTTTAACGGTTTGCATGGATTTCGCCTTATCCTCCATCTTTTTAATCACCTCTTCAGCTTTTGATCCAAATAAAACATTATGTTGAACAGGAGCATCCAATAATTTAGCCTTTACCTTTTCAGGTAAATTTTGTTCCTTTAGCCATGCATGCCTTCTAATGACTGTGCCAGAGGCCGCAGCCCTACAAGAAGCCTCCAAGGCATCAAATCCATAGTGTAAACCATGCTTCCCAACCTGTTCAGTGGCATGCAATAAGTCATGTAATTCCTTATCTGCACAGGCAGAAATGGAAGTAAGCTTTTGTTCTAAGACAGACAATAGAAATTGCTGGTATTTAAACATATGAAACTGACAGTTTAAAGCCCTAATGGACAAAGTAGCAGAAGTGTACACCTTTTTGCCCCATCTTTCTAAGGATCGAGAATCCTTTTCAGTAGGAATAGGATTTTTGGCAGAAGCGGCCTTAACTCCCTTAGGACCCTGAGAAATGGTTTCAGGGTCAGCAGAAGGGTTCTTATATAAAAACTGATGGGAATCAGGAACCCTGCAATATCTATCAGGCTTAACAGGAGCAGGAGGAAGAGAGTCAGGGGTTAAGTTAGCCTCCGAAAAGGCATCATCCACAATATCCAAAACAGGAGGAATAGCCAGGGGTCTATGTTGGGGAAGAAGAAGAAATTCCCTCAGTCTTTTCTTGGATTCCGAATACTCCTGTCCTTCCCAGTGGAAATGTTCCCTCATTTCATGCAAAGTTTCCCCAAAAGAGAAATCCTCAGGGGGAGAGGCTGAAGGAATGGATTCTTCAGCATCAGAATCCTCATAAGGAGGGAAAGAATATTCCTGATCAGAAGAAGAAACTGAGGAAACAGAAGCCTGATAAGAGGAATCATAAGAAACATCCTGCCTTGGCCTTTTGTCTTTAGGGGGATGAGAACCCCTAATCATAGAAAGTAAATCCTCCGCCAACTTGAGTAACTGTTTCTGTGACTTGGGAGCCGGTTCAGAAGAGGCCTGTGTAGAAGTCTTTGATTTTGAAGGAGTCTTTGCCTTTGTCTTTGGCTTTGCCTTTATTAGTAGCAGAGTAGGCCTGAAAACACCTTCGGAAGCCGGTACCTGCACAGCGGCACCGGACCCATCTGAAGGAGCATTGTCCGAAGGTCCTGCAACAGAAATGTTTAAAGGCCTGGTTGGCTCCTCATGAGAGTCCGTTTCGGCAGTCTGTTCTGAAATGGCCGACGACAGGAGCTGCAAAAGCACCTCACTGACGGCCAAACCTGAAGCTGGCTCCGCTTGTGCGCTATCATCAGATTTGGACCTCGAAGGCCTGTCTTTATCCTTGCGACGTTTGTGAACTCCAGTAGCCGGGACCATATCAGACGACATTTTGTAGTTAAAGCGCCTACCGAAGTAATGAAAAGCAAAATCGTACCTTCGCTTAATTGTACGTTGATTGAATCTAGCACAAAACCGACAACTAGCTACGTCGTGGTCAGGGCCCAAGCAAGGAATACAGTAAGAATGAAAATCCTTATGAGGTATTTGCTTCCCACATGAAATACAATTAACTTTCTGACATCGGAGTGGAGCAAGAAAAGAGTTTCCCCAACGGGGTACTTAGCTTTGAGTGGAGAAGTCTTCGGACCGAAGTATATCAGTAAAATTCGTCAGGAGTAAGCCGACCGGCACTTGCGAACTGCTATCACCGCACGGCAAGAAAGACTGGAGAAGATGGCGTCGGCTGTCAGCTTTGTACTCCTGGCGCTCTGACTTCAGGGAGCATGGTAGAACAGCCGACGCCGGACCCAGACTTTGGGATTCTGACCGACCGAGGGCTGCCTGCCGGCAGGGTAGAACCCTACAGTCATGACTGCAACAGTGAAACACGATGAACATCTGCTTCGGGCTCCTCGGCAAGAAAGACTGATGCAATGGTGTCGGCTGCCTGTTTTTATACCACTGACGACCTAATGTCAGTCCTGAAGCAACAGCAACCAAAGCAGAAATACTAAGCCTCTGGTATTCGGGCCAACTGAGGGCTACCCCTAGCAGGATAACCCAAGTGTGATCATCGCAACAATGAAACACGAAGAACATCCCTGAAGTCCAGAGGCTGCTCTATTAGAAAGTCAAGAAAGAGACCTTGAAATTAGAGTGGGGGGTGAACCTTGGAAGAGTTGGTAAAGTATAAAGGAAAGAATACATTGTCCACATGTAAGTAAACCACTGACTGTCCCTACAAGAATGGCATCCTGCCCCCATACCCAAGCTACAAAACTCAAGTAAAAATTCTGTCAAAAAAAATAAAATTTTTCACACGAAATGTTCAAATAAGTCTTTACACATACACTCCTTTAGAAATGCAATGACACTCCAAAATAAAAACATTTGTGAACTAAACCACATATTTTAGTCAAAAAAACAAGTCTTCCAACATAAAAATAAAATCACAGGTATGTTTTGTCCAGCTTTGAAAGATTGTTAGTTGACCCAGCTGACAGACTATTCCATGGAGACCATTAAGCACCAAAAAAGCTCTGAAGCTCTCAGTGCTCCAACTAACTTAATATGGAACACTGAAAGCTAAATGATGACAGGGAAGGAGGACCCACACAGAACTAGTGGGATACTTGGCAACTCTACTTTCCTAAGAAATTAAGCCTATATCCCTGAGCTAAGATTTGTGAAATCCATTAGTCCTCTATTTTTTTTCTACTCTTCTACAATCATGGCTAGGTGTTGCCCTATTCTTCTGGCAGTGATAGAGGGAGGAATAGCTGGGTAGGATTTGGTGGTAGGAGGTATGGTAAAGTTGTGTAAGTAATCTTACTGTAACAGTAGATATTTGAATGATCACTGGTACAGTAGTCTTAGCTATGAGGGTTATGTACTGACAAGGATATAACAGGTGGCCAGTTTCAAAAGCTTCAAGGCACCTCCCAAATGCCAAAACATTCCTGCAGCTCAAGCTGATCTAACTAAACAAGTTTGGGTGTAATGTCCTTCATAGCTTTACAGCAAATAGACAGGATGGCTGAGCCCAAAAAAGAAAAAGCTAGGAGCGCTAAGAAATAAATGTCCCCACACTACAATATAAAGCACACCAAAAAAACAAGGAAGAGGAAGGAAGTGGCTAAAGCAGCAGAGATAATGTGAACACCTACAGTTATGGCAAGTTTATTTAAACAGTACCATGTTCATCATAATGATCACTGTTGCAGTAGTCTTAGCTATATGGGTTTTTAACCCTAGCTATGGGAGGTCGAATGAGAAGAGTTCTAAGAGCTCCTGGAGAAGGGTTCGGAGAAGAGTCCAAAAAAGCCTGATATGGACCTAAAGAAGGAATCAAGCTTACACTGCTTTGTAAAAGCAGCTTCTAGAACACTTCAAAAATTCAACCCTTTCCAAAAAGCCACAGATGAAACCAAGCCCTGACAGAGTGGGCCTTGACCCTGTCTGCAATACTTTTGTTATGATGAGTCTAGCAAAAGTAGTTTTAGATAACCATTTGGGAATAGTCTGTTTTAACACACGTCCTTTCTTACCTTCACAAGAAATGAATTATGTACTTACCATAACTTTATCTGTGTTATCCGTAGTCACAATTCATCACATAAGGGTCTAGGAACCGATATCAGATCTGAGCCGGCACACTAGACAACAGCTTAGCTCAAGCTCCTCCCATCCCATAATGTACTGCTGCCCTCTAACCCCTCGGATCGAGTTTGCCCTGGAGACAGAAAACAGAAAAGACCCGCCACCAAAAGGTCCACCCAACTCCTGCCAATCCTTCAGGAGAGGGGGTGGGGGGGGTGGGACCATGATGAATGGTGACTATGGATAACAGATACCAAGTTATGGTAAGTACCAACTATTAATCTGATGTTATCCTAGTCACCATTCATCACGTATGGGGCAGAGCCCCAGCTACCAGATATTCTTGGGTGGCCTCAAGGAAGGACATGGCAAAAAAGTACAGTTGTGTACACTTACCATAAATGTAGATGTTCGAGTGTATTCACTGTTGCAGTCATCACATTTGGGTTATCTGCTTGCAGTAGCCCTCAGTCGGCCTGATTATCAAAGTCTTGGGTCCTGCGTCGGTTGCAGTCTCATCTTCCATTACGTCAGGTAGCCAGGGGTATAAAGCATGCAGCCAACGCCATTACATCAATTTTTCTTGCCCCAGATGTCAGGTGCCCCCATAATGGGAAGCAATTATATATACAAGGTTACACCTCCAACAAAAAAGCAAATACACCAAAAAGCTTTAAACATAGTAAGCAAGAACAGAGGTATAGCCAACAGAAGTCAGAGGGCTGGAGGGAGGGTAGCTAGGACTGCAACAGTGAATACACTCAAACATCTACATTTATGGAAAGTGTACACAACTGTACTATGTTCTTTGTGTTTCACTGTTGCAGTCATCACATTTGGGTACATCCCCAAAGCTAAGTATGGGAGGAGGAAATTAGCATTAGGACCAGCTGTAAGGCCCTGCAAGACTGCAGTGGCAACGCCAGCTCTGGATTTAGAGAAAATTGGCAAATGGTAATGCTTGGTGAAGGTATGTACAGAACTCCAGGTAGCAGCTTCTAAGATGTCCCTAGTAGAGACACCTCTGAGTAAGGCTGTAGAGGTAGCTGTAGCCCTGGTTGAAATGTGGTCTAAACCCCTGTGGGGTAGGTTTTCCATGGTTCTTATAGCAGAAATGAATGCAATGGCCTATCCATTTAGAAATGGTTTGCTTTGAAATGGCCTTCCCCTCTGCCCCTGTAGCAAATGCAACCAGCAGCTGTTCAGATTTCATGAGAGGTTTAGTCCTGTCCAAATAAAATCTAAGTTGTCTGTGCAAATCTAAGGAGTGCAGTATTCATTCCCTTTTGTTCTATGGATTAGAAAAAAAAAGGTTGGCAAATGAATGGACTGATTAAGGGCCACACTGGATACCACCTTAGGCATGAAGGAGGGATTGGTCCTGAGCGACACCCTGTCCACTTGAAAAATGATGAAAGGCTCCACTGCCATGAGAGCCTGTAATTCAGACACCCTTCTTGTTGAAGTGATGGCTAAAAGGAAGGCTGTTTTCCAAAAAGGAATTTCAACTCTGCATTTGCAGCTGGCTCAAAAGGAGGTAGGGTGAGGTTTTCCAATACAAAGTTAAGGTCCCAGGCTGGAGTCAGGGCTCTCCTGCGTGGTTTTAAGTTTTTGGCCCCCCTGAGGAACTGTTTCAGCAGTAGGTGAGAGAAGAGGGTGGGGTTCTGTGTGGCAATGAGCTGAAATGGCTGAGGCATGAATTTTAATGGAGGAAAAAAGGCCCCTGTGAAGCATCTTAGTTAAGTAATAAAGAATCTGAGGTAAATTGGGTGCTGCTGTGCCCATCCCCCGAGTTTGGTTCCAGGAAAAAAAAATCTTTTCCATTTTTAGCATAGGACTTTCTAGTACTAGGCCTCCTTGCCTCCAGAATGACATCCAACACTTGCTTACTAAGGGATGGTAATGGAGAGATCAGGTAATTAGCCAGGCTGCCAAGTTCAAGGTTTGAAGCTGTGGGTGTAGAATCTGGCCCTCCTACTGGGACAGCAGCACAAGGGTCTGAGGCAGGTGCCATGGTGCCAGCAGTGACACTGCGCAGAAGGGGGTACCAGTGTTGGCTTGGCCAGTCTGGTGCAATCAGTATTGTCCTTGGTTTGCCCTGTTTGATCTTTAGTAGTACCTTGGAGAGGAGAGGCAGAGGGGGAATGCATAAACTGATAGGTCTTTCCAGGTGCAGGACAGGTCATCCCACTTTCCGAGCTTGTTTGTCGGGAGTCCTTGTGCAGAATATTTCCAACTAGTAGTTCTGAGGGGAGACGAACAGGTCTATATCTGGGCTCCCCCATTTGTTTCTCAACATGTTAAATATGTTTGGTTCCAGTTTCCACTCATGTGGGTCCATCAGATTTCTGCTTACTTCGTCTGCCAGTGTATTTAACTTTCTTGGCAGGAATTGAGCCTGTAGTTGCACTTGGCAGCTCAAGGCTGTGTTCCACAGAGCCATGGCTAGTCTGCAGAGAGGGTATGAGTGGGTCCCCCCTACTTGGTCATGTACGACATAACGGTGGTGTTGTCCGTTTTTTCCATTAGTTGCCCTAGACGAATGTGGTCCTTAAAGGCTGACAGAGCACTCTGTACAGCTAACATTTCTTTTTGATTGACATGCAGGTGCATTTGACTTCGGTTCCATTTGCCCTGAATGCACTTCCCTGCCAAGTGAGCCCCCGATGCACAGTCTGATGAGTCTGTTGTTAGGGTTTGGGCGGCAGGGGGTAAAGTGAATGGCAGTCCCTTGTTTTGGTGGCAGGCCTCTGCCCACCAAAGGAATTCTAATCTGTAGACAAGGTATAATAGGAATCATTGCTTCTAGATCCTGAGAATGTTGACACCATAGGCTTTTTTAGATACCATTGTAGTTTCCTCATATGCAGTCTTGAATATGGAATCAGAAGAATGCAAGAGGCCATGAACCCCAGGGCTTGCAGTATTTTACTTGCAAACAGCTGGGTCTTTGTGGCCAGTAGTTTGAAGTAGATTGTCAAATGAACTCGTTTGTCTGGCATGAGGAAAGCCATCTGGGAAGTTGTGTTCAAGCTTGCTCCCAGGAATACAATTTGTTAGCAGGGTACCAGATGTGATTTATTTTCGTTTATGGTGTACCCCAGAGAAGTTAGCAATTTTTGTACGAACGCCAGAAGATTCAATAGTATGTCCGGCTTTCTGCCGGAATCAGACAATTGTCCAGGTATGGATATATTTGGATATTTCTTTGCCTGCAAAATGAAATGACTGGAGCTAGGCACTTTGTGAATACCATGGGCATAGTAGATAAGCCAAAGGGCAGTGCAGAAAACTGATGGTGCATGTAGCCTGCTTTGAAGCATAGGTATCTTCTGCAAGATTCCCTTATTGGGATGTGCAGGTAGGCTTCCTTTAAATCCAGTGTTGCAAACCAGGCATCCTTGCCTAGCACAGGAAGCAGATGAAGAGTTGGCATCTTGAATTTTGGGATCACCAAAAAAGTGTTTAGGATAGGACCATCAGGAGTTGTCTTTTCTGGGCACCAGGAAAAGTCTTGAGTAGAAACCTTGTCCCCTTTCCTCTTCTGGAACAGGATGAATAGCCCTGATGCTTAAGAGAGAGAGAGTTTGCTTTTGAGACTCTGCCCACTGATTTGGGGTTACATCTGGCCAACCGTTTGGGGTTGGTAAGGAGTGAAAGTGGAATCTGTATCCTTGGGAAACTATTTAAAATCCATTTATCCTGGGTAATGAGTTCCCAATTTTTTGCCTGCAGGGCAATCTTTCCCCCTAAAGAAGCAGTCAGTTGTGCACGGCTTGGAAGATTTAAAGTTAAGTCATTGAGACAGTTTACCATGGGGGGTCGTACCACTCCCAGCTTTGGAAGTGGGAGCCCCCACTGCTTAGGCCTGTGAGTACCTTGGGACTGAAGCCGGGGTGTTCTGCTGGTTCTGGGTTTGGACTGAAGGCCTGGAAGAGGCAGGAAGGACCAATTTTTAGAGGACCAATGCCTACTAAATCTGGGAGGCTGTACTTGCAAAAAACTAACAGTTTGCACAGATTTTGCTTTTTCCTCCATCTTTTCAAATACTACTACTGCTTTGTTGCTAAACAGGTGGTCTTGGTTTAAGGGAGCATCCAGCAATTTAGCTTTAACATGATCTGGCAAAAATTGCTTCTTAAGCCAAGCATGCCTTCTAAGAATAGACCCAGTGACAGCAGCCCTGCAAGATGCCTCTAGTGAATCAAAACCACGTTGCAAAGTATGTTTTCCAACTTGCTCAGCAGAATGCATTAAATCCTGTATATCTATTTTCAGCACAGTCAGAAATCAACATAATTTTCTGTTTAAGCAATCCAATAATATGCTGCTGATACTTTAGCATATGAAACTGGCAGTTTAAGGCCCTAATAGCCAAGGTTGCAGAAGTGTATACCTACTTAACCCATCTATCCAGCATCCTGGAATCTGACAGAGGGGGTAGGATTTTTGGCAGAAGTAGCCTTAATGCCCTTGGGTCCCTGTGAAATGGTCACAGGATCTGCAGTAGGATTCTTAAAGAGTAACTTGAGAGAGTCAGGAACCCTGTAATATCTATCAGATTTTCTGGGAGCAGGTGGTAGAGAGTCAGGGACCAAGCTAGATTTCGAAAAGGCATCAACAATGTCCAGTACAGGGGGGATAGCTAAAGGCCTGTGTTGTGGCAGGAGTAAGAAATCCCTAAGCCTCTTTTTAGAGTCAGAGTAATCCTGGCTTTCCCAGTGAAAATGCTTCCTAAGAATATGCAAGGTTTCACCAAAACAGAAATCCTCTGGGGGGGGCAGAGGGAATAGAGTCCTCTGCATCAGAATCCTCATAGGTAGATAAGGGTAAATCCTGGTCATCAGCGGAAACAAATTTCAGAGTCCTGATCAGAAGAATCATAAGTAAACTCAGTCTTAGATCTCGTAGAGGGGGGAAGGGTGGCTTCCCCTGATTAGAGTAATAAGGTCTTCAGCCATCCTTATCAGTTTTTTAGGCATAGAGGCCTGACCATGCAGTCAGGGCGTTGATTTTCTAGGCATGGATCGAGTTTTAGGCCTAGAAGAAGTCAGTTTAATATGCAAGTCAGTAGGCCTGAATGCACCCACAGAAGCTGGTGCCTGCATAGCAGCTCAGGACCCATCCAAGGTAGAGACATCCGCAGGTTCCACAGTTGAAGCATCTCGCGGCATACCGGACTTCGAATGGGTCTCAGTAGAGGCCTGCGAATCAGAAGTAGCGGGTATCAGGGGCTGCGAAAGCGCCTCACTGAGCACCGGAGAACTGGCGACTAGCTTAGAAGCGTCGTTAGCGGCTTTGGACCTATGTGGTCTGTCTTTATCTTTGCATTTTTTTTGGAATGTCTGTAGTCGGGTGGCTTACCAAAGCCATATCTGGATAATTGAACAGAGTACCAAAATATTTAGAAGCGTAAATAAACAAACAGTACGTTGTTTAAATACGGCACAAAACCAACAGCGAGGTACGTCATGGTCAGGGTCTAAACAAGGAATGCAATACGAATGAAAATCTTTATGAGGTATGTGCTTTCCACAAGAAATACAATTAACTTTTACTGACATCAGTTTAGAGCAAGAAAAGGTTTCTCTAATGGGGTACTTCGCTAAGACTTTGGTTCTGAAACCCGAAAATGAAAATTTCAGGAGTCGGACAACCGGCACTTGCGAACTGCTTCTGCTTCATGCACCGCACGTTAAGAAAGACTGATGTACTGGCGTCGGCTGCATTGCTTTATACCCCTGACTACCTGACATCATGGAAGATGAGACAGCAACCAATGCCGGACCCAAGACTTTGATAATCAGGCCGACTGAGGGCTACTGCAAGCAGATAACCCAAATGTGATAACTGCAACAGCGAAACACGAAGAACATCAGTGGAATCAAAGGAAGCCCTTCCTCTAGAAACTAGGTCAAGTTTGTAATGAGATAGGAAGGTATGTGGCAAAGTCCAAGTTGCCACTGCACAAATGTCATCCAAGGACGGACTACCTACGAAGGCCACTGACATAGCCACTGACCTGGCAGAATTAGCCCTAACTGGTCCAGGCAATGGAGAACCATGAGAGGAATATATGAAAGACATGCACTGAGAAATCCACCAGGAAATAGTAGTTTTCAAAACAGCTTGGCCCCTTGTGTTACTAGAAAATGCTACAAACAACTGGTCAGAGGCAGAAGGGCTTAGTTCTGTGCAAATAAAATCGAAGCTGTGTATGAACATCCAAGGTGCATAAAATGGTGTAAATGGGAAAAACAGTGGGAGATGGATAGATTAAGGATTGCCTGAGTGGCCACTTTTGGCATAAAGGAAGGGTTGGGTCTCAAGGCCACTGTATCTTTATGAAATATCAAATAGGGAGGTCTGATAGTAAGAGCCTGTAAATTCTGAAACTCTCTTTACTGAAGTTATCGCCACCAAAAAAGGCAGTCTTCCAAGAAAGAGATTTGGTATCACAGGATCCAGCAGGTTCAAAGGGGGGTCTAGTTAGAGTGTAGCACCAGAGTAAGATCCCATGGTGGAGAAGGATCCTTGACTGGAGGACGCAGTAAAAAGACACCTTTCAAAAAGGCTTTGCAGAGGAGTCAGGAAAAAAAGTTATGTACTCACCATAACTTTCCATGTTTGTAGTCCATTTTGCCCTTCATTCCCGCACATGGGTTCGGAGCCGATCCTTGGCTCCAACTCGACCTTTTAGCAAGCTCAAAGTCTTCTAGTTGGCTCGTGGCTAGGTAGGTATCCCATGGTGCACCAGTATAACCCCCAGATCTTGTTTGCTGCTAACTATAGAGAGACGAACAAAAACTAACCAGAAAGAATAATAATAAAAAGGTCTCCACTTGTTAAGAAAAGATTTTTCTGTCTCCAGATCCTACCAGGAAGGGGGTAGGAGGGTCAGTTCGTAAGAATGAAGGGCAAGATGACTACAAACATGGAACATTATGGTGAGTACATAACTTCTTTATGTTCTGTAGTCCTGTCTCGCCTTCATTCTTCCACATGGGACAGCGCCCCTAGCACCTTATTCTTGGGTGGCTCATGGAAAAATACTCCAGAGTACCATGGAACCAAAGGAGGCTCTACCCCTAGAGGTCAAATTCAATTTGTAATGAGTAATAAAGGTGATGAGGGGTAGACCACGTTGCTGCTGCACAAATATTGTCAATTGGAACCCTGGCTTGAAAGGCTGCAGAAATAGACTGAGATCTCGTAGAATGAGCCTTAATTTTGAACGGTAAAGGCTTACCATCGGAAGAATAAATGTAGGATATACAACTGGAGATCCAATTCGAAAGGGTTACTTTGGAAACCGGGAGACCTAATCTGGAGTGGGAGAAAGAAACAAATAATTGGTCCAACTTCTTGAATTCCTTGATCCGGTGTAGATAGACCTGTCCAACTGATGGAATATGTATTCTGCTGCACTGAAATGATTAGGGAAGAACAACGGAAGCTCTATAGTTTGGGTCAAGTTGCTATAAGAGTACATTTTGGGGACAAATGATGGATTAGTACGAAGAGATACTCTGTGTTTGTGGAAAATCAAATAAGGGGGCTTGACAGACGGTGCTTGTAGCTCTGAAACTCGTCTAGCAGATGTGATTGCCACCAGAAACAAAGTCTTCCAAGACAGAAATTTCAAAAAACACGAATGAGCTGGTTCAAAGGGTGGAGATGTTAATTTAGACAGAACGAAGTTTAGATCCCATGAAGCTACTGGTTCCTGAAAAGGTAGTCTCAACAAAGTAGCACCTTTAAGGAAGGTCTTACACAATCTGTGTGACATCAGATTGGACTCATGTTGACCCAAATGAAAATTTGATATTGCCAACTGAACCCTAATTGTGGCAGCAGCAGAGCCCTGGTGAAACAGTTCAGACAAGAATTCCAATACCACTGGAATAGATGCAGTATAAGGGTCAACATTCCTTTCCTCAGCCCAGATAGAAAACCTTCTCCATTTACTGGTGTATAACTTTCTAGTGGAGGGTTTATGAGAAGATGCAAGAATGTGAGTCATTGAGGGTGAGAAACCATGAAGCCTGACTAGGGATGGAACTGGAGCAGCTAAGCTGTCAAACTGAGGGTGTGGAGGTTGGAAAGAAGAGAGCCTGACATGTGTGTCAACAGACCTGGCACTGGGTCCAGAGTCCATGGGTTGTCTAGTAGGTGGGGCCCAAGAAAGGTGAACCAAACCTGACGAGGCCAGTAAGGAGTGATGAGGATCAATTTGCTTCCCAACAGTTTCGCTTTCTGAATCACCTTGGATATGAGAGGAAAGGGCGGAAAAACAGACGACCCAGGGGCCAATCATGAACAAGTGTGTCTCTCGGTGACACACTGAGGGGGATAAGGGAAAAATAGCTGCTGCATTTGGAGTTGATCAGGCTGGTGAAAAGATCGCAGCAAGGCTGTTCCCATCTGTGGAAAATCAGTTCCGCTATTTCCTGCTTCAGAGACCACTCATGAGGCATCAAGATTGCCCAGCTGAGTGTCGGCTATCACGTTGGTTGTCCCCAGGATGTGCGTTGCTACTAGAAAGCGCTGGGAAGATATCACCCATTTCCAAACACAAACAGCCTCTCAACAGAGTGGGTACGATCTGGTTCCGCCTTGTTTGTTGAGATACCATACTACAGACATGTCTGATTGTATTGCTATCGTCCCAAGAGGAAGAAGGTCGTGGAGTGCTTGCAATGCCAGAAGCACTGCCCTCATCTCTAGGACATTGATATGCAGGTGGGCCTCGTGATCTTGCCATGTGCCTTGGACAGTCCTGCCTAGATAATGCCCTCCCCCACCCTGTGAGGCATCCGTGGTCACAGTAGCAATGGGCTGGCGAGGGAGGAATGGAGTGCCTGTCGTTATCTGGTTGGGTTGAATCCAACAACGGAGGCCCTTTTTGAAAGACTCTTAACAGGATGTGGTAGTATAGAGGCAGCTGTTGGAAAGACCACTGGGACGATAGAAGCCATTGAAGAATCTGCATCTGTAGTCTGACCAGAGGCACTAGTAATATGGTGGAGGCCATGGTCCCTAAAAGTTTCAGCACGGTCTTTGCCTTGACTTTCCGGAGGGGGAGAAGATGGAGAACTAAGAGATTCTGTGCTCTTTCTGCTGGAAGATGAGCCAACATGGCAATGGTGTCTATTTCTGCACCTATAAAAGTCACAAATTGAGAGGGCGATAAGTCAGACTTTTCCCAATTTATAGTAATCACCAACTGGGCAAAAAGTTGGATAGTGGCATCTCTGGTTTGAAGATGTAGATGCCTGGGTGAGGAGGTCAGGAGCCAGATATGGAAACACTTGGAATCCTAGACGTCTCAGGTGAGCTGTTACTACTGCCATACACTTGGTGAACACCCTGGGGGCTGTGGTGAGACCACAGGGCACAGCACAAAACTGATAGTGACTGGCTCCCATCCAGAAGCGTAGATGGCTCCTTGATGCTCTGTCCATTTTTATATGGTGGTAGGCATCTTGGAGGTCTATTGAGCACATCCAAGTGTCTTGCCCTAATAGAGGGAGTATAGACTGCAGTGTCACCATCCGGAACTTGTCCTTTACGGATTTGTTTAGTTTGCTGAGGTCCAACATTGTCCTCCAGTCCCCTGGTAGTTTTCGCACTAAAGAATTTAGAGTAAGTTCCGAATTTTACTTTGTCTACGGGGATGGTTTGGATGACTCTGTTTGTGAGCAACTTGTTCTTCTACAGTTGCTTGATCCCTGTGATTGGGTGGAACACCCGGGATCCTCTTGAGAACATGAGGTGGAAGAGAAAAGGGTATGGAGTAACCTCTGGTGATAATTCTTTGTACCCATTTGTCTCGGGTGATACTTAGCCAGGCTTCTGGATACCAAGAAAGGCGACCACCGACCGGCTCCAAAGAAGCACAGTCAGGCCCCACATCAGGAGCGATGATAGAGCCGACCTCTAAACAAATCACAGCCTCCCTGGTTTTGCGGTCTGCCCCTGCCTCTAGGGTGACGTCTACCATTTGCTCCTCCTCCTCTGCCTCTGAAGGAGGAGTCACCATGTGCATCCCGGAAAAACCTCTGGGACTTCTTGAGCCACATTTTGCCACCTCTCTGACCCTTTGGATATGGTCTAGAGGGGATGGTAAAACATACTCCCACGGCAGAGAGAGTTTTTCCTTCTTGCTCGCACCTGGTGAGTGCGTCTTTTACCTTCGGTCCAAATAAGGAAGAAAAGTCAAAGGGGGCGTTGGTAAAGGTAGACTTGAATGGCTCCACAAAATTACACAAACGCATACAGGAGTGCCTCCTAAGGGAAACTCCTGAATCCGCTGCGCTGCTCGCTCCATCGGCTGCATAAGAAATCAGCCTCATGGACGAGTTAACAATGGAATTCAAGGTGGCCAACTGAGCAGACACCTTATCAGGGACTCCATTAAATGTACCTTGTAGAGTCTCTCAACTCTTTAAGGAGATCTCTCTGAAGCCTCGTAAAATGTGTTAGGTAGTTCAACGATCTGAGAGTAAATGCCACTGACGAAAAGATACGCTTCCCATATCTGTCCATCGTTCAAGACCCCTTGTTCAGCAGATGGACAGATGAAGTCTCCGCTAATTCCTTCATGGTGGCCACCACCATGGCACCTACGGGAACATCCTTGGATAAAAATTCCTTCTCCTTGGGGGCTGACAAAAATTTACTGCGTCTCCTGGGGACAGGCTCCACGGCATCATGAGTCTCCCACACCTTTCGACTAACAAGCTCTAAAAGTTGTCAAAAGGTGGAGACACCAAAGAGGCTGAAGGTTGAGACCCGAAAGCCTTCAGGTACACAGACTACAAATCAGAAGGGGTAAGAGTGGGCCAGCTGCACCTCAGCTTAAGGATCTCGAAGATGTCCACAAAGGAGACAAAGGATGACTTGGGGACCCCTTTGGACTCCTCGAGGTCGATGTCGGAGGTAAGAGACTCATCCTGGGAGTCTACATGCTTCCTCTTGCATGTCTTCCAAGGGGGCTCCTCAGAAGGGTATTCCGGGGGAGGTCTCGGAAGAGTGGGGGCCACCAACCAGGATCTCCTGAGGCTGCAGGTCTCTGCTGTCTAGAGAGGGAGTAGGTGCTGAGACGGAGGTCGGTGGCCGAGGGGGAAGATTGTCGGTACACCTAGGTGGAGCTGATAGGGACACCACACTCATCTCAAAGACTAACGTCTCCGGTTGCAAAGACCTCCCTGGCTCCGAGGAGACTGAGGAAGTCATCGGCTCCGAGATAGATGTAGGGTCCGAACTCACCCTAGCAGATGCACCAAGAGGGAGACTCGGAATCAAAGAGGTCCTGTTCCAGGCATCCCTGTCGGGGCCGACTGGGGAGCTTCGGCTCCTAGACACCATGGATGGCACCGAAGATGTCTGTGTGGAACTTGGCTCAGAGACACCCTAGGGGGGGCTGGTACCGAGCACTCGGTCTCTGAAGGCCCAGCATGGCTCGGAGGAACCACAGAAGGGGAAATGGACTCAAGTGGCTCCGGAACAGACTGGGTCAGAGCCAACAGCATTATGGACAAGGCAGAGGACTTCAGGAGTCTTAGCACTACTCTCTCCACATCATCTTCCGATAGGCTTCTGGAGGATCTGGAAGACAGTGTCGGAGATCTAGACCTCTAAGATAGGGGAACCTTACAGTTGGAGAGACCGGTAAAGGATCTCTGGACCAACTCCGATGTCTGCTATCAGTGGTCAGCTCCCAACTGCCTGGGGCCGACACTGTAGCCATAGTAGCTACGCACTCTATCGGTTCTGAAATCAGTGGAGCTGTGGAGGGAGAAGACTTGTCTGGTTTCGACATTTTGGGAGGCGGTTCCAAGGCACCAGATGGTGCCAGGGAATGCCTCTTGGAAGGTTTAGCCTTTTCTTTCTTGGATCCATGCAATTTAGAAGAGGAAGACGAACTGGCCAAGTCTTCCTCAAATGAAGAACTAAGGAAACCTTTTAATATCAGTTTATTCTTTCGCTCCTGTAATACCCTGGCACTGAAAGAATGGCAAAACAAAAGTTTCTTGTAAATGGATGGCTCCGAGGCAATACACACAATTACTGTGGCCATTGGTAATAGACATCTTCTGCGAGCATTTCACACATTTCTTAAACCCAGAGTGTTTATGATCTTTTGCCTCCTCAGACATAGCACTGAAGATGCAGCAATGGGACACAAGCTAAACACAGAGAGGACTAGGTCCTCTAACAAACAACCTAGCCCTTACCTGCACTAACAATCACACAACCACAAGGACTAGGTCCCTCCAATTCAAACGGGCCTAGCCCTGGGTAGAAAGGAAGAGAGAAACCTAGGTCCTCTAACTCAAACAGACCTAGAAAGGAGGACAGAAAGGTCTGGACTACCAAAAATACTGACACACACACCACACACACAAGGTAGAGGCCTCTATACAATCAGTATGTCAACTAAGGTAAATATCCAACAAATAACTCTGCGGATTACTCCAAAACTAATTAGCTAAGCTAATAACACCGCACACTAAGGAACACTAAAAAGCTAAGCTAATAACATTGCACTATAAAGAACTCTATATACAGAAAGTTAAATTGAGCGCAAAGCTCACTAACAGCAAGCACTAATTATCAAACTGCTAAATTACTAATTGTCTAAAACTAAACTAGCACAGTAAACAACTAGGGGCAAAAATATCCGTCAAGTGGAACAAAACTGGCACACAGGATACCAAGGAGAACAACAGGGCCAACAGCCACCAATTCTCAACAATAATGCATTAAACAGAGGAAAAAGTACTTCAGTAGACTAAACTAGTCTAACAATAGAAAAAAACCCACTAGCAAGGCTATATAACACGAAAAGTTAAGCTGTAATATAGAAAAGTAGCAAAATGTGTAAAAACTTAGCCACGGCCAAGAAGCACATCTGAACTCGTCGATGCGGCAAACGAGATCTGGGGATTATACTGGTGCGCCATGGGATACCTACCTATCCATGAGCCAACTAGAAGACTTTAAGCTTGCTAAAAGACCGAGTCGAAGCAGAGGATCGGCTCCGAACCGAACCCATGTGTAAGAATGAAGGCTAGATAGGACTACAGAACATCATAGGTTCATTACTGAGACGGACATTATAAATTGCTTCTAATTGGACTTTGACAGTAGAGAAATTGGTGCCATCCTGAAAAAGGGAAATCAAGAAAAGAACAATGTCAAATAGGTGCTGAAAATGGATCTAGATTTCGGCCTTTAGCCCAGACAGAGAATCTCTTCCAATTGATTCTATACACGTTCTTAGTAGATGACTTCTGAGAAGCAAGGATAATGTCCTTCACAGGGGATGCAAGCCTGGATTTAGCAACAATCACTGGAAATTGACAAACCAAGCTGTCGGACAAAGGGTCTACAAATCTAGAAGTGGACAGAGCAACGGATGGGAAAATAAGATCCGGAATCAGATCAAGCACCCAAGGGGGGCACCTGAGATGAGACCATAGAAGAGGAAACCACACCTGCCAAGGCCAAAAGTGAGCAATGAGGATCAACTTCATCCTAAGGCATCTTGCTTTCTGAAGTACTCTCAGAATTAAGGGTAATGGTAGGAGGGCATAAAGGAGACCCGAAATCCAATCGAGAGTCAAAACATCCATGGGGGACTCATCCTCAGAGTGGATCAAAGCAAAGTAATTGATGCATTTGTTGTTGAGAGGGGAAGCAAACTGATAATAGCTCGGCTGACCCCAATGACCGAAGATCTGCTTCGCCAGTAACGGACTCAAGGACCACTCGTGAGGGGGCAGAATAGCCCTGCTCAGTTTGCCCGCCGGCACGTTGAATGCTCCAGGAATATGCATTGCAAAGAGAAAGCACACAAGGACACCACCCACTCCCAAACCCTCATGGTCTGGCGACAAAGCAGATAAAGTATAGTTGTGTACACTTAACATAAATGTAGATGTTAGAGTGTATTCACTGTTGCAGTCATTACATTTGGGTAATCTGCTGACAGGTTTGCCCTCAGTCGTCCTGAATAACAAGGTCTTGGGTCCTGTGTCAGTTGTTCTCTCTTCTTCCATGACGTCAGGTCATCAGGGGTATAAAACATGCAGCCAACGCTATTTTAATCAGTTTTTCTTGCCCCAGATTGTCAGGTGCCCCCCAAATGGGGAGCAAAATATATATATATATAAATATACATGTAATTTAGAACACAAACAATATACCTCCAACTGAAAGCAAATACACCAAAAAGGCTTTTGAGCATAGTAAAAGAAAGAAGAGGTATAATAAGAGAGAAATAGGGGGCTGGCGGGTGGGTATCCAGGACTGCAACAGTGAATATACTCTAACATCTACATTTATGGTAAGTGTACACAACTGTACTATGTTCTTCGTGTTTCACTGTTGCAGTCATTACATTTGGGTAGAATCCCAAAGTTATGGTTGGGAGGATGGAATTATACAGCATTAGGAGAAGAGGAGGATGAGTGTGAGGGCAGCACCAAGGATCAAATGGTGGAAATTGAAAAATGGTAATTGTGAGGTGATGTTCAGGGAAGAGTTAAGACAGGCACTGGATGGCAATGAAGAGTTTCCGCCTAACTGGGTAACTACAGCAGAACTAGTAAGAGATGGCTAGAAAGGTGTTTGGTGTGACATCTGGAAAGAGGAAGGAGGACAAGGAGACCTGGTGGTAGAATGAAGACGTACAGGAGAGTATACAGAGAAAGAGGTTGGTGAAGAAGTGGGATTGTCAGAGAGATGAAGAAAGTAGACAAGAGTATAAGGAGATGAGGTGCATGGCAAAGAGAGAGGTGGTGAAGGCTATGGAGATAAGGCGTATGATGAGTTGTATAAAAGATTGGACACTAAGGAGGGAGAAAAGGACCTGTACCGATTGGCTAGACAGGGGGACCGAGCTACTAAAGATGTGCAGCAGGTAAGGGTGATAAAGGATAATGAGGGAAACGTACTCACAAGCGAGGAGATTGTGTTGAGCAGATGGAAAGAGTACTTTGAGGGGCTGATGAATGAAGAGAATGAGGGGGAGAGAAGGTTGGATGCTGTGCAAATAGTGAATCATGAAGCGCAGTGGATTAGCAAGGAGGAAGTAAGGACAGCTATGAAGAGGATGAAGAACGGAAAGGCTGTTGGTCCAGATGACATACCTGTGGAAGCATGGAGGTGTTTAGGTGAAATGGCAGTGGAGTTTTTAACTAGATTGTTTAATGAAATCTTGGAAAGTGAGAGGATGCCTGAGGAATGGAGAATAAGTGTTTTGGTACAGATTTTTAAGAATAAGGGTGATGTGCAGAGCTGTAGTAACTACAGAGGGATTAAACTGATCAGCCACAGCATGAAGTTATGGGAAAGAGTAGTGGAAACTAGGTTAAGAAGGGAGGTGATGATTAGTGATCAGCAGTATGGTTCCATGTCAGGAAAGAGCACTACAGATGCGATGTTTGCTTTGAGAGTGTTGATGGAGAAGTACAGAAAATGCCAGAAGGAGTTGCATTGTGTCTTTGTGGATTTAGAGAAAGCATATGACAGGGTGCCTAGAGAGGAGTTGTGGTATTGTATGAGGAAGTCGGAAGTGTCCGAGAAGTATGTAAGAGTGGTACAGGATATGTACAAGGGTAGTGTGACAGAGGTGAGGTCTGCAGTGGGAGTGAAGGATGCGTTTAAGGTGGAGGTGGGATTACATCAAGGTTCAGCTCTGAGCCCTTTCATATTTGTAAAGGTGATGGACAGGTTGACAGACGAGATCAGACAGGGGTCCCCGTGGACTATGATGTTTGCAGATGAAATTGTGATCTGTAGTGAGAATACGGAATAGATGGAGGAAACCCTGGAGAGGTGGAGATATGCTCTAGAGAGAAGAGGAATGAAGGTTAGCAAGACTAAGACAGAATATATGTGTGTGACCGAGAGGGAGGATAGAGGAATGGTGAGGATGCAGGGAGTAGAGGTGGTGAAGGTGGATGAGTTTAAATACTTGAGATCAACAGTTCAGAGTAATGGTGAGTGTGGAAGAGAGGTGAAGAAGAGAGTACAGCAGGATGGAGTGGGTGGAGAAGAGTGTCAGGAGTGATTTGTGACAGACTAGTACCAGTAAGAGTGAAATGGAAGGTCTACAAGAGGGTAGTGAGACCAGCTATGTTATATGGGTTGGAGACAGTGGCATTGACAAAAAGGCAGGAGTCAGAGCTTGACGTGGCAGAGCTGAAGATGTTAAGATTTGCACTGGGTGTGAGGAGGATGGACAGGATTAGGAATAAGTATATTAGAAGGTCAGCCCAGGTTGGAAGGTTTGGAGACAAAGACAGAGAGGCAAGATTACGTTGGTTTGGACATGTGCTGAGCAAGGATGCAGAGTATATTTGGAAAAAGATGCTAAGGATGAAGCTGCCAGGTAACAGGAAAAGAGGAAGGCCTAAGATAAGGTTTATGGATGTGGTGAGAGAGGACATGCAGGTGGGTTGGTGTGACGGAGCAAGATGCAGAGGACAGGAAGAAATGGAAACAGTTGATCTGCTGTGGTGACCCCTGATGGGAGCAGCTGAAAGGAGGAGGAGTAGCTATAAGGCCCTGCAGGACAGCAGTGGCAAAGCCTGCTCTGGATTTAGAAAAGAGCAGTAAATGGTAATGTTTGGTGAACGTATGAACTGAGCTCCAAGTAGCAGCTTCTAGAATGTCTCTGGTAGGAACCCCTCTGAGAAAGGCTGCAGAAGTAGATGCAGCCCTGGTGGAATGGGATCTGATCCCCTTGAGGACAGGGTTATCATGATGCATGTAGCAGAAACGAATATAACGGCTTATCCATTTTGCAATAGTCTGCTTTGAAATAGCCTTTCCCTCTGCCCCTGCAGCAAATGTCACCAATAATTGCTCAGATTTTCTTAGAGATTTTGTCCTGTTTAAGTAGAATCTTAGTTGTCTGTCTACATCCAGTGAATACAGAATCTGCTCCACCTTGTTCTGTGGATTTGGGAAAAAAGTTGGCAGATGAATGGTCTGATTAAGAGCCACACTGGATACCACCTTAGGCATGAAGGATGGATTGGTCCTGAGGGCCACCCTGTCCGGATAAAAGATAATGAAAAGCTCCACTGCCATGAGAGTCTGTAGTTCTGGAATTCTTCTAGCTGAAGTGACTGCTAAAAGAAAAGCAGTCTTCCAAGAGAGAAATGTTATGTCTGCAGTAGCAGCTGGTTCAAAAGGAGGTAGGGAGAGTTTTTCCAGCACAAAATTGAGGTCCCATGCAGGAGTTGGTGCTCTCCTGGGAGGTCTCAAATTTTTGGCCCCTCTGAGGTACTGCTTTAGCAGGGGATGAGAAAAGAGGAGGCTCTGTGTTGTAATGAGCCAAAATGGCAGAGGCATGGATTTTTATAGAAAAAAAGATAGGCCCTTATGAAGCATCTCAGTTAAATATTGCAGAATCTGAAGAATATTGGGCATTGGTGTTTATTTCTTGTGCTTGGTTCCGGGCACAGAATCTTTTCCATTTATCAGCATAAGATTTTCTACTACTAGGCCTTCTAGCCTCCAAAATGACATCCATCACAGGTTTACTGAGAGATGTGACTGGTGAAATTAGTTGATTAGCCATGCTGCAAGATTCAGAGTTTGGAGCGGAGTGTGCAGAATTTGATAGTTCTGCTGAGACCGTAGATAAGGTGTCTAAGGCAGGTACCACGGAGGAAGGTGTGACATTGCGTAGGAGCGGGTACCAGTGTTGGCGAGGCCAGTCTGGAGCAATCAGAATCATTTTCGGTTTTTCCTGTCTTTCAGAAAAACCTTGAAGTGTAGAGGCAGAGGAGGAAAGGCATAGACTGATAGGTTTTTCCAGCCGAAGGATAGAGCATCCACTTCCCAAGCTTTTAAGTGATGAATTCTTGTGCAGAATTTGTCCAACTGATAGTTTTGGGGAGAGGCAAAAAGATCTATGTCTGGGCTCCCCCATTTTCATGTCAACATGCTGAAAATTTGAGAATCCAGTTTCCATTTGTGTGGGTCCATAAGATTTCTGCTTAGTTCATCTGCCACAGTATTTTGCTTTCCTGGCAGGAATTGAGCTTGCAGATGTATCTGGTAAGTCAAGACTGTGTTCCCACAAGGCCATGGTTAGACTGCAAAGGGGGTATGAGTGGGTAACCCCCTGCTTGTTTATGTACCACATAACTGTGGTGTTGTCCGTCTTTATCAGTAGTTGTCCTGGATGAAGAAAGTCCTTGAAGGCTGTCAGAGCATTATGTACAGCTAGCATTTCTTTCTGGTTGATATGTAGGTGCATTTGATTTGGGTTCCATTCGCCCTGAATGCATCGCCCTGCCAAATGGGCCCCCAAGCATAATCTAATGCGTCTGTAGTCAGGGTTTGGGTGGCAGGGGGTGGAATGAATGACAGTCCCTTGTTTTGGTGACAGGCCTCTGCCCACCATAGGAACTCCTGTTGCAGCCAAGGAATGATAGGAATCATTGTTTCCAGGCTGTGACAATGTTGACTCCATAAGTTTTTTAGGTACCACTGAAGTTTCCTCGTATGCAGTCTTGCATATGGAATTAGTAGAATGCAGGAAGCCATGAACCCCAAGGCCTGCAGAATTTGTCTTGCAGATAGCTGGGTTTTTGTGGCCACTTATTTAAAGTATGCCATCAATTGTATTTGTCTGTCTGGCGTGAGGTAAGCCATCTGGGCAGTTGTATTAAAGTTTGCACCAAGGAATGTAATTATTTGAGAGGGTACCAGCTGTGATTTCTTTTCATTTATGGTGTACCCTAGGCATGTTAGAAGCCTTTTTACAAACGCCAGATGCTATAGAAGAGTGTCCTTGTTTTCTGCCTGAATTAGACAATCGTCCAGATAAGGATAAATTTGAATGTTTCTTTGTCTGCAAATGCAATTACTGGTGCCAAGCACTTTGTGAAGACCCTGGGCGCAGTAGATAAGCCAAATGGCAGTGCACAGAACTGGTAATGCAAATAGCCTGCTTTGAAGCGGAGGTGTCTTCTGCAAGATTCCCTGATTGAGATATGCAGGTAAGCCTCTTAAGTCTAGAGTTACCAACCAGGCATCCTTGCCCAGCATAGGCAGTAACTGTTGTAGAGTCAGCATCTTGAATTTTGGAATGCCCAGGAAAGTTTTTAGAATGGATAAGTCCAGAATTGGACACCATGATTTGTCTTTACCAGGAAAAGTCTTGAATAAAAACCTTGTCCTTTTTCCTTTTCTGGTACTGGTTGAATAGGCCCCATATCCATGAGGGACATAACTTGTTTCTGGGCCTCTGCCCACTGATTTGGAGGCAGATCTGGCCATCCGTTTGGAATTGGCAATGTGCGGAAATTAAATATGTATCCCTGGGATACTATATTTAAAACCCACTTGTCATGGGTAATTAGATGCCAGTTTTGTGCATGAAGTGCTAGTTTTCCCCCCAAAGGGGCTGCCAAAAGATAAGTGCTTGGAAATGGCAGAGGAAAGTCACTGAGACTGATACCGTGGGGGGAGGGGCCTTGCTACTTCCAGATTTGGTGGCAGAGGCACCCCATTGGTTTTGTTCTGTAAGTTCCTTGTGACTGAAACCTGGAGGCTTTGGAGTGTCTGGGTTTGACCTGAGCTGCTCTGTTGGGTACTGGGAAAGGACCAGTTCTTAGTAGGCCAGTGCCTACTGAAACTGGGTGGCTGCACCTGTAGGAAATCTTTTACAGTTTGCATAGATTTAGCTTTGTCTTCCATCTTTTTCAAAACAACTTCTGCCTTGTTACCGAATAGACTGTCCTGTTGTAAAGGAGCATCCAACAATTTTGCTTTAACACGATCAGGCAGATTTTGCTCCTTGAGCCAAGCATGCCTTCTTATCACAGATCCAGTTACCGCGGCCAGTGCAAGAGGCCTCCAAGGAATCAAAACCACATTGCAAAGTATGCTTTCCAACTTGTTCAGCTGAATGCAATAAATCCTGTAACTTTATTTTCCACACAGTGAAAAATAAACATCATTTTCTGTTTCAGTAAGCCCATGACATACTGTTGATATTTAAGCATATGAAATTGACAGTTTAAAGCCCTGATTGCCAGGGTTGCTGACGTGTAAATCTTCTTACCCCATCTATCCAGCACCCTGAAGTTTCCATCAGAAGGGGTAGGATTTTTAGCAGTATAAGCCTTAACACCCTTGGGACCCTGAGAAATTGTTTTAGGGTCAGCAGTAGGGTTTTTAAAAAGAAACTTGTGGGAGTCAGGAGCCCTGTAATATCTGTCTGGCTTACTAGGAGCCGGAGGCAGGAAATCGGAAGCCATGTTGGACTCTGAGAAAATATCAACAATGTCTAAAAACAGGAGTTATAGCCAAAGGCCTACGCTGAGGAAGAAGGAAATCCCCAAGCCTCTTTTTGGATTCTGAAAAATCCTGACTCTCCCAATGAAAATGTTCCCTTAAGGTATGCAAAGTTTCTCCAAAAGAAAAATCCTAAGGAGGAGAAGCAGAAGGGATGGATTCTTCTGCATCAGAATCCTCATAAGATGGAATAGAAAATTCCTGAACAGAAGAGAAATCAGAAGAAATGGAAAGCTGATCTGAAGACTAAATCAGTGCCTTACCTAGGCCTCTTAGCAGGAGGGGGTTGGGAACCCCTGATCAAGGCAATTAAATCCTCAGCCATTTTGATAATTTGTTTTTTAGGCATAGAGGCCTGAACACGTGGCCCATGCGTTGTTTTTTTAGACATAGAAGTTGGTTTTGGCCTTGTTTTTGATGATGGCGTCAGTTTAATATATAAATCTTTAGGCCTGAAAACACCCTCAGAAGCCGGTTCCTGCTCAGTGGCTCCATACCCATCTAAGGGGGAGACATCCATGGGTTCAATAATTGAAGTGTCTCACGGCATACCGGACTCCGAATGGGTCTTGGTAGAGGCCTGCGAATTAAAAGTAGCAGGCATCAGGGGCTGCGAAAGCACCTCACTGAATACCGGTGAACTGGTGACTGGCTTAGGAGAAGCTTCGTCGTCAGTTTTGGACCTCGACGGTCTGTCTGTCTTTTTCTTTGCGTTTTTTGTGAATTCCTGTAGTCTGATTGCTAATAGATGACATTTCTGGATAGTTAGATCTTGAGCCAAAATATTCTGAAGCAAAAATATACCGATGCTTAATAGTGCATTGGTTAAATTTAGCACAAAACCGACAGCAAGGCATGTTGTGGTCAAGGCCTAACCAAGGAATAAAGTACAAATGAAAATCCTTATGAGGTATTTGCTTACCACAAGTAATACAATTATTAAGTTTTACTGACATTGGTAAGGAGCAAGAAAAAGTTTCCCCTAATGGGGTACTTAGCCTTAGATTTGAGACTTTGGTTCTGAAACTCGAAAACGAAAATTTCAGGAGTCGGCACTTGCGAACTGCTTCTGTTTTGGGCACCACGCGGCAAGAAAGACCGATTAAAATGGCGTCGGCTGCATGTTTTATACCCCTGATGACCTGATGCCATGGAAGAAGAGACAGCAACTGACGCAGGACCCAAGACTTTGTAATTCAGGACGATTGAAGGCTACCTGCCAGCAGATTACCCAAATGCAATGATTGCAACAGTGAAACACGAAGAACATCGTGTGCCCTCTTGCTTCTTTTTGTACCACACAACAGCCATGTGGTCTATGTGAACTGCTACTGTCCCAAGAAAAAGGCAGTCCTGAAATGCTTGCAACGATAGAAGAACTGCTCTCACCTCCAGAACATTTATGTGCAGGTCGATCTCTGACTAGGACCACGTCCCTTGGACAGCCTTGGTCTGAAAATGCCCCCCCCCCCAGTAGAGAACCATCCATGACCACCGTGGCCATAGGAACTGGAGAACATCCTGGGAGCACATCCACAAGACATGTCTCCGACATACTGGCAAGAGTCATAATGAGACTGACAGACGGTGGGAAAGAGGGGACCACTGAAGAGCTAGGGTCCACTGCAGTACTCGCATGAAATACCTGGACATCGAAACCAGACAAATGGCAGACATCATAGAGCCTAGAGCTCTTAGAATGAGTGACACTGGAGGCAGAGAGTTTGCTCCAGAAGAGGCTGAACATGACACTGAATAAGAAGGGCATGACGAAGGGTCAGAGCTGCAATCTCAGAGGTTGTGGCCTATAAATTCCACTTGTTCAGATGGGGTCAAGGAAGAATTGGCAAGGTTCACGGTTATCCCCACATGATCTAAGAGACAGAAAAGAAAAAGTACAGTTGTGTACACATACCATAAATATAGATGTTAGAGTGTATTCACTGTTGCAGTCATCAAATTTGGGTTATCCCTGCCAGGGTAGCCCTCGGCCAGCCCAAATACCCGAGGCTTAGTATTTCTGCATCGGTTGCTGTCACTTCAGGACTGACGTCAGGTCGTCAGTAGTATAAAGTAAGGCAGCAAACGCCATTATATCAGTTTTTCTTGCCCTAAATGTCAGGAGACCCCAAGTGGGAGCCAGGTTCTGGTGGAAGAACCCCACCAGTAGAAAGTAAATACCAAAATGTCCCTTGTAAGGTGAGAGAAAAAAAGACGGGGCTAGAGGGAGGGAAACCAGGACTGCAACATAGAATACACTCGAACATCTATATTTATGGTAAGTGTATACAACTGTACTACGTTCGTAGTGTTTCACTGTTGCAGTCATCACATTTAGGTTCATTCCCAAAGCTGAGGAAATGGGTGGAGGCAGTCACTGAGATTAGGGGCTGGCTAGGATGCCCTGCAAGACTACAGTGGCAAAGCCTGTCCTGGATTTGGAGAAGATAGGCAATTGGTAATGTTTAGTGAAGGTGTGAACAGATGTCCAGGTGGCAGCCTCCAGGATGTCCCTGGTGGGGACTCCTCTGAGGAAAGTTGCAGAGGTGGAGGCTGCTCTGGTGGAGTGAGTCCTGACCGGCTTAGGGGGAGGTTTCTATGTTGCTCGTAACAGAAATGGATGCAGTGTGCTATCCATTTGGAAACTGTTTGTTTGGAGATGGCTTTGCCCTCTGCCCCTTTAGCAAAGCTAACCAGCAATTGATCAGACTTTCTGAACAATTTAGTCCTGTCTAGATAGACTCTGAGCTGTCTGTGCACATCTAGACAGTGCAGGATCCTTTCCCCCTTGTTTTGTGGGTTAGAGAAAAAGGTGGGTAAATGAATGGATTAGGTGAGAGCCACACTGGACACCACTTTGGGCTTGAAGGATGGGTTAAGTCCTGAGGGAAACCCTGTCAAGCATGGAAGATGAAGAAGGGCTCAACAGCCATGAGTGTTTGCAACTCGGAGACACATCTGGCAGAAGTGATGGCCAGAAGAAAAGCTGTCTTCCAGGAGAGAAATTACTGAAGATGCTGGTTCGGGGGGGGGGGGCAGGGTGAATTTTTCCAACACAAAGTTAAGGCCCCAAGCTGGAGCAGGTGCTCTTCTGGGTGGCCTCAAGTTGCTAGCCCCTCTTAGGAATTGTTTGAGCAGAGGGTGTGAGAAAAGGGGCTGTTCAGTGGGGACATGAGCAGAGAGAGCACATAGGCATAAACTTTAACAGAGAAAAAGAGAGACCACTGCATAGCAGGTCAGTTAAGTAATCCAGGATAAGATGGAGAGAGGGCTGTGCTGTATCAGCTCCCTTAGCCTGAATCCAGGTGCAGAACGTTTTCCATTTGTCAGCATAACACTTCCTGGTGCTAGGGCGTCTGGCCTCACGTATAACATCTAGAACCTGTTAACAGAGGTTGGCAGACTGATCAGGGTTAGAGAATAAGCCAGGCTGCCAAATTCAGGGTCTGCAATTTGGGATGCATGAATTATCCTTCTCTCTGGGTCAGGAGGGTTGGGGGTCTAAATGAAATGCCAAGGTGGCAGAAGTAAGAGGATGCGCAGCAGTGGGTACCAGTGCTGGCGAGGCCAGTCTGGAGCAATAAGAATTGTCCTTGGTTTTTCCTCCCTTATTTTGAGCAGTACCCTGGGGATGAGAGGTAGTGGTGGAAAGGCATAGACCAACAGATTGACCCAGGGGAAGGACAGGGCATCCACTTTCCAAGCCATGCAGTGATGCTCCCTGGTGCAGAAGTTGCTGAGCTGATGGCTGGCATGGGAGGCAAAGATTTCGACCTTTGGGGTGCCCCTTTTCTGAGTTATTAGGGTGAAGGTTCTTTTGATTAGCTGCCACTCGTGTGGGTGCAGGAGATTTCTGCTTAAGTGGTCTGCCAGAGAGTTTAGAGAACCTGGTAGGAATTGTGCTAACAGGTGGAAATGCATGGCAGAGGCTGTGTGCCAAAGGGTCTTGGCCAGCCTGCACAGAGGGTAACGAGTCCCTTCCTGCTTCTTGATATACCACATCACAGTGGTATTTGTCTGTTTTGATCTGGAGAGCCCCTGGGGAGAAAAGGGGCCTGAAAACTGTCAATGCATGCTGACCAGCCAACATCTCTTTTTAGCTGATGTGCAGATGGATTTGCTGTGGGCTCTATTGGCCCTGTATGCACCTGCCATCCAGGTGTGCACCCCAGGCATAATCTGATGCATCTGTGGTGAGGGTGCGGGCGGGGGGTGGTGAGAAAAGTAGTCCCTTGTTGTGGGAGCATGCTGCTGCCCACCAAAGAAAATCTTTCCGGAGGCAAGGTATCATGGGTATAAGTTTCCAGGTCTTGACAGTGTTGACACCAAAGGGTACCATTAAAGTTTCCTCCTATGCAGTCTGGCATATGGAACGAGTAGAATGTAAGATGCCACTAACCTCAGAGTTTGTAGGATTTTTCTTGCAGATAACTGGGGTCTGGTGGCTAGCTGAGAGAAGTAGGCCGTCAGGTAAGTTTGCTTTCCTGGTGTAAGGAATGTCATCTGGGATGCTGTGTCCAGGCTTCTTCTCAGGAATATAATCATTTGGATGGGTACTAGTTTGGATTTCTTTATTCTGATAGTGTACCCTAGGGAGATCAGCACGGACTTTACAAAGGCCAGGTGCTTGAGCAGCTTTTCCTGTCTGCCTGAATTAGGCAGTCATCCAAGTATGGGTAAATTTGGATATTCCTTTGTCTGCAAAAGGCAATGGCCGGAGCAAGACATTTTGTGAAAACCCTGGGAGCAGTAGATAAGCCAAAGGGAAGTGCAGAGAAAGTACAGTTGTGTACCTACCATAAATGTAGATGTTAGAGTCTATTCACTGTTGCAGTCATTACAATTGGGTTATCCTGCTGGCAGGCTACCCGTAGTCGGCCCGAGTTCCAAAGTCTAGGTCCGTCGTCGGTTGCTGTCACTTCCTCCCTTACGTCAGTGCGTCAGGGGTATAAAAGATGCAGCAGACACATTTTCTTCAGTTTTTCTTGCCCCAGATGTCAGGTGCCCCTAAAATGGTAGGCTAAATTATGCCAATAAGCATGCATGCACAAAAAACAACTCTTCCTTCATCTATAAGCAAATACACCACATAGGTTGTATAGAATAAAGAAGTACAGGTAAGTTCCAGCAAAGGAAAAGGGGGATGGTGGGAGGATAACCTGGACTGCAACAGTGAATACACTCGAACATCTACATTTATGGTAGATACACAACTGTACTATGTTCATAGTGTTTCACTGTTGCAGTCTTTACAATTGGGTTGAATCCCAAAGCTAAGGTTGGGAGGCTGACTAAAAAAAAATAGGAGAGGCTATAAGGCCCTGCAAAACTGCAGTGGCAAAGCCTGCCCTGGTTTTAGAGTAGAGAGGTAAGTGATGGTGCTTTGTAAAAGTATGCACTGAACTCGAAGTTGCAGCCTCTAAAATGTCTTTGGTTGGTACTCCTCTGAGGAAGGCTGCTGAAGTGGCTGCTGCTCTGGTTGAATGTGGCTTAATGGACTTAGGCACTGATTTGCCATGCTGTGAATAGCAGAAACGAATGCAGTGGCCTATCCATTTTGAAATAGTCTGCTTTGAGATGGGCTTTCCTTGTGACCCTGCAGCATATGCCACTAGAAGTTGTTCAGTCCTTCTGAAAGCTTTGGATCTGTCCAAGTAGAAGCGTAGCTGCCTGTGAATGTCCAAAGAATAAAGAATTCTCTCACCCTTATTCTGTGGGTTTGGATAAAAGGTAGGCAAATGAATTCATAGGTTAATAGGGTCATACTAGGCTATCTGCCCTGGGGCATTTATAAGCCTAGCCCGATTGTGTTTGGCTTGCGCCACCCCTTGATTTGAGTATACTGTGCCCTTTTTAAAGTTTAGTTTACTGTGCCTCTGTCTAATAGTGACACGGAAGTAATCCCCGGGACAAACCTACGATCCCCCATCCACTCATCAAGATTCTTCTTGAAGAGAGTCAGTGAGGTGCTCTGCCTAACATGAATTGGAATTCTATTCCAGAGCGAAGGGAACCTCTGGGTTATGAATCTGTCCCTCCAGCATGTTCTATTTATTTCTGTGCTGAGGTTCAAGTCCCTCGAGCGCGTGGCTCTAAAGGATTTAGATTTACTGAGGTGGAGCATGTCCATTAATTCTGGGTTGGACATAGCTTTATATGTCAGGCACAGATCGCCTCGAAGTAGGCGGTATGCAACTGAGTAGAGCTGGAGTTTTTTTAACAGAGCAGCACAGCCAACTCCAAGTTGCAGCCTCTAAAATGTCTTTGGTTCGTACTCCTCTGTTTGGTTAAGGGCCACACTGGACACTACCTTAGGCATAAATGTAGGGTTTGTCCTCAGAGAAACCCTGTCAGGATGGAAAATGATAAAAGGTTCCACAGCCATGAGTGCCTGTAACTCTGAGACTTGTCTAGTGGAGGTTATTGATAGGAGCAGAGCTGTTTTCCAGGATAAGAATTTTATATCAGCTGCAGAGGCTGGCTCAAACGGAGGCAGTGTAAGTTTTTCCAAGACATAGTTGAGGTCCCATGCAGGTATTGGTGCTCTCCTTGGGGGTCTTATGTTTTTGGCCCCTCTGAGGCACTGCCTTAGTAATGGATGAGAAAAAATAGGTGGTTCTGTATTGTAATGAGCTGAAATGGCAGAGGCATGATGTTTAATTGATGAAAAGGAAAGGTCTTTATCCAGCATCTCAGTTAAGTATTGAAAAATCTGAGGACTATTCGGAACAATCATGTCAAAACCTTGTGTCTGGTTCCAAGCACACAATCTTTTCACTTTTTCTGCATAAGATTTTCTGGTGCTAGGCCTTCTGGCCTCCAAAATAACATACATCACTGCTTTAGAGAGAGGTGCGACTTGAATGGCTACATTATCCGCCATGCTGCCAGGTTTAAGGTCCTGAGTTGGCTGTGCAGTATCTGACTGTCTTGTTGGGTCAATAAGTGAGGAATATGAGGTAATGCCCAAGCTGGCCATTGAGACAATCTCTTTAGGAGTGGGTACCAGTGCTGGCGGGGCCAGTCTGGGGCAATCAGTATCATTTTTGGTTTCTCGTCTGACCTTGAGGAGTACCTTGGGGAGAAGAGGCAGAGGAGGAAAGGCATAAACTGTTAGGTTTTTCCAGCTGAAGGATAGGTCATCCACTTTCCATGCTTGCTTGTGATAAGTCCTTGTGCAGAATTTCTGTAATTGGTAGTTGTGAGGGGAGGCAAATAGGTCTATGCCTGGGCATCCCAGTTCCTTATCATGCTGAAGACTTGTGGATCCAATTTCCACTCATGGGGATCCATTAGTTTTCTGCTTAGTTCGTCTGCCAGAGTATTTGTCCTTCCTGGCAGGAATTGTGCTTGCAGATGTACTTGGTAAGTCAATGCTGTGTCCCACAAGTTCATGGCTAGCCTGCAGAGAGGGTAGGAATGTGTGCCTCCCTGCTTGTTTATGTACCACATGACTGTAGTATTGTCCGTCTATCAATAGTTGTCGTGGATGAAGTAGATCCTTGAAGGCTGTCAGGGCATTCTGAACAGCTAGCATATCTTTTTGATTGATATGTAGATGCATTTGACTTGTGGACCATGTGCCCTGAATACATCTTCCTGCCATATGGGCCCCCCAGGCATAATCTGATGCATCTGTTTGTCAATGTCTGCCTGGCTGTGGGTAAGGTGAATGGCTGTCCAGTGGTGTGGTGACATGCTTTTGCCCACCATCGAAACTCCTGTTGCAGGCAGGGAATGAGGGTAATTGTTTCCAGGGTGTGGCAATGTTGAGTCCAAACACTTTTTAGATACCACTGAAGTTTCCTCATATGCAGTCTTGCATATGGAATTAGCAGACTGCAGGAAGCCATGAAACCCAAACCCTGCAGAATTTTTTTTGCAGATTACTGGGTCTTTGTTGCCAACATTTTGAAATAGTCAGTTGTCGGTGTTTGTCTGGCGTGAGATGAGCCATCTGGGCAGTTGTATTTAAGCTTGCACCCAGGAATATTATCTCAAGAGGGTACAAGTTTTGATTTCTTTTCGTTTACTGTGTACCCTAGACCTGTTAGTAATCTTTTTACAAACGCCAGATGCTGTAGTAGAATGTCCTTGTTGTCTGCTTGAATAAGGCAGTCTTCCAAGTAAGGATACATTTGTATTCCTCTGTCTGCAAGACAGACTGGAGAAAATGGCGTCAGCTGCATCTTTTATACCCCTGGCGCACTGACGTCAGGGAGGAGGCGACAGCAACAGACACCGGACCTAGAATTTGGAACTTGGGCCGACTGCGGGTAGCCTGCCAGCAGGATAACCCAATTGTAATGACTGCAACAGTGAAATACGATGAACATCTTTAAGTGCAGAGATCCTGCCCTGAAATGTAGATATTTCCTGCAGGATTCCCTGATAGGAATGTGAAGGTAGGCCTCTTTTAGGTCTAGGGTGGCTAGCCAAGCATCCTTTGAGAGCATGGGTAGCAGTTGCTGGAGGGTGAGCATTTTGAATTTTGGTATCACCAGGAAGGTGTTTAGAAAGTCTAGATAGAAGATGGGGCATCAGGTGCCCTCTTTTCTGGGTACCATAAAATGTCTGGAGTAGAAACCTTGGCCTTTCTGTTCTGCAGGAAGGTGCTCTACTGCCCTCATAGAGAGCAGGGAAAGGACTAGCTTTTGCGCCTCTGCCCACTGGTTTGCAGGTAGATCTGGTAACCCTTTTGGTGTTAGAAGAGTGTGGAAATAAAATTTGTATCCTTGGGACACTATGCTGAGAACCCAGTGGTAGCTGGTAATGGTGACCCAGCTGCTTGCGTGAAAGGAGAGTTTTCCTCAGAGGGTAAGTGAAGGTGGGCAGAGGGAGGGGGTGGGGGGAGGAGAGTCATTGTGAGTTCTCACCATGAGGGGGTGGCTTAGAACTCCTGTTTTTGAAGTGGAGGAATTCCACTGTTTTGTTCTCTGCATTCCCTGTGGCTGTTGTCTGGGGGGGGGGGGGGGGGGGGTCTGCGTCCACAGGTTCTAGGCTGAACTGACCTGGTGGTAGCAGGAAAGGACCAGTGCTTGGAGGGGCAATGGCTGCTGAACCTGGGTGGCTGGACCTGTAAGAAATCCTTAACTGTCTGCAGAGATTTAGCTTTTTCTTCATCGTTAAGACCTCCTCTTAGTGCCAAATGCGTTCTCTCTGTGCAAGAGTGCATCCAACAATTTAGATTTAACATGGTCTGGCAAGGGCTGTTCCTTAAGCCATGCATGTCTAAGGACAGAACCGGTGACTATTGCCCAGCAAGAAGCTTCTAGGGCGTCAAAACCACAGTGCAAGGTGTGCTTAGTCACTTGACTTGCAGAATGCATCAACTCTTGTAACTCTTTAGATTCTGCACAAGGAAAGGAAGACACTTTGAGGAGCTCCATTGTATGTTGCTGAAATTATAGCATATGGAACTGGCAATTTAGTGCTCTGATAGCAAGGGTAGCAGAGGTGTATACTTCTTTACCCCATCTGCTTGGGAATCCCTATCTGAGGAAGTGGGATTCCTAGCAGAGGTTGCTTTAATTCCTTTAGGCGCTTGAGAAATTACCTCAGGGTCAGCAGTAGGATTTTTAAAAAGAAATTTGTGAGAGTCAGTGACCAACACCTATCAGGTTTTCTGGGTGCAGGAGGTAGGGTGTCAGGAGTAAAACTGGACTCCAGGAAAACATTGTCTACAACACTCAGGACTGAGGTAATGGCCAGGGGTCTGTGCTGCGGAATTTCTAAGAATTCCCGGAGACTCTTTCTAGACTGAGGGTAGTCCTGACATTCCCACTGGAAATGCTCCCTTAAGGTATGAAGGGTTTTCCCAAAGGAAAAGTCCTCAGGGGGAGAAACTGAAGGAATGGAGTCCTCTGCATAAGAATCCTCATAAGCAGAGAGGGGTTACATGTCTTTACATTCAGATACATCAGACCCCTGTTCAGACAAAACTACAGGAGACAGATCTTTTTTTTTCTTTTGGAAAGGATAGCTTGGCTTCTCCTGATCACCATGATAAGGTCTTCCGCCATTTTAAGCATTTGAGACTGAGGTAAGGAAGCAGGTGCCTGAGATTAGGTCATCAGTTTCTTGGGTGTGGATCATACCTTGGGCCTTAGAAACTCGGTAGTTTTCGAAAGAACAGTAGACGCGAAATAAGTCAGTTTGTGTCGAGAATCGGTAGTGCAAAGTACTTCCTCGGGAACCGTTGCTTGCTCAGCAGCTCCGGACTCATCCAAGGGAGAGAAACCACAGGATCCTTAGTCGAAGAAGAGTTTTGCAGCATACCGGACTCCGAAAGGGTCTTGGTAGTGGCTAGTGAATCCACAGAAGCAGGCATCAGGGGCTGCAAAAGCGTCTCACTGAGGACTGGAGAACTGATGACTAGCTTAACAGAAACGTCGTCAGTAGGTTTGGACCTGTGCGGTCTGCCTCTGTCTTTATCCTTACATTTTTTCGGACAATATGCTGTCAGATGGCTTACCAAAGCCATATCAGAATTAGAGGACTGTAAGCAAAAATATCTAGCTACAATAAGGGCATGACGACGTATAGTTCTGGTGATGAACAAAGCACAAAAGCGACAGCGGGGGACATCGTTGTCTGGGCCTAAGCAAGTGACCCAGTAAGAATTAAAGTCTCTGTGTGGTATTTGCTTTCTACAGGTGAGAGACAATTATCTTTTTCTGACATCGGTTAGTGCAAGAAAAAAGATCCCCAATGGGGTACTTAGCTTTAGAAGACTTCAGCTTCAGTTCGGAAGACGAAACTCAGGTAGTGGCCGACCGGCACTCATGCGAACTGCTTCTGCTTCGGGCTCCGTGGCAAGAAAGACTGATGTAATGGCGTCAGCTGCCTTACTTTATACTACTGACGACCTGTTGTCAGTCCTGAAGCAACAGCAACTGACTCAGAAATACTAAGCCTCTGGTATTCGGGCCGGCCGAGGGCTACCCTGGCAGGGATAACCCAAATGTGATGACTGGAACAGTGAAACACAAAGAACATAGTGTGTTTTCCACCAGCTGATGCTGTGTGGGAGCTATAAGGTGCCAATCATTGAGAAAAGGATCACCTGGAATCTCTGCAGCTTGAGATGGGCTGCCACCACTGGCATGCATTTGAACACCCAAGGAGGCTGTGGCACGTTCAAAGGACAGGGCTCTGAATTGGACGAGATCGGCCCCTAGGTGAAAGCAGAGAGATCTCCTGAACTGCCTTATTTTGATATGATGGCGTGCACCCTGGAGATCCATACAGCACATCCAGTCATTCTTGTGCAGAGTTGGCACAATGGACTGTACAGTGACCATCCAAAACTTTGACTTCTGGATTGACATGTTTAACTGAGGTCCAGGATAGGAAACCGATCCCCCATTTTCTTGGGTACCAAAAACAAGCAGGAGTAAGTTCTGGATCCTCTCGGTCCTGAAGGGACCTTTTGGATGGCTCTTTTTCGGATGAGGATGGTAACCTCTAGACAGGCTAACTCTTTCTGACTGGGTGGCATGTCTGGGGGAGTTCTGTTTCTTGGCGGAGAATCTGAAAAAGGAATATAGTAGCTCCTGGATATGATTCTTAGCACCCTTCGATCATTTGTGATGTTTGCCCAGGCTAAAAGGTGCAAAGCCAACTGACCCCCGACTACCTCCAGGGAGGGACAGTCAGGTTAACGCCTCACGGGCACTGGAAGGGTCTCTCAGAGAAGGTTGCCTGGAACTCTGGTTTTGCGGGCCTCCTCTGCCTCTACGGCAGCATTGACCACTGAAACCTCTCCCCTGTCCCATGGAAGAGGAATCTTCTTCAGCCTCCTCTTCCCCCTTTGGGTCTTGGAAAAGGACATTTGGGGATGGTGGAGAATTTGATCCCTGCAGCCGACAGTGTCTTCCCCTCTTGCTCACTGTGGGTCAAAGTTTCCTAAACACTTGGTCCAAAGAGAATGGAACCATTGAAGGGAGCATTGGTGAACGATGCTTTAAAGGCCTCTGCAAACCTGCATAAACGCAGCCAGGCATGACACCTGATGGCAATGCCTGCACCTGCTTCCTGTGAAGAACCCTCTGCAGCATTGGATAATAACCTCACGGATGAGTTAGCTATTAACTTAAGAGTGGACTTAAGGTTCTCCACAGGCACAGACTCTGATAGGGAGGTGGTGAGCTGCTTTATCAAATTCCTCTGAAGATGGGTAAAATTTATCAGGTAATTCAGAGCTCGCAGGCTGAAAGAAGCCGGTGTGAACACCTGCTTTCCAAATTTGTCCAATGCTCTCAATTCACGATTGGGAGAATGGAGAGATGAATTCTGTTCCTCCAGCTCTTTCTTGGTGGCAACAGCTACCACAATCACATCAACTGGAACTGCCTTGGACCAAAATGCCTTGTCTGACGGTGGGCTTAAAAATTTGTCTACTTGGGTACAGGCTCCACTGAATTGGGTTCTTTCAAGGCCCTGCTGGCAATGAGGTTGATTAATGGGTCAGCAAGGACACACACACACACACACACACACACACACACACACACACACACACACACACACACACACACACACACACACACACACACCCAAGAGGCAGATGGGCCCATACCAAAAGCCTTTGTGAACACTGCTTCCTCAGAGAATGGGGGCTGGGCAGACCAACCACCCTTGGTCTCAAGAATCTGCAGTATGTCTCCAAAGGAGACGTCATGGGGTGGTGACCCTGGAAACCCAACACATCCCCCTCATCGACATCCATGTCCTCTGTGAAAGACTCCATAGGGGAGTCCAGATGTCTGCTCTTATATGTCCTCTTCTGAGGCACTTCCTCTGCAAAAGGCTCAGGGAAAGACTAGGAACAGGTGGGGGCCCCTATGGGGGAAACACTCCCCTGGAGGCTAGATCGGACAGGCTAAACAGGAGCAGGATGAGGGGGTCTGCTTAAATTCTGGGGCTGGGTTGGAGCTAGGCGAGCAGGGGATGTCACTCTGGTATTAAAGAGGGAGCTTTCCACTACCCAAAATGTGGAGGGACTGGATGAAGCCCCTTCCCCGCTAACATTACAATGGAGAAAGGAGCAGACCCCGCCAGAACATCCAACCCTCCAGATAGTGCCGGTTCGGGAGAAGGCTCCCCCCAATCCTGTGGGCTGGGGAAGCCAAGAACCCCAGTTTGATTTGAGCCCTCAAGGAGGATAGTACCATCCTGTCCATATCAGAGGAGAGGATCGGGAGGAAACAGAGGACCTAGCCAGAGACACATATCGAGACCCCCGAGGGCCTTCTTCGCTGGTCCAGGGAACGAGTCCTATGTGGAGAAGAAAAATGCTCTGCAGGATCTGAAGGAAGATACTCAATCAGGATGTGATCGGACACGGGTCTCTGATCCGACCGTAACAGATCCAAGGAAACATGAGGGCCCGAGGAAAGAATTCTCAAACACATCAGATCCAAAAGGCTTTGACTCCAATCCGAAGGCCTTGGATCTGGGAGTCGAACCCAAAACCCCCAGATCCTGAGGGCTGGGAGCGGAAGCCCTGGATCCAGGAGTTGACTACCTAGAAATTCTCATATCTAAGACCCCCAGATTAGACACTAAGGCTGGAGTTGGATCTGGGGGGTCTGGGATCTGACAAACCTAGGTTGCTTAGAGGAAACTTCCCCTGAGGAAGTTGATGATTTCCTCTTGTGTCTAGAGGATCCTAACTTGGAGGGTTCCTTAACAAAGGGGCCCCGCTGAACCAGGCCTTTTAGAAGGGGCTTGTTATGACAGCCTACAAGAGCCCTGGGGTTGAATGCAGCACAAATGCTGCATTCAACCTCCAGGTGACTGGCACCAAGACTGTAGAGGCACTCCTCGTGAGAGTCGGAAACATGCATCTTCCAAATGCACAAGGAGCTCCTCTTGAACCCCAAAGGCTTTTTTGACATGGAAGCAACCAAAGGAAAGGAATAAAGGAGTCGGAGAAAATCTAGCTTTAAGTCAAAAATCCCGAGATCCGTCCAGCAACTAACCAAACTAGCTACTAATAAACTATTAATAAATTACTAATAAACTCCTAATAAGATATCAATAAAATAACTACAGAACTTGAAGGGAGGGCCAGGAAAAAGGGTTCCTAATCTACTACACTGGTCAACAGAAAAGGGCACCAAAAAGAAACCAAAACAACTGACAACTCAGAAAAGACTACCAACAGGAGGGGAAAAGTGCTACCAATAACTAGGCTAGAGAACTAAAACTTAACAGGGAAAAACTGACAAGAAAAACCCAGATTAGAAGAGTTACTTATTGAAATTATGAGGAGTTGAGCTATCTACATCTGATCGACTAAATCAGCAAACGAGATCGGGAGTTAGAGGGCAGCAGTGCATTATGGGAAGAGAGTAGTTTGTGCTAAGCTGTTGTCTAGTGTGCAGACTAGGATCTGATGTCGGATCCTAGATCCATACGTGATGAATTGTGACTAGGATAACATCAGATCCACTAATCAGAAAGATTTATTTCCACCATAACAGTATCCGAGCTGTGGACATCCAAAGTATGGAGTATCCTTTCTCCCTCATTTTAAGGTTTAGGAAAGAAAATGGGGAGATGGATAGTTTGGCTTACAGTAACCTTGGACGCCACGTTAGGAATAAGAAGGATTAACTCTCAGGACTTCCAAGATGACTGTACAATGAGTAACAGATTCATTTCAGCTCTCTGTGTAAAAACAAAAACTCATAAGACAGCATCAGTAAACTTGCATTTTTGGGTAAATTTCAGTAACTGGCTAGTAAGTGCACTGCCTGGATGCTAGCAAAAAATAAATTCAGAGAACCTGAAAGAAAATCAATCACAAAAGGTGAGGAAAAAACATTGACTATGAAGGATTCTGCAGCTGCTAAGCAAAAAGCAGTGCAAGGTCCAGATTTGTGCAAACATGACTTCCAATAACCTGGAGGAAAACAATAAGTCAAATGTACTGATTAAAATAAAATACTGAAGGAATACATCAGCTCAAACAAAAGTCTTGAAAAAATGGAAGAAGCTTTAAACAGATACTCAGATGACGTGACAAAACTGCAAAAAACAGAGGTCAAAATGAAGAAAAAGCTGGATGAATATGAGACTGCTCAAGCTAAGATGTTTTAAAAAATAGAACTGGAGGACAGAGCACATAGAGAAAACCTGAGATTTTCTGTTTTACCAGAGAGGCTGGAAGGAACGGACTATTAATTTTATGAAACCTAAAACAGGTAACTGGACTGGCATTCCACAGCAGCAGTTAATTAAAAGGGCACATCAAGTACATGCTCAAAACCTGGCCATGAGAAAGCAACCTGAACCTTTAGTAGTAAAGATGCAATCCTACCAGCAGGAGTTGATTCTGACAAAACTGTGGCAGAAGGACAAAATACTAAAAGTGGGAGACAGCAGAGTGTTTGTGGAGAATGATTACTCAGTTTACACCATGCAGAAGAGGAATAAATTCAATCAATCAGGGATTGCCAAGATGCAGATGTGAGATTCAAGCTGCTGTACACAGCTATTTCAGAATATTCCTCAGTGGAAGGACAAAATCATTTTTTGTTGCAGAACATGCAAAGGAGTAAGAAAAAAGTTTGTCCAACAAAAGTGAGCTATGAAACAGAAGAAGATTCTGCTCCTGGATCTTCAGGTAATAAAGACCACTGACAAACTGTGCCAGTGAAACATTCACTGTTTAAGCGGAAAATGCTTGACAGACAGAAAAAAGCCCAAGAATTGACCAGAAGAACTGGGAGAATGCTGTAACTGAAGCAGAGACCAGATTTGGGAGATTGCTAACAGGAATAAAAACAGCAACTCGGAAATTAACAACTGTGGGATTACAAAGCATTAATTATATTTGTGAAACACCACAGAACTTGTAAAGCCTGAAAATATTGGACTTTTTGACTTTGTTAAACCTGTAGGGGGACTCTAAAGCATATTCCCTACTTCAAGTCATTGCCTGGAAGAAAATATAGGAGAGAGGAAGAGGAGGGAGAGGAGTTAACCAAGTAAAAACAAAAAAAATGTTCTTAGTATTTTTATACTGCATGATAAAATGTGCATGTTATAAAGTCAAATTTTATCTGTTATCTTCTAGGGTAATGAGGATACTAAAGTAAACAGGTGCCCCTGTTTTTTTTCTTCCCTTCTTTCTCCTTGTTCAGTTTTAAGAAATGTAGGCACTGCAATGTAAAGAAAAAAAAAGAAGTCTGGTGAAAAGAACACGATACAAGAAAAACGATGTGCTTTCTCTCTCTCTCTCTCTCTCTTGCATGGGGGAAAGAATGGATTAAGGTATTGGACTGATCTAACAAATTTTTAATACAAATCAAATAAAAAAAGAACAATGAATATTACAAAAAGTTTTGTAGCAAATAAACAAATGCGTACAGAAGCAACTCTGTATCTGGTTCTCATGTCTTCATGCAGGCAATCTGACAAAGTGCAATAAAAGCAAAATAATTATTTCTTTCAATGGCTGGGAGACTATCTTTTCTGAAAGCATTCAAGTGTTTTCCCAATCTGGGAGAGAGAAAAAAAAAGGCAGATAAGACAAAAGCAGGCTTCTTAGCAGAAGCATAGGCTGTACCATGCATCTTACCATGGATAACCTTTCCTTTTAGGTTAATCCAAGCCTACGTATGTATGGCTGTCAGTCTGGGGCAATTGTTTCTATCAGGAGGGTAAAACTTCAATATTTGAAGATGTACATAATTCTGTGTGTTGGCAATAAGTTAAAAGGTTTTAGGGTGTATTATACATGTTTTTTTTGAGGGCTTTCAATAAACTAAAAAGTTTTGTAAGATGTGAAATAGGCTCGAATGAACATGGCTAGAAACAACTGTAGAAAAGATCAACCTGCCAAACAGTGCATGCATGTAACAAAAGCTGGAACTGGAACTAGACATGTAACAAAAAAGCTGTTGCACATAAAAGGTGAGACTAATAAACTTTTAATGTAATGATGCTTTCTGTATTATCTTTAAATGTAAATGGTTTCACAGACGTATACAAAACATATTGTCGTAGTGAACTATATTAAAAAATGTAGAGTGCAAATAGCTATGTTACAAGAAACACATTTGGAAAGAAATTAATATGTGAATGTGATAAAGAACGGTTTTCAGGATGGTTATTCAGTGGAATAAATGGGACAATGGAAAAGAGGAATACTTATATTAACTGAAACAGGAAATAGAGTAGTGATAGAGGAGGATAAAAAAGGTAATGCAGGTAGATTTGTAGTACTAAGGGGCTACTGGCAAGGGAGGAGGATTACACTGGCATGTATTCATATTCCACCTACTATAATACAGCTTAAGAAAAATCTGGCGGAAATAATCAGCTTTCATCAGCAAATATTACTTCTAGGCAGGGAGTGGAATTTGATCTGCAGCAGTAAAGATGTATCTGGGGGGCCCAAATGGAAAATATAGCAAACAATGGTAGATTTTTGAAGAGATTTATGAAAATATTTGGCATGGAAGATGTCAACTCAACAGTAGGAGTTCAGACTGAATTTATATATTATTCCCCAAGATACAAACCTGGGCTAACCCCTGTGCCTGTCAATGGAAAAACTCTTCTCACGGCAGTGTCGCCCCAAACGTAATGTTCTCAGGGGGTGTATCAGAAGGCAACACCTCTTCTAAATCCTCAAAGGAGGGAAGGAAGGGTTCATCACCAAGGGCAGAGTCCTCATGCTCAGAGTCTTCATCTGAATCAGGGGGTTCTGAAAAGGCCTCAGGTGTAGTCTCTCTCTTCCTTTTTCCTGGGGAAGATTCAAGGGGAGGTTGCCTGCCTCTGGCCAAAGAAATAAGGTCCATGGTCAACCTGACCAAATCCTACTAATAACTTGTGGGATGGGTGCTGATAGGCCTAGGCACAGTATCTAGCTTTTGCCTCAGGCCTGTGCACGTCTGCTACTCTGACACGAGTCTTCGTCAGCTTAGCGACTCCAGACCCAACCAGCGAACCAAACACCAACGCCTGAGCTGAAGTTGAGGGAGCTGACAGCATGTTGGACTCTGAAAGGTCTCAACAGAGGCTTGCACCACCACCTCGCTCACAGAAGGGGGCTGCAAAGGTGCCTCTCCTGCCTCTGAGATAATGAGCCTTGAGGGGACTGGCGGATGGTGAAAGGTAGTCATCTGAGGCCCTAAGTTTGGGTCTTTTTTCCTTTTTTTCACTTATGGAGCTCAACCTTGAGACAAACAATGGATGCCATCACAATGGTAAGCTGACTGCTGACTAATGTGCTTAGATAAGATTTCGGCCCTACACCTTATAGTCCTAGTATTGAAAACGGTGCACATACGGCAATTTGGGATGTCGTGGTTTGGGCCTAAACAAGTGACACACAAGGTATGAAAGGCTCTGTGTGGGATTTTTTTTTACCACAATGGAGACAGCCATTAACTTATTTAACATGAGTCAATTAAGAGAGTGAGTTCCCCAATGGAACACTTAACTTTAAAAAAAATTCTCACTCTGTTGCTGACAGATCAACGCACTCAACTGCTTCGGGCTCAAATGGCAACAAAGAATGATGTCATGGTGTCGGGCTGGCTCCCTTTACATTCAACCAGGAACAGCATCCACCAACTCAAGGAGGAGGGAGATTTTTACTCTGGTATTCGGGCCAACCAAGGCGTCCAAAACAGGAAATCCCATAAATCAGGACTGCAACAGTGACGAATGAAGAGCATCTTATACTTCACAGGAACATGTGGATTTAACTGAAAGTTTTAACATGCATCCAATAACTATTTCAAATCACGCACCAATAATAACAAATAAAAAATGCAGGGTAATGAAATAAAAATGAGACACTGGTGCTTTCCACCCAACCTGTTGAAAACAGGATGATTTAAGGAATGGGTACTGGAAATTATTCAGGAGTTATTAGAGAAGACAGACATTTGTTATGAAAATAAAAATGGGGAGTGGGATAGAATTAAAGTGGAGTTTAAAAATACAGTGGAAATAAAAAAGGGAGATGGTTAAGAAGTAACATGAATTATTTAGAGGGACCGACAAAGGTTAAAGTATTGCAGAATAGGGGGAAATATAAAAAAAAATAAAAACTGGAGGAGCAACTGCAGAATGCTAAACAGAAAACTGTACTAGAAGTAGTGAATATAGTAACAGAGATTAAACTGGAAATTATATCTTTAGAAAAGGGAAGGAAGAAATTACATAAAAATGGGAATTGTGGGAATACTACATACAGAGGAGGAAAGAGGTTTAAAAGAAGGCAGGATTTGAATGAGCTATGTAATGTCCGACCGACAGTGATTAGATAGATTATAACTGACGTTTAATGCTTGAAACTAAACTTTTGTCAATATGGTTTGTTTTCATTCATATAAAGGTATGACTACCTACAGTGGATATAAAAAGTGTACACACCCCTGTTAAAATGTCAGGTTTTGTGATATAAAAAAATGAGACCACAATAAATCATTTCAAAGCTTTTCCCACCTTTAATGTGATCTACAACCTGTACAACTCAATTGAAAAACAAAACAAAATTGCTAGAGGAAAACAAAAATTAAAAAATGTACAATAAGCTGGTAGCATAAGTGTGCACACCCTTAAACTAATACTTCGTTGAAGCACCTTTTGATTTAATTACAGCATTCAGTATTCTTGGGTACACACCTGCCATCAATTAAAGAGAGACTGATTAACCGCAAATAAAGTTCAGCTGTCCTAGTAAGATTTTTCTGACATTTACTCAGTTATCTGCTACAGCAAAAGCCATGGTTCACGGACAGCTTACAAAGCATCAAAGGGATCTCATTATTGAAAGGTATCAGTCAGGAGAAGGGTACAAAAAAATGCCGATATACCATGGAACACAGTGAAGACAATCATTAAAGAGTGGAGAAAATATGGGACAAAAGTGACGTTTCAAAGAACTGGACATCCTTCCAAAATTGATGAAAAAAGACGCAAACTGGTCAAGGAGGCTGCAGAGAGACCTACACCAACACTGAAGGAGCTGCAAGAATGTCTTGCAAGTACTGGTTGTGTACTACATGTGATGACAATCTCCCGTATTCTCCATATGTCTGGACTATGGGGTAGGGATGCAAGACGGAAGCCTCTTTTTACAGAGAAAAACATCCAGGCCCAGATAAAATTTGCAAAGCAATACATCAAGTCTCCCAAAAGCATGTGGGAAAATGTGTTATGGTCTGATGAGACCAAGGTTGAACTTCCTGGCCACAATTCCAAAAGGTACATTTGTTGCAAAAACACTTTGCATCACCAAAAGAACACCATCCCCACAGTGAAGTATGGTGGTGGCAGTATCATGCTTTGGGACTGCTTTTCTTCAGCTGGAACTGGGGCCTTAGTCAAGGTGGAGGGAATTATGAACAGTTCCAACCTTTGGCCCAAAACCTTCAGGCATCTACTAGAAAGCTGAAGATGAAGAGGAATTTCACCATTCACCACGACAATGACCCCAAGCATACATCCAAATCAACAAAAGAATAGCTTCACCAAAGAAAATTAAAGTTTTGGAATGGCCCAAACCTAAATCCAAAGGAAAATCTGTGGGGTGACCTGAAGAGAGCTGTGCACAAGAGATGCCCTAGCAATCTGACAGATTTGGAGCACCTTTGCAAGGAAGAGTGGGCAAAATATTGCTAAGTCAAGATGTGCCATGCTGACAGACTCCTACCCAAGGAGGCTGAATGTTGTAATTAAATCAAAAGGTGCTTCAATGAAGTATTAGTTTAAGGGTGTGCACACTTATGCAACCAGCTTATTGTATGTTTTTTATTTTTTATATTTTTTCCCCCCAGCGGATTTGTTTTTCAATTGAATTGTACAGGTCACATTAAAGGTGGGAAAAGATTTGAAATGATTTACTGTGGTCTCATTGGTTTTATATCACAAAAACCTGGCATTTTAACAGGGGTGTGTACACTTTTTATATCCACTGTATGTCATAAGTGATTTTAATAAAGATGTTTCTTGTTTAACAAAAGGAGTAATACTCAAAGAAACCATGTCCTTATGGAAAATGAGATAGGGTTGACTCACCATAAAGTACAGTTGTGTACCTACCATAAATGTAGATGTTCGAGTGTATTCACTGTTGCAGTCATTACACTTGGGTTATCCTGCTGGCAGGCTACCCGCAGTCGGCCTGAATTCCAAAGTCTTGGTCCAGCGTCGGTTGCTGTCGCCTCTTCCCTGACGTCAGTGCGCCAGGGGTATAAAAGATGCAGCAGATGTCATTTTCTTCAGTTTTTCTTGCCCCAGATGTCAGGTGCCCCCAAAAGGGTAGGCTAAAATAATTCCTTCATCTACAAGCAAATACACCACATAGGTTGTATAGAATAGAGAAGTACAGATATGTCCCAGCAAACAGAAGAGGGATGGTGGGTGGGTAACCTGGACTGCAACAGTGAATACACTCTAACATCTACATTTATGGTAGGTACACAACTGTACTATGTTCATCATGTTTCATTGTTGCAGTCATTACACTTGGGTTGAATCCCAAAGCTGAGGTTGGGTGGCTGGGTCTAAATAGGATTAGGAGAGGCTATAAGGCCCTGAAGAACTGCAGTGGCAAAGCCTGCTCTGGGTTTAGAGTAGAGAGGTAAGTGGTAGTGCCTTGTAAAAGTGTGCACTGAACTCCAAGTTGCAGCCTCAAAATGTCTTTGGTTGGTACTCCTCTGAGAAAGGCTGCTGATGTGGCTGCTGCTCTGGTTGAATGTGGCCTAATGCCCTTAGGCACTATTTGCCATGTTATGAATAGCAGAAACAAATGCAGTGGCCTATCCATTTTGAAATGGTCTGCTTTGAGATAGCCTTTCCTTGTGATCCTGCAGCATATGCCACTAAGAGTTGCTCAGTCTTTCTGAAAGTTTTAGTTCTGTCCAAGTAGAAGCGTAGCTGTCTGTGTATGTCCAAAGAATGCAGGAGTCTCTCACCCTTATTCTGTGGGTTTGGATAAAAAGTATGCAAATGAATGGCTTGTTCAAGGGCCATGCTGGACATTACCTTAGGCATAAATGTCGGGTTTGTCCTCAGAGAAACCCTGTCTGGATGGAAAATGATAAAAGGTTCCACAGCCATGAGTGCCTGTAACTCTGAGACTCGTCTTGCAGAGGTTATTGCTAAGAGCAGAGCTGTTTTCCATGATAAGAACTTTATCTCAGCTGTATTGGCTGGCTCAAAAGGAGGCAGTGTGAGTTTTTCCAAGACATAACTGAGGTCCCATGCAAGTATTGGTGCTCTCCTTGGAGGTCTTATATTTTTGGCCCCTCGGAGGTACTGCCTTAGCAATGGATGAGAGAAAATAGGTGGTGTACTGAGCTGAAATGGCAGAGGCATAGATTTTAATTGATGAAAAGGATAGGCCTTTGTCCAGCATCTCAGTTAGGTATTGTAAAATCTGAGGAATATTTGGAACAAACGTGTCAATTCATTGTGCCTGGTTCCAAGCACAGAATCTCTTCCGTTTTTCTGCATAAGATTTTCTGGTACTGGGCCTCCTGGCCTCCAAAATAACATCCATCCCTACTTTAGAGAGAGGTGTGTTATGAATTGCTACATTATCCGCCATGCTGCCAGATTTAGGGTCCTGAGTTGGCTGTGCGGGATCTGATTGTTTTGTTGGGTCAGTAAGTGAGGAATTAGAGGTAATGTCCAGGCAGGGCCTTGAGACAAGCTCTTTAGGATAGGGTACCAGTGCTGGTGGGGCCAGTCTGGGGCAATCAGAATCATTTTTGGCTTCTCTTGTCTGGCCTTTAGGAGTACCTTGGGGAGGAGAGGCAGAGGAGGAAAGGCATATACTGTTAGGGTTTTCCAGCTTAATGATAGAGCATCCACTTTCCATGCTTGCTTGTGATAAGTCCTTGTGCAGAATCTCTGTAGTTGGCAATTGTGAAGACAGGCAAATAGATCTATGTCTGGGCACCCCCATTTCTTTATCATGCTGAAGACTTTTGGATCCAGTTTCCACTCATGGGGATCCGTGAGGTTTCTGCTTAGTTCGTCTGCCAGAGTATTTATCCTTCCTGGCAGGAATTGTGCTTGCAGGTGTATTTGGTAAGTCAATGCTGTGTCCCACAAAGTCATGGCTAGTCTGCAGAGGGGATAGGAATGTGTGCCTCCCTGCATGTTTATGTACCACATGACTGTAGTATTGTCCGTCTCTATCAGCAGTTGTCCTGGATGAATCAGATCCTTGAAGGCTGTCAGGGCATTTTGAACAGCTAGCATCTCTTTTTGCTTGATATGAAGATGCATATGGCTTGTGGACCATGTGCCCTGAATACATTTTCCTGCCATATGTGCCCCCCAGGCATAGTCTGATGCATCTGTTGTTAATGTCTGCCTGGCTGTGGGTAAACTGAATGGCTGTCCCTTGTTGTGGTGACAGGCCTGTGCCCACCATCGAAACTCCTGTTGCAGGCAGGGAATGAGGGTAATTAATGTTTCCAGGTTGTGGTAATGTTGAGTCCAAATGCTTTTTAGATACCATTGTAGTTCCCTCATACGCAGTCTTGCATATGGAATTAGCAGATTGCAGGATGCCATGAAACCCAAAGCCTGCAGAATTTTTCTTGCAGATAACTGGGTCTTTGTTGCCAACATTTCGAAGTAAGAAGTCAGTTGCCTTTGTTTGTCTGGCGTGAGATAAGCCATCTGGGCAGTTGTATTCAAATAAGTGCAGCAAGTACAAACGAACATAGACTTGTAAAATAACCAGACTGGGATCGACGTCGTGCAATGACTTTAATGGAAAAAATGGACAGCCAGTAATCCACAGAATAAAAACAGAAATCTCTTAGCGCTTTCACCCACATATACCAAGGGCATCATCAGAGTAAATCCACAACCTTTTCCAACCTCTTTTAAAGTAAAACATACACACGCCCCCACTCAATCAACCAATCAAAACGAAGTCTAAAAACTCATTCATTAATATCTAATTCTATAAAAAACATTTATAAAATATTTATAAAAACAGTTGTATGTATTTATATACACAAATTCATGTTCTTATATTAGTAGTTTGTTTTTAAACGTAATTACACCTGTGTGAACATTGAATAATTCCATAAAATTTCTATAAATATGTATATTGTATTCTATTTCAGGCATTTAATTAACCCTGTGTACCAAAGACTAAAAACTACTACTGTCAATAAAACTTAAGTATATGTGAACTTGTTCAATATTGAAATATAGTGTTTGTAAATAGTAGTTGAAACTTTTTATATACATTGCGACCTACATTTTAAGATGCTCTAAATTGTTATATGCTCGTTAATTCCTGGAGACCTAGATGCATTACGTCTGAGTTGCCAAAGACATTCCTTTACCTCCAGCAGTGTCTTGGCATCTCCTCCTTTATCACTATGTGGAACCCTGTCAATAACACAAAATAAAAACTTTTTGTAGTTGTTACAACCTAAACTATGTACATATAAAGCATTGGTAGTTTTTTTTATTTTTTGTGTCTCTTACATGTTCTAATATTCTGAGTCTTAGTTTTCTAATAGTTTTACCTACATAAAATGTAGGACAACTTAAACATGTGGCAAGATAAACTACCATTTTAGTGTTGCAGTTGCAAAACCCAGGACTTCTAATAGTTTTGCTATAGTTGTGAACTGCAACGTATGGTCCATTGTTAATGCATTTACAAATACTACATGATCCACATTTATTCATCATAGAATTTTTGTATACATTTTGATTATCAACTTTCTCCATAATTTCCTTTAAATTTTCCCCTCTACTATATGTAAAAGTTAGAGAACTTCCCACTACCGTAGTTATATCATTGGTGAGAACACTACACCAAGTGTCAAAAATAATGTTCTTGATGGTTCCACTATATGCATTGTATGGCAGGACCATTGCGTGTCTCATACGGTTTGATTTTTTGTCCACAGTTGCCTTTGCTAAACCATCTTTTAATATTGGTATTAAATATACACTGTCTTCCTTTTCTGCAGTACCTCTAACTTAATATTATTTAGAATATCTTGTGGATAACCTCTTTCTAATAACATGTTAATTAATTTTTTAACTTCTAAGTCATACAAAACATCGTCACTAGTAAGTCTCGACAACCTAACCATTTTTCCTTTCATTATATTCTTTTTTTGGTAAAATGGATGGCAACTTTAAAAATGTAAAAATGAGTTAGAAAATGTTTTTTTACGGTATATATTGGATATTAAACCACCATTTTCCTTGTCTTTAATAAAATATCCAAAAAGTCACATTTATTTGTGTGTATTTTATGAGTAAATTTCAAAAATGTGGTACTATTTTCCAGGATGTGTACAAAACCTTCAATCCCTTCCACTGTACCTTTCCAAAAAATTAAAATATCGTCCAAAAAACGCAGATATAATGCAACATTCTGCATATGTTGTGATGTAAATACATAATTGGTTTCCCAATCCACCAAGACAAGGTTGGCATATGAGGGTGCACATTTTGCCCCCATAGCCACACCAGTGATCTGCTTAAAAATTTCAGCCTCAAAGGTGATATAGTTGTTACTGAGTACCATATCTGTCAGAACAATCATACTTTGTTTCAAAATGTGTAATGTACTATATTTTGAGTCTATTGTTGAACATCTCCAATCCCAAATCATTTGGTATGACGGAAAATAGGTTGACCACATCAATCGTCTCTAATAAATATCCGTCATCCCAGGGAGGGTTCCTAATCACATCCAAACAATGCCAAGAGTCCTTTAACACATGTGGTAGATTTTGAAAAATTTCCTTACAATAAAAGTCAACAAAAGATGCCATAGTCTCAGTCTTGGAACCCTTAGCAGAGACTATTGGATGAAATGGTGGATTATTGATATTCTTGTGAATTTTGGGAATACCAAATATGGAAGGGATGACCGGTGAACAAACAGACAAGTACTCGTATTCAGTTTTGTCCAATATTCCATCTATAAGCCACTCATACACCTGCCAATCCAATTTCATACAAGCTCTGTTGACATCATATTTTGAAACCCTGATGTAGGTGGATGTGTCATTTAGCAATTCTAACATACTACTAGAGTAGTCAGTTTTAGTCATAATGACCACACCACCCCCTTTGTCAGGTTTCATCACTCTGTACATATCAGAGGATGTTGAATTGTAGAGACAAAACCTTTCTCCAACAGTCAAGTTGTCGATTATATTGTTGCAATCCCTTAGGTGTCTTCTCAACTGTTTCACATAACTGTTCAAAAACATGTATAGTTGGGATTGTTTGGAGGAATAAATGTACTTTTTCTTTTCAATACTGGTACATAATGTGTGGGTTGACTATTTTGGTTTGAAAAATACATTTTCAAATTCAGTTCTCTTGTGTAGAGTTTTAAGGAAATTAATATTCTCGCTATCTCATGTCTGAAAGACAGCACAAAAGAAAAACCTTTTGCAAACAATTTGCAGTAATCATCACTTAATGTCAAGTCACTGTAGTTGTAAATACAAAAACTACACTTTTTAATCATGTTAAGTTGTTGTTGCCAACCTTTTTTTCCACTCCACTTCCAAAATTATCACGGTCAAGTTCACTATCAAAATGTAAATCAAATATACTGTTGATACTACTATTGTTAATGTCTTGCCTAAATAAACCAATTTCAAATTCATTTAATTCAATACAACTGTTAGAATTAATAAAACATTCACAACTGTATGTAGACAAATTAAATTCATCAGTCCCATCCAAAACAGAGGCGTCAACTTTAGAGACATCAGTTGTAATATCTAAGTCTCCAAATAAAGGAGTTTCACTATTGATTAATTGTTCCCTCGTGACCAGCTCCGCCTCGCATATTGGTTCTGTCCTCTGACATTGTCCACATTCAATTGCACACTCCCCTGTTGGCGCTCGCGTATCCTTTGCGAGCGTCTCACAGGTAAATGTTCTAAAAAATGTCCATTGTCATTAGTATTATCATTGAATACATCTTGTTCAGCATGGGTATCAGCTACTTCATTGTAATTATTGTCCAAAGAATGAGTCCTATTATGCCCAGTCTCTCAGAACTGTTCTGTAGTACTTTATAGGCCTTAAAATGTGCATACGCTTTATTATGGGCGCAATCATACGTGTCTCTATTCAATTTTTTAGTTTTGTTCTCCAACCCCTTTTTTACAAAAACATCTATGTCGGTCAAAATATTATCATATTTATGTTTGTTAAATTCAAATAACAAGTCTTTAGTAATGTTACTATTTAATACAGCCAGTTCATTTTTTAATGCTTCTATCTCAACAGAATTGTTACGTAAAATGATTTTCATAAGGTCTATACCTGTATTGTCAAACAACGCCAATAAATCCTGGAATATTTCCGAATCCTCGTCGAAGCCCATGGGTAACCTGAATACCCTTAAGCCCTTCGGCACTTGCTTCAACTCGATAGATCTTTCCAAAAATACATTATCCATCTGTAGAGATTTAAAACGTCTCAGTTTTTTCTCAAATTCCAAAAGCTGTGAACGTATAGACCCATTACCGGCTGTATTTGTAACTTCCTGTCTAAAACTCACAGTGGGAGGATTTAACAAGTTAAAAAAATTACCTCCCTTTTGATTGGATGAAAGTGTTTGACTGGCGTTACGAGGTGAATCCATAGTGTTAGTGCCAGTTAAAACTCTAGTATTGGTAGTCGGAGGCGTATGCAATGTATATAATTCTGCCTGGGACTCTGTCAATGTGACATCCAAATTGTTAATCATATGTTCATCTTGGCCAGTACTGTTTCCTTTAATGGTAACTTTTTTCCTGCATTAATTTAACCAACTTTTGAGTAATGTCTATATATCGAATCATAAGCTGCTCCATGTTGGTCCCCCAAAAAAGGCAAAGAAGAATCGTCGGTCCCTCCTTGGCAAACAGAGTATTCACAGAAGTGCAGCAAGTACAAACGAACATAGACTTGTAAAATAACCAGACTGGGATCGACGTCGTGCAATGACTTTAATGGAAAAAACGGACAGCAAGTAATCCATAGAATAAAAACCGAAATCTCTTAGCGCTTTCACCCACATATACCAAGGGCATCATCAGAGTAAATCCACAACCTTTTCCAACCTCTTTTAAAGTAAAACATACACACACCCCCACTCAATCAACCAATCAAAACGATGTCTAAAAACTCATTCATTAATAATATCTAATTCTATAAAAAACATTTATAAAACATTTATAAAAACAGTTGTATGTATTTATATACACAAATTCATGTTCTCATATTAGTAGTTTGTTTTTAAACGTAATTACACCTGTGTGAACATTGAATAATTCCATAAAATTTCTATAAATATGTATATTGTATTCTATTTCAGGCATTTAATTAACCCTGTGTACCAAAGACTAAAAACTACTACTGTCAATAAAACTTAAGTATATGTGAACTTGTTCAATATTGAAATATAGTGTTTGTATATAGTAGTTGAAACTTTTTATATACATTGTGACCTACATTTTAAGATACTCGAAAGTGATATATGTTCGTTAATTCCTGGAGACCTAGATGCATTAAGTCTGAATTGCCAAAGACATTCCTTTACCTCCAGCAGTGTCTTGGCATCTGGGCAGTTGTATTTAAGCTTGCACCCAGGAATATCATCTCCTGAGAGGGTACTAGTTTTGATTTATTTTCGTTTACTGTGTAACCTAGGCAAATTAGTAATCTTTTTACAAACACCAGATGCTTTAGTATAAAGTCCTTGTTCTCTGCTTGAATAAGGCAGTCGTCCAAGTAAGGATACATTTGAATTCCTCTGTCTGCAAAATGCGATTACTGGTGCCAGGCATTTTGTGAAGACCCTGGGCGCAGTAGATAAGCCAAAGGGCAGTGCAGATAATTGGTAGTACATTGAGCCAGCTATGAATCTGAGGTATCTTCTGCAAGACTGTCTGATTGGGACATGCAGGTATGCCTCTTAAGTCCAATGTTACAAGCCAAGCCTTCTTGCCCAGCATGGGCAGAAGTTGTTGCAGTCTCAACATTTTGAATTTTGGAATGACCAGAAAAGTGATTAGAATAGACAAGTCGAGTATTGGTCTCCAGGCTTTGTCCTTTCTGGGTACCAAGAAAATTCTCGAGTAAAATCCTTGTCCCTGCTCTTGCTGCGGCACTCGTTGAATGGCCCTCATGTCCATGAGAGATGAAACTTGTTTTTGCGCCTCTACCCATTGAGTGTGTGTCAGGTCTGGCATACCTTTTGACCTTGGCAGGGTGTGAAAATGGAACCTGTAGCCCTGTAACACTATATTCAAGACCCATTTGTCCTGGGTGATCATGTGCCAATTTTCTGAAAAAAGTGCCAGTTTTCCCCCTAAGGGGGCTGCCAAAAGATAAGTGCTTGGCGCTGGCAGAGGAAAGTCATTGTGACAAGTTTCCTGTATGGTTGAGATTTTTCTTCTCCGCTTTTGGAGGTAGAAGAACCCTATTTTTTTAGACCTGTCTGAGCCCTGGGGCTGGGATTTGCCTCTGGGGCATCTGTATCTGCCTCTTTGTGGCCTGACACTGGAAAGGACAAATTCTTTGAAGGCCAGTTCCTGCTAAATCTGGGTGGCTGAACCTGTAAGAAATCCTTAACTGTCTGCATAGATTTCGCTTTGTCCTCCATTTTCTTCACACCTCTACTGCTTTAACACCAAAGTATCATGCTGTAGTGGAGCATCTAATAATTTCGCTTTAACATGATCAGGCAGATTCTGTTCCTTTAACTAAGCATGCCTCCTAAGGACAGTACCCATAACAGCGTCCCTGCAGGAGGCCTCCAGAGAGCCAAAACCACATTGCAAATTATGCTTTCCCACTTGTTCAGCTGCATGCAATAAATCCTGCATTTCTTTGTTTTCCGCACATTCAGAATTTGTCAACATTTTCTGTTTATGCAGTGACATTAAGTATTGCTGATATTTAAGCATATGAAACTGACAATTTAAAGCTCTTACAGCCAAGGTAGCAGAAGTATAAATCTTTTTCCCCCATCTGTCCAGTGCCCTTGAATCCCTGTCCGAGGGGATAGGGTTTTTTGCAATGGAAGCCTTGACCCCTTTGGGACCCTGAGATATAGTTTCTGGGACAGCAGCAGGGTTTTTATAAAGAAATTTATGGGAATCTGGAACCCTGTAGTATCTGTCTGGCTTAACAGGTGCTGGAGGTAGAGAGTCTGGAGATAGGCCGGACGGTGAAAATACATCATCTACAATGTCACAAAACAGGAGGAACAGCAAGAGGTCTGTGTTGAGGAAGTAAAAGGAAGTCTCTAAGCCTTTTCTTAGATTCCGAGTAATCTTGGCTCTCCCAGTGGAAGTGTTCCCTCATGGTATGCAGGGTTTCCCCAAAAGAATAATCCTCAGGAGGACAGGCTGAAGGGATAGACTCTTCAGCATCAGAATCCTCATAGGGAGGAAGAGAGTATTCATGTTCAGAAGAGGAATCGGAGGAAATAGAAACCTGATCTGAAGATTCATATTCTGTCTCTTGCCTAGGCCTCTTATCAGGAGGGGGATGGGAACCCCTGATCAAAGTAATTAGGTCTTCGGCCATTTTGAGCATCTGTTTTTTAGGCATGGAGGCCTGTCCATGGGATTGCTGTACTTGTTTCTTTGTCTTTAGTGGAGCTTTAGTCTTTGCCTTTGAAGCTGAAGTCAGTTTTACATACAACTGTGTAGGCCTGGAAACACCCTCAGAAGCCAATGCCTGCTCAGCGGCTCCGGACCCATCTGAAAGGATATTTTCAGTGTGTCCAATACCTTGGGTTTCCTGCGGCCTAGTCGGCTCCACGTGGGAGTCGGAAGCGGCCTGCGGCTCTGAGGTAGCGGGAGTCAGGGGCTGCGAAAGCGCCTCACTGAGAACCGGCGACCGGCTTAGAAGAAGCCTAGTCAGTTTTGGATCTCGGATGCCTGCTCTTTTCCTTTTGTTTCTTGTGAACTGCAGTAGTCGGATGGCTATCCGACATCGTGTAATTAAATCTTCGGCCAAAGTAGTGAAAAGCAAAATCATGCCGACGCTTAACAGTGCGTTGGTTAAATCTAGCACAAAACCTACAATTAGCAACGTCGTGATCAGGGCCTAGGCAAGGAATACAATAAGAGTGTAAGTCCTTATGAGGCATTTGCTTCCCACAAGAAATACAATTAACTTTTTCTGACATCGGTCTGGAGCAAGAAAAAAGTTTCCCCAACGGGGTACTTAGCTTTAAATGAAGACTTCGGATCTGAAATTCGAACATTAAAATCTCAGGAGTCGGCCGACCAGCACTTGCGAACTGCTTTTGCTTCGGGCACCTCGCAGCAAGACTGAAGAAAATGGCGCCGGCTGCATCTTTTATACCCCTGGTGCACTGACGTCAGGGAAGAGGCGATAGCAACCGACGCCAGACCAAGACTTTGGAATTCAGGCCGACTGCGGGTAACATGCCAGCAGGATAACCCAAGTGTAATGACTGCAACAGTGAAACACGATCATCATCCTGCCACTTAGATACCCTTCTTGCAGATGTCAGAGTAATCAGTAAACCTGTTTTGCATGTTAAGAACCTCAAGTTAGACAGGTTAGCTAGTTCAGATTGAGCAAGTGCTAGCTTCTAATACAAAATTAAGATCCCAAGGAGGGGCCACAGGTTATCTTGGAGTTCTCTTATGCAAACCCCCTTTTCAAAAGCATGCTGACATGAGATTGCACTAAAAAGAGGACAATCCATGGGCAGACATGCTGTAATGGCCAATAAATGAACCCTGATGGAGGAATAAGAAAAGTCAAAGGAAAATAACTCACAAATATTGTAAAACCAGAGAACAACTTACCCTGAATGGGTGCTGGTTATGTTGCTGGCACCAACTACAAAACCTTTTCCATTTGCAAATATATGATTTTCTAGTAGCCGGCTTTCTTGTCCCCATTATTACCTGCTGCACGTGCTCAATAAACGGGTGCCTAAAAGGAACAAAGACTCTCATCACCCAGTCAACTGAAGTGGACTGATGTCAGAGTGTATCAAACACCCCTGTTATTGTGCGAGTAGATTCAGTCTGTGAGGAAGCTTGTGGTAATAGACCCTAGCCATTTCCAAAAGAAGGGAGAATCATGGTTGCCTTAGCTAGAAAGGAGTCACCACAATGACACTGAGGATTCTTTCTGAATCTTTGGAAGTACCCTGGATACTGAGTAGAAAACCATACAGAAACATTCTGGTCAGTGAGAAAAAAAGGCATCGGTCTTCCAGGCCTTCATGTATGGAGTCCTGGAACAGAATTTTGCCAGTTCATTGTTCAGACAGGAGTCAGAGGAATTCTCCACGGATCAAATCTTGGAAGATCCCCTGATCTAGTTTCCATTCATGATGGTGTGCACTGATCCACAGTGTCTGCCACACAATTTTGCTCTGACAGAATGTAGGATGCCTGAAGACAGATACTGTACTACGAAGTTATATCCTAAGCTAACATGGTTAAGTCTGCAAAGGGGGTACACAACCTGGTTCCCTCTTGCTTGATGTACTGAATGCCTGAGGCATTTGCCTGCGACCACTTGAAGAGGTCCTGGGGACCAAAGATAGTTCAGAGAGTTGAGCTCCTTGATCAGGGCAAGCATCTCCTTGACAATTACGTCCTTAGTGTTCCACACCTCCTGCACTTTTATTCCTCCTGAAACTGCTCCCCCAAGCATAGTCTGAGGTGTCTGTGGTGAGTGACTGCTTTGGAGCAGGCAGGGAGGAGAGATTTGGATTTAAGTTTTCTCCACCAACTGATTTCTCTTCTGACAAACCAAAACAATGGGATTTAAAAAGATAAAGGGTGTTGGTGCTGGAACCAAAGAGATTTCAGATATCCCTGTATCCTTCTCATGTGGTGTCCTGCCAGAGGTATCGTGAAAATCACAGATGTCATAAGACTCAAAATCCTGAGGTTCTCCCTCAGTGACCGAAATCTAAGTGGAAAAGCTTAGAAACAGACCTAGATATAGACCTATTTCTTCTTGTGGAAGAAAAGCTTTTCTGAACTGGTGCGTCTAGTTGACATCCCAGAAACACAATCCTGTGAAAGTCAAGAAAGACTTTTGAATGTTCTCTTGGAATCCCAGCTTGTGTAAGAGATCTCTTGTCCAAGTAAGAGATTCCTGACACTTTGAAAAAGACTCTGCAGAGATACGCAAATCATCCAAAATAAGACAAAATGTGGACACCTTGTAGCCTGCAATGAGCTATAGCCTGAGCTAAACACTTTGTAAACACTATTAGAGCAGTGGATAGTCCAAAGTCTGTGGCAGAGAACTGTTAAGGTTCTGTGCATCTGAATCACACGAAGAAATGTCTGAAGTCTGGATGAGCAGGGATGTGATAAGCATCTTTTTTAAGTCGAGTGTTACGTGAAAGAGGTAACAGGTTACGAAGTGACATTTTGAATTTGGGCACTAACAAACAGGTTTAGGAAAGACGAATGATCCAGAAATGTCTCCAAGCATGTTATTTCTTTGGCACTAAGAACATCTTTGAATAAAAATCTTTCTCCCACCTGGGAAGGAAGTAGTAGTTCTTTCACTCCTTGTAACAGCAAGTGATGAAGAAACAGTAAAAACAAGAGAGTCTGACCGACAACATGAGGAATGACCCTGCTGGAAAGAAGGAATTTCCTCACACTACATCTGTAACCTTGATGAATAATTTTCAGAACCCATTTGTCTGAAACTATCTGGTGCCAAAGAGAAAAATGGAGATTCAGACTCTCTGGAATAAAAAAGGGGGCCACGGTGAAAGGGCATCAAACGGTCTCAGTCATTCAGATATGTTCGGACTCTCCTAATTTTTGAGAGGTTTGAGACTTCTTTTGGGAACCCCCTTGCCATTTCTTCTTAAGTATCTGTTTACCTGCATTTTGTTGAGATTGTTTATTCTGCTTTTCGACAAAATTGGAAGACGAGATATAAATTCCATTGGAAAATGTGATAAAAGAATGCTGAAAAAAGAACTCCCTAAATCAGCTTACCCTTTTAATCGCACTTTTTGATCACCTCTGCATCAGAGGGATCAAACATACCAGTCAACTGTAAAATTTTTTGCAGAATATCCAGATTGTTGCCTCATTTTTGGTTTGTTTTTCATAAAATATGTTTTTCTGGCAAATTAGTGGCAAATCAAAGACTGAAGTTAGAAAAATAATCAGACATTTTTGTTTCAGACTGCATACCCTTCAGAAAATTCATGCTAATGTAAACACCTGTTATTCTATCAACTTTCTAAGTTTACAAGAACAATATTTAAAAATTGTCCCTATTTTTGGGCCTTTGTCACACTTTTATTAATGACTTTGTCCAGATTTCCTGCTTTAAGAGGTTGAGCGGTATGGGGCCAAAAATTAAATCTCTATCCAAGTGTGAATTTAAAACCGCATTTTAATCAGCACCGGAGAAGTTCTCAAAGTACCCATGCAAATCTCCTCAAAACAATACCAGTGGTCACAGCCCTGGAAGAAGCATCAAAAGCGTCAAACAAACAGTGAACAATGAGTACAATAGAAGAAACTAAGTTAAAGCAAATTTTCCTCAAGAATAAAATAGCATATAAAACATTCCTCAAACTTTAACAAACTAAAATACAAGCCCGACAATTCAAAATTCTAAAAATCAAAGCTGCAGAAGTACACACTTATCCCCATACCTATCAATAATTTCTCCATCCTAATCAGAAATAGTAGTATTGGAATTAACTAAGTGCTTAGCAGCAGTGAGATCAGCTAAAGCCATAGCTGCTGCTGGGTCAGGTTTGAGAATAGTGTATAAAAATTTAAAAAACTGTATACATCCTGCTTTTATATGGAACAAATGGCAGACTATCAGGGGAAAACTCCATGCACTGAAATACATATATTTTACAGCAGACAGAACATGATTAATGTAAGATCTGGAAAATCCTTCTGTAACAACTCATGGTATTTTGAGGGAATGAGAAACCTCACTGTTCTCCCACTGAAAACACTGGCACATACTAGCAAGTCTCAGAGAAAGAGAAACCCCACAGACAGAATCAGAAACTAAGAGTTCTTCGGAGTCTGAATCAAATCGGAGGAAAAACCCTGGTATCTGTCCAGGTTTCTTCCTGTTCAGATTCAGAATCTTGAATATCTCTCTCCAAGAAGAGAGGTATCCCCCCTTTCTTTTACCAGAAACTACTTTACAAGAAGGCTCAACAGCCTGAATTAAACCCTGACTCACCCAGGAAACTACTTGTATCCAAACAAATTTGAGGAGTAGATACACCCTGGGTTTCTGTTTCTGACAGGAAAAATTGGCCCAACTGTGTTGCTAACTGCAAAAGCAGCTTTCCCAGGGATGTGTACAGCATTTTGACAACAGGGAATCTCCCCTGTTCCCTCTCCCAGGACCGAAAAGAGTTGCTCTCCCCTGCTCCCTGAGTGAACCACAACAGCCACGGAGGACATGGTTAAACCCCAGTCCACACTGGCTTTAGGTGCTAATCCATATGGATCCAATGTAAAAGATGAGTAGTCTGAGGTACAGCAAAGGGCCAACAGCAGATTTACTCACATGCAGCTGAAGCAAATTGCTAGCTTGCTATGGTGGCAAAGGCGGTTTGCTTTAGTTTTTTTTCTTTTTGTGGCTGGAAGAACTGACCATGGGACTGGTATTCTGTTCTATGGTCAAACAGAGCAGTGCCTCTTTTCCCAGGGAAGAGGAGCAGCAAATGCCAGTAAAAATACGAGTCTAAAAAGTTGCTTTTTGACAGAAATAAACAGTAAAAAGCACTTTAAAACACTATGCCAACACCACAAAAGTAAAATAAACAATTTCTCCACAGAAAAAAAAATTTCTGTTGCATTACACCACTTTTTAAATAACAGGAAAAACGAGCACTATGGTTTCAGGTATACTGCAGTCTCATGACTTGCCATTAAAATACAACACTCCTACCTTTAAAATAACTTTACTGAAAAGAATAAAACAGCAACACAAATAAGAAAATTGATGTTTTTTTCCCCGAAAGGGAGCGTATTTGCCAAGCAGAACAGCACAAGCTGACCACTGAATCTCAAAAGTCTCAGATCAGCATACTCTTTTGCGACAGTCAAATACTAGGAGGCTTTGCACCCATCTTGTCTTTTAGTCAACTCAGGTCAAGCTGCCTGACAGTTTTGGCACAAGAAAGGTGCTCTGAATCTTTTGGAAGCTGTCTGGCTGTTACATCATTGTCAGAATATAGCTATATAGCTAAAGCTACTACAGCAGTGATTGATTAACATGATGAATATGGACAAGCAGAAAAATGTACATTAGTAGTAATGAAGTTAAGCAAACTTTTTTTTTTCATTACAAAAGGGTGGTTATTTAAATTCTTCTTGCAAGAGAAATGTGCAACATATACAGAATGCAAAAACTCTCAACACCACTGAGCATGTAACTGCTTTCAGGAGAAATGCAGTACAGCTGCAAGAAATTAAACGTTATGTACTCACCATAACAAGGCATCTGTGTTCTCCATTTTCATTCTTCCTCAACCTATTGGAGTTCAGATCTGATCCTCAGATCCAACTTAGATGCATACTCCAAACTTCGGATCCAATAGTAGAGCTCCTCCCTCTACCCACAATGCCTTAGTCCATCCCCACTGCCACGGATTGAGTCTGTTGCCATAAAGCCCATACAGCTAGACAGACAAGAATAGCTCACAAAAAAAGGAAGGCTCAAACCCAGAGATGTAGGTTCCAAAACACAGTTCAACAGGTTTCTCCAGAAGACTGAAGGATGGGGGACAGATGGGAGGGAAGCTGAGGAAGAATAAAAGTGGACAACACAGATGCCTAGTTATGGTAAGTACATAACTTAAATCAGTCATCCTTTTCATTCTTCCTCAATCAATGGGACAGAGTCCCCAGCTACACTGATGTTTGGTGGCCTTCATAGAAGGATATTCCAGAGAACTGCCGAACCAAAGGCAACTCCATTTCTAGATATGATATCCAATTTGTAATGAATAACAAAGGTATGAGCATTGGACCACGTGGCTGCTGCGCAAATATCAAAACCTGTTCGTGAACAAAAAGCAGATGAAGCAGCCATGGATCTGGTTGAAATGAGCCTTGGGTGGTTTGGGTACGGTAATGCTTATTGAGAAGAGATCCAAGAAATACAGTCTATAATCCATTTGGCAAAAGTGACTTTAGAAACTAGGAATCCCAGTCTTTTTGATGAAAAGGAAACAAATAGTTGATCTGATTTTTCTCAGTTGTTTTGTCCTGCGAAAATAAAAGCATAATTGCCTGTGTACATCAAGATGAAGCATGTATTTCCTTTATTGGAAAAACTTGGAAAGAAGACTGGTAAATGAACGTGGATTACAGCATCTCTCGGTGACTCCCTCGAGGGGGGATAAGAGCTAAGTACCTGCTACACTTGTGGGGAGATGAAAAGAGGTCGCAGCAAGGTCAGCCCCAAAAGAAAAACCTTGCCGCCACAGATTGCTTGAGATACCACTCATAAGGTATCAGGATGAATCTGCTTTATTTGTCTGCTAACACGTTGGTTTTCCCCAGAATGTGCGCTGCAACAAGAAAGTGGTCTGAGGAAATTGCCTATTTTTGCACTCTCATGGCATCTCCACGGAGGGGATAGATCAGGGTCCTCCTTGTTTGTTGATGTACCAGACCACAGAAAAAAATGTTGGTCTGAATTGCAACAGTCCCTAAAGGAAGAGCATCTCGAAATGCCTGCAACATGAGTAGGACTGCTCTAGTACATTGATAAGCAGCTTGGTCTCTCTGGGGGGGGGGGGGGGGACCATATGTCTTGGGTCGTCCTTCACTATAAATGCCCCTACACCCAGACGGGAATTGTCCGTGGCCAATGGAAGCAGAAAAACAAAGGGTCAGCCTAGATGAATGTCATCCAATTGAATCCACCAGTGAATGTGTTGTTTGCAAATTGGAGTACGTTTGACTGGAAAGACTAGGGATCGATGTAGAATGCACCACTGACCAGCTAGAGTCCACTGAAAGACATGCACAAAGAAACTTACCAAGGGAAGCATGGCTGCTGCCATAGATCCTAGTGCTTGAAGGACTGATATTGCTGGGAGAGATGGATGGGAGATAAGCAGATGAACATGATTCCTGACAGTGGATATGCCATGAGGTGGTAATGATGCTACCTGTGTTATAGTATCCAGAGCTGTGCTAATGAACTCCAGGCTCTGGACTAATGTCAGGTTTAACTTGGCATAATTTATTGCTATACCCAGTGACTGATAAATCTGGGGCAAATAGTCCCTGGACTACAGATGATGCTGGCAGGGGGAGCTGAGGAGCCAAACATCTACATATGGAAACAGACGGAATTCTTTGAGTTGCAAATGAGCAGCCAATCACTGCCATGCATTTGGTAGACACCCTGGGAGCTATGGTGAGTCCAAAGGGTAGGACTCTGAATTGCTAGTGACTGGCTCCCAGCTGAAAGCACAAGAGTCTTCAAGAGTACCTGTCTATTTTGATGTGATGGTATGCATACAGAGGATCTATCAAACACATAGAATCATCACTGTGAAGATATGGCAGGGTGCACTGTACTGTGACCATTTGGAACTTTGACTTCTTCACATAGTGATTCAATCTGCTTAGAACAAAAATTGGTCTGAGGTCCCCTGTCTTCAATCCTCACCACTGGTACCAGTGGGGGATGTACACACTGGGAGGATGACAAGTACACACAAAGTAAAGTGCAATTTCCCTAAAGAGCACACAGAGACCACAGTCAGTCTAGGGCTGGATTCTACCTCTTTTTCCAGATCCCCAATAAGACTCCCCAATTGGCACAGCTATATGGCTGAGATATCAGCTGAGTGGCGAAGCCAGGACCGCTATCATCCTCTGTCCAACCAATGCTTAGTTTCCCTGCCCAAGTAACTGACACTCACACAGGACAGGCTTGCACAGGTTTACAAGCTATGCTCCCCCCTTCTGCCCAGAATACAAAGTACTTTTCAATGCCATCAGCTACTACTTATCAGCGACTTTAAGGCCCTTAGCAAAGGGTGCCCAGTCTTGCTGTGTAAGGTTACTATTAATCCAAATGGTAATTTGACCAAGAGCAAGGCTATTAGGAGTGGCCAGCACAGTGTCACCGAACAGATACGCAAGTACTTGAGCTTAAATATGTATCAAATATCAGCCACAATGACGCATTTAAATATATTTAATAATAAATAATAAAAGAACAAGAAAATACTCCGTAAACAATCACAGTTACTTCAGAGTTTAAAATCACAGGAAATACTTAAAACAGCATTGCAGGATAGTCTCAAACAAAGAAAAACATCTAAAATTAACTTCACTATATTCCTAACTATATCAAAAAGAATTACTATACCCTAAAAACTTTCTATTACAGCAAGGCAAGTATGGTGAAGGGATCTTCTAGCTGATGATGTCAGGTCAAAGACAAATACAGAATGCAGTGTCTCTCTCAGAGAGCTCTTAAATTAATATTTCAAATATTACTGCTGGGATACTTGCAACATGACATCACTTCTTGTCATCTGACTATCACAGGTGAAAATCCCCACTGCAGCTGGTAGCATTTAGCATCTCTGTGAAAATACATAAACAAGGACTTCTCTTACATCTAAGGCAAATGGTGGAAGTCATAAAATAATTTACATTCCTCCACAATTAAAGACAATACAAAAAACTTCTACTTCTAGACATTGTCTCATGTTGCACTGAAACTGAAAGATAACATCTCCTTTATTACCATGGTTATAAATTAACTTCATTTCATAGGTAGGTACTATGCTATCTGCCAAAACGCATTTATAAGCCTAGCTAGAATGTGTTGGCTTTCACCGCCCCCTTAGATTTGTTCCCTGTGCCTCTGTCTAGCAGAGCCACTGAAGTGATCCCCGGGGTAAACTTAGTTTCTCATCCAGTCATCAAAGTTTCTTTTGAAGAGCGTTAGCGAGGAGTTCTGCCTAATGTAGATTGGAATCTTCTTCCAAAGCATGGGAAGTCTCTGGGACAGGAATGTATCCCTCCAGCATGTCCTATTTATTGCTGTGGTGAGGTTTAGATCCCTAGAGCGTATGGCTCGAGGGGATAAGGTTCTTTAGGTGGAGCATGTCCATCAATTCTGGGATGGACATGGCCTTGCATGTCAGGCAGTATGCAACAGAGTACAGCTGGAGTTTCTTCAGTCGAGCTGCATAGGGCATCTGTTTGAGGCCAGTGATCCTCTTGGTGAGGTACTTCTGTGGTCTTTCCAGCTGTTGCAGGTGTCTTGTAAGGTGCATCCCAAATGGGGCATTGTACTCTATCATGGGTCTGATGAGTAGAGGGGCACAATGACCTCTTTTGATCTGGATGCAAACCCTTTGTGATTAGGTGGGCCATGTAGAAGGATTTTCTAGCCACGTTGGCAATGTGATTATCAAAGGTGAGAATACTATCTACGTGGGTCCCCAAATCCCTTATTACGTCTTCCGTATTTAGGGGACTACCACCTATGTGGTAGTTTGTGGGTACTTTTTTTCCAAAGGGGATGACTATGCACTTTTTGCATTTAGCTTGAGGCCATGATTTTGACACCAGGTATCCATCTCAGGGAGACCCTTTTGGAGGATGTCTGTGTCAGACAGAGTCAATTATAGCCCCTAGTTTGCAGTCGCCCGCGAACTTGGTCAGCCATAGTCCTCCTGTGCTTGCCTGTACCTCTGAGAAGTATATGCCAAACAGGAAGAGTCCTAGAACTGAGCCCTGGGGAACACCACTTGTAACCAGTTTAGAGTTGGACCTAGCTCTCACAACTCTCACCATGTGGGTTCTGTCCATGAGCCAGGTGGCAACCCATCTTGTTACGTAGGGGTTTATGTTCAGGCTGGTGAGCTTGTCTATAATACCAGAATGGGGAATGGTGTTGAAGGTCTTAGCGAGGTCTAGAGGTAGGCTGTGTGTACCACCTTTCCCTCGTCTATAGCCTTGATAATTGTCTCAAAGTAGTCCACCAGGTTTAGAAGGCATGATCTGCCCTTAAAGCCGAGCTGGGTAGGGTCCAGTGTTTAGAGGTTCCCAATGTCTTTGTTAATGAGTTCCATGATGATGCACTCCATAGCCTTGCAGACCAAGCTAGTCAGGCTTATAGTGCGATAGTTCCCGGGGTCTGTTGCAGCTCCACCTTTGTGGAGCAGAATAACCGTTGCTGTGTGCCACTCTATGGGTACGTAGCCTGTGGAGTAGGCCGAGTTTGAACAGTGTGTTTAGGTGATGGGTTAAGTTCATCTTTGAACTTGTGTAGGACGCAGCCTGGGACACCGTCCAGTCCCACTGATGCTGCATTTTTGGCTTTGGAGAGGGCTGTTTTAACTTGAGTGTCTGTGATTTCAGGGATTCTACATTCTTCTGGTATGGTTATGGGCCCTTTTGGGGGTGAAGTTTGCGCTGAACCTGTCTGCCAGGATTGTTGGCAATATCGGTCGGTTCAGTGCATTTTGTGCCATTCTGCACTAACTCCAAGCAGATCTGAGCATTGACACTTAGATTCTTGACATAGCTAAAGAATGCCTTGTGGTTATATTTGGAGTCCCTGGCAATTTTTCGTTCAAAGCTCGCCTTGGATGATTTTATGAGGGATCGTGGTTTCTTGCTGATGCTGATCAGGGATGTCTTCCCTTCTTGAGATTTTGCTCTTTCTGTACTAGTTTCCTGCTTCTATTGTATAGCATGTTTATGGCAGGAGTCCAACAGACTGGTTTCCTTTTCTTGGAGGAGTGAGTCTTGGTTTTGCTTGGGATGGCACGATCCATGCATCCTTGTAGATGCCCATAGAATGCATTAGTTCAGAATTTTGCAGTTTGGACAGTGTTATCCTTCAGCATGGGGGCTCTGAAACTTTCCACCTTGGTCTTAAGTAACGTCAAGTTTGCTTTTGAAAAGTTTTCACGGTGCTTTTCTTGTCCAGGGGTGGGGGCGGAATGTGGATATCCAAAGTGATTTGTTTATGGTTAGATCTAACCAGCGCGGGGATAACCTCCGGTGTGGAACACCGGTCACCCATGTTGGTAATGACCAAGTCGAATATGTTCTCACCTCTGGTGGGAGTGTTGACCAGTTGAACCAGGGCGTTTTGAGTTAATAAATTCTAGGAAATGCTGGGCAAGGGAGTTAGTACTTGAGTAGTTCCCCAGTTAATGTTTGGGTAATTGAAATCACCCAATATTAGGGTGTTTGGTAGGACCTTTATGTTTCCCAGTGTTACCAGAACCGTGGAATGGGAGTTCTGGGACATGCTGGGTGATCTGTAGCAAGCTACTAGTATGTTGGGTATGCTGAAGCATTGTGCTGTGCCACTAACCTGGAGGTGCGGGTATTCTTGATGAATACGGATATGCCCCTGCCTTTTTTATTTCGGTTTGGGTTCTGTGGCTGAAATGTATGGTATGAGTTGTAGCCTGGTAGTGCTGAGGTGCTCTCTGGAGCCTTAAACCAGGTTTCTGTTACTGCACATATATCGATTTTCTCCATACTGAGGAGTGCCTCGAGTGCATGCATTTTGAGGTTTAGACTTCTGACATTAAGTAGCATTACCCTCAGTTTTTTGTTACTTGTGCTATTTACGGCAGTGTGTTTTGTCTTTTGAGCCTTGACTAAAAAAGGCACTATGGGGGTGGCAAGAGCCTTGGCCAGTATTTGAAAGCTTAAGGGTGACCGGTGCAAGCCGTCTCTAGCGAAGCAGCGTGGCTTGTCGAGCATGTCATCCCAGGTGGACAGACACTGGATCCCCTTTGAATGGCACCAGAAACTTAGCCATTCGTTGAAATCGAGAATTTTTTCTTTATACAGTCGTATCATTCTTGGTGAGGGCAGGATGCTACTCAGGGTCAGGGTCATACCGGCCTGGGCTACGTGATCAGAAAGCTCTTCCATGTCTCTTTTCATGTAGTCCAGGGAGGTACGGCTCAGGTCATTCACACCAACATGGACAATGACAGTCATGTTTGTATTTGTTCTGAAGTGACCAGAGTGCTTGTATGTGACGGATCCTGGCAGCAGACAGGCAGCTAACAGTAACCTTCTCCTTATTCAGCGTAGTGAGTGGAACATCAGTGTGCCTGACTATAGAGTCACCTATTACTAGTATGTTGGGTATGTTATTTTGCCTTAAGGGCTATGATTGCATGGCACACTGGTTTTGTGAAGTATGTGTTTCATGGTTTGTGTTGGGGGGGGGGGTTGCTTGGATGCTTGCTTTGGAGGTCTCTGATGGCTTTGCATATATTTAGTTAGAGCCTCCGAGTACGTTTTCATGTATTTGTGTGTGTTTTTTGCTGGTGCTGGTTTAATGAGTCTATGTGAGACTGGTGGTGTGATGCAAGTATTTCCCTTCTCCTCTTGACAGTCTGATCCAGTCTTGGGTTGAGAGAGCTTAGCCTCCAGTTTGGCTGTATATTTGCATCTCTCTCATGTATTAGTGTTTGGTGGTAGGAGGAGGGGGTTGTCTGTGTACATGAGGCAGTTGTAACATTGCCTCAAAATGCCCAGATTCACCAGTTGGACTTGAGAGTACACCTAAAACTGCCCTTTGGACATGCCTGGATAGGTACACCTGAAACTGCCCTTTGGACATGCCTGGATAGGTACAGTGAACTGTTTTACTGGATGGCTGGTAAGGTCAAATAGAGAGCCTTGTCCTTCTGTACAGTACAGGAGAGTGCTAGGGTGTACAAGTGCTTGCTATAAGTTTTGAGCAAGTGCCGGGCTGAGAAATGAACGGCTTGAGTGCTTAAGTTGTAGGTTTGTCTAGTTCCAAGGGAAAAAATTGAAGAGGAGACTTTGTAGAGCCAGGAATAGTTTTACCCTAGCTAACTGGCACTGCCCGGTGCGCAAAACTGGGCAAATACGGTATTTATAGCAGGGAAATGAAAGAGAAATTAGCCCAAAATGGCCAATAAACTACTAATTTCTAGGCTGAAACTACTCCTCCAGGGACAGATAGGCTGCTCAAAGCTCCCCAAATATTTTTTTCTGAAGTTCTGCAAGTTAACCTTCTATGTGCCATTTCCCAATGTTAAAACATATACAGTTACACAGTTGCAATAATTTATATATATTTCTGCTCTTTTCCAGTAGGGTACACTGGCTACATCTTTAAGCTGAGTACACTACAACAGACCTCTTCAGCACACGTCTGTACAAACCATCTTATATAACGTACAGTTCTAATACATTTATAACACAAGCATATGAATCATGCGGATATTCACAAATGACACACATTTACAAAATTCCAGACAGCTAGGCTGACAATATTTCCTTTTGAGACGGGCACTAAAAAGAAGTGTTTGTAAGTTCCAAATCCTATTTGGTCTGGTGGGACCTTCTGGATGACTTTCTAGCAGTTTTTTAATTTCTTGTGCTGGGTCTTTCCTCTGACAGGGTGGAATGTCTTGAACTTTCTTCCTTTTATGAAAAGGAAGTTGCAAAAATGGAATGAAATAAAATCTGGGTATGATTTTTAGCACCCAGGTATCTTCTGTTAATGCTTGTCCCAGCTTCTGGGTGTAGGGCTAATCGTCCCCCAACTGCCTCCAGAGTTGGACAGCCAGGCAGTGCTTCAGGCAGTGCTGGTAGGGTTAGTCCAGAAAAGAATTCCATAAAACCCTGGTTCTGTAGGCCTGCTTTGCCTCTAGGGCAATGTCTCCCATGAGAATTTTCTCCTCTGCAGCAATTCTCCTTGCGCAGATCTTAGAAAGGCCCCTGAGATTTTCAGAACCATATTTTCTTACCGCCTCTGATTCCTGGAAAAGTTCCATTGAGGGATAGAAAACTTGATTCCCCAAAGCAGATGATCTTTCCTCCTTGTTCGCTGTGGGTAAAGCATCTCTTTTACTGATGGCCCAAATAAGGATGTGCTATCGAATGGAGCGTTGATGAAGGATGTCTTAAAAAGCTCCACAAAGTCAAATAGCCACATCCAGGCATATCTCCTTAGGGCAATGCCTGAACCAGCAGCTTGTGAGGTGCCTTCAGCTGTATGAGAAATCAACCTCACTGAAGCATTTGAGATAGACAAAAGAGTGGCCAGCTGTGAGGACATACTTTTGAAATCCTCTCCAGACATGGATTCTGAGACAGTATTTGAAAGCTCTTTGATCAACTCTCTCTGTAGTCTAGAGAAGTGTGGGCAGGTAATTAAGAGATCTAAGGGCAAGGGTCGCCAAGACAAAGACTCGCTGTCTGAATCTGTCCAGTGCTCTAGACTCTCTGTTTGGAGGATAGACAGAAGTAGTCTGTTCTGCTAGTCCTTGGTGGCACCCTCCACCACTACAGCATCAACCAGGAATCCTTTGCTCCACTGGGGTCAGTCTTTTGGAAGGGCAAAGTATTTGTTGGGTATTTTCAGGATAGGTTTGAAGGCATCTGGCTCCTTCAAACCTAATAGGAAAATAAATCAATGAGTGCATTCGCCGGGGGTGGGGGGTTACCCAAGACATAGATGTGCCAGAACCAAAAGCTTCCAAAAATACTGATTCTTCCTGAGTGGTTTTTGGAAGACCAGCCACCATTTTGTCTGAGGAGCTCTAAAATGTCTTCAAAGGATATGTCATCCGGTGGTGATATGGGGGACCTTTCTCCATCAAAATCAGTATCCTCTGTGAGACACTCCATCAGGAGTCTGTGTGCCTCCCTCATGCATGTTCTCTTCCGATGGACCTCCTCTGTGAGGTGATCAGGGGAGGTATCGAGAGTGGAGGTTCCTCTACTAAACCCGATCGGACAATAGTTGGAACTGGCTTTCCCTGTGCAGTAGGTCCGAGTGACTCAGAGCTTGAAACAGATGAAGGAAAAGTGGCTGAATCTGAAAAATGAGAAGGTTGTTCTTCTAGAAAGAGAAAAAGTCCTTTCCACAATCTCAAAGGCAGATGACCTCAGACAATCCTCGATCAGCTCCCAGCGAAGGCAGATCTCAAGCACTCTCAGATCCATACCTTCGAGGATGGAAATGGACCCCAACTATCCAGGACCATGGCTCCAAGGGGCAGGGACTGATCTGACAGCAGAGACAATCCCAGCCCCAGGGACCAGATGCCAATACTTTGGCTCCAGGACCCCTTCTGATCGGAGTGTATTGGAGTAGAACTAGTCAGGGATACCGTCGGAGTCACAGACATCATCTTTGGATCAGTCTCCAGTCCTCTTGGGGATTTCAGATCCTGTGACTTCGAAACAACTGGACAAATCGAAGGAGGAGATAAAACAGTTTTGGATATCGCAGGAAGACTCATAAATCCAATAGGGTATGGACCTGGTTAAGACCCCCATCTGAAATAGAGATCTTAGAAGCTTTTGCATCATCCCATCCACATCTGCTTCTGATCAGCTTCTGCAGAACCTGGAAGAAGTAGTGGCCTGGGCCTAGAATGCTTTTTAGAGATCTGTAGCAATGGAGATCACACATTAGGTGTTATGAGCTTGACTACATGCTCTGGAGTAAGACATCTGTGCAAGGTACTTAGCTTCAGATCAAAGGACCTAGGATCTGAACAGGTTGCCGTAGGATTGACTGATATGAAGATTGGATCCGATGTTTTTTGGGTCTTTGAAGGTGGCTCCGCCGAAGACCTGGAGGACTTTGCTGGGTAGCTTTTTCGGTACTCCAAAACAGCAGATTTAGTAGTTTTGGAGGGGGTTTGATCCCCAGACATAGATGTAGCTGGAGAAGGCCTTTCAAAATTAACTTATTGTACCAATCAGTCAGAGCCCTAGAATTAAGGGTAGAGTATTTAGACAAGTGGTGTCCAAGTGATCAGCTCCAAGGCAACAGACGCAGCCCCTTGTGGGTATCCAAGTTAGGGATTTTATGACCACAAAAAGAAAATTTTTTTTAAATCATGTCAGTTTATCTGACATGGTAACTAACAGTAAGCAGAAAAAAGATAAAGTTAAGCAATAAGAAAAAGGATTTTTTTTTATGATGCAACATTCTGTGTATCTGCTGATGTAACAAACTCTCTAAGAAACTGTCATGTAAATGACCATTACCTGTAAAAACTTTTAAGTACTCCTTGCCTACAACTAAAATGCTTAAAAAAAGTGTGTTTTGTTTTATCCTTAATTTACTTTTAATTTAAAAAATTATTAATTATAATAAATGACAAATAAAACTGGGTAAAGAAAATAGTCTCAAAGGAAAGCAAAGAAAGTGCAGTTGTGTACACTTACCATAAATGTAGATGTTAAGAGTGTATTCAGTGTTGCTGTCATCACACTTGGGTTACCTGCCTGCAGGTAGCCCTCAGATGGCCCGAATACCAGAGAAGTACAGTTTTGTACCTACCATAAATGTAGATGTTTGAATGTAGACACTGCTGCAGTCATTACACTTGGGTTATCCTGCCATCAGGCGGTTCCCCAGCTGGCCTGAGTTCCAAAGTCTTGGTCCGGCGTCGGTTATTGTTGCCTCCTCCCTGACGTCAGTGCGACAGGGGTATACAAGATGCAGCTGACGCCATTTTCTTCAGTTTTTCTTTCCCCAGAAGTCAGGTGCCCCCAAATAGGTAGGCAATTCAAATTGCTAATAAAACATACATAAGAAATGCAAACATACTTTCAGCTACCAGCAAATACTCCCCATAGGTAGTAAAAGGTAGAGGAACTAGGTATGTACTAGCCAGTAAGCGGGGAAGGAGGGCGGGCAACCTGGACTGCAGCAGTGTCTACACTCAAACATCTACATTTATGGTAGGTACAAAACTGTACTATGTTCATCTTGTAACACTGCTGCAGTCATTACACTTGGGTACAATCCCAAAGCTGAGGTAGGGTGGTTGGTTCTATAAGGCATTAGGAGTGGCTATAAGGCCCTGCAGCACTGCAGATGTGAAGCCAGCTCTGGATTTAGAGTATAGAGGCAGATGGTAATGCTTGGTGAAGGTATGCACAGAACTCCATGTTGCTGCTTCCAAAATATCCTTGGTAGGTACTCCTCTGAGGTAGGCAGTTGAAGTGGCTGTTGCCCTGTTGGAGAGAGATCTAATGCTATTAGGCACAGATTTTCCATGGTGCGTACAGCAGAAACGTATGCAATGTCCTAGCCATTTGGAAATAGTATGTTTTGAAATAGCTTTTCCCTGTGCTGTTGCAGCATATGCTACCAATAATTGCTCAGATTTTCTGAAAGCTTTGGTTTTGTCCAAGTAGAAGCGTAAAGTACAGTTTTGTACCTACCATAAATGTAGATGTCCGATAGGTATGCATCTGCAGTCATCACATATGGGTTGTCCTGCCTCAGGCAGCCCTTCGGTCGGCCGGATTCCAAAGTCTGGGTCCGGCGTCGGCTGATGTCGCCCCTTCCCTGACGTCACAGCGCCTGGGGTATAAAAGCGTCAGCAGACGCCATCTTCCTCAGTTTTTCTTGCCCCAGATGCCAGGTGCCCTCTAGGAAGGCTAAATTTGGAGAAATGCAATAAAAATCCAAACATTTGCAAAAATATATATATATATCTATATGTAAAAACAAATACACCATAATAGATCCCCCCAGCTAGCTAATAGAGGGGTAAACACCCTAGGAATACCACAGAGGGGAAGGAGGGAGGGTAAACCTGACTGCAGATGCATACCTATCGGACATCTACATTTATGGTAGGTACAAAACTGTACTATGTCCTTCAAGGATGCATCTGCAGTCATCACATATGAGTAGAATACCATAGCCAATCTGGGGGTGGAGGAACTAGGAAAAGGATGGTGTAGCTAAGATACCCTGCAGGACAGCCGTAGCAAAGCCTGCTCTGGATCTGGAATATAAAGGTAAATTGTAATGCTTGGCAAATGTATGCATGGAGCTCCATGTGGCAGCTTCTAAAATGTCCTTTGTAGCCACCCCTCTTAAGAAGGCTGTGGAGGTGGCTGTGGCTCTCGTAGAATGAGGTCTAATGTTAGATGGTACAGACTTTCCATGAAATGAGTAACAAAAGCAAATGCAATTTCCTATCCATTTTGAAATAGTCTGTTTGGAAATTGCTTTTCCTTGAGTACCAGCAGCATATGCTACCAGCAGCTGGTCAGTTTTTCTGAAACCTTTAGTTCTGTCCAAGTAGTAGCGCAACTGTCGGTGAATGTCCAGGGTGTGCAGCAGTTTCTCCCCTTTGTTTTGTGGATTTGGGAAGAAGGTAGGCAAGTGAATGGCTTGATTCAATGAAACCCTGGATACCACCTTTGGCATAAAAGTAGGATTAGTTCTTAATGAAACTCTGTCCTGGTGAAAAATAATAAATGGCTGAACTGCCATCAGGGCCTGCAATTCCGAAACCCTTCTTGCTGAGGTTATTGCCAGAAGGAAGGCAGTCTTCCATGAAAGGTACTGTAGATCTGCATTTGCTGCTGGTTCAAATGGAGGCAGTGTTAGTTTTTCCAACACATAGTTAAGGTCCCAAGCAGGTAGAGTTGGTTTTCGAGGAGGTTTGATGTTTTTGATTCCTCTTAGAAACGGTCTTAGGAGAGGATGAGAAAAGACAGGTGGGTCAGAATTATACTCTGCTGAAATTGCTGAAGCATGAATCTTAATAGAAGAGTAAGACAGACCGTTGTGAAACATTTGTGTCATATATTCCAGGATATGTGCCATGTTCATCACTTTCGAATCTAGGCCCTTTTGTGGTGTTCCAGATGAGAAATCTTTTCCATTTTGCTGAATATGCCTTTCTTGTGGAACAGCGGCGAGCTTCCATAATAATATCCTTCACTCTCTGGGATAGTTTATCCTGAGGAGGAGTCAAGGTATTCTCCACGCTGTTAGTTGCAATGTTTTCAGGTTGGAATGTAGAGTTTTGTATCTGTGCTGTGTCAGTAGAAGTGGCCATAGAGGTAGAGGCCATGGTTTCGTACACGACATGCTCCTTAGCAGTGGGTACCAGTGCTGTCTTGGCCAGTCTGGAGCTATCAGAATCACTTTTGGCTGCTCTGCCCTGATCTTCAGTAACACCTTGGTCATTAATGGGATAGGCGGAAATGCATACACTGTCAGATTTCTCCAGCTGAAAGAGAAGGCGTCCACTTTCCATGCTTGTGGGTGGTATGTCCTTGAGCAGAATTTCTTCAGTTGATGATTGTGGGGGGAAGCAAATAGATCTATGTCCGGGCTCCCCCAAGATTGTGTTATCTGTTGGAAGGTGTCTGGGTGCAGCATCCATTCGTGCGCATCCATGATATTTCTGCTTAAGCTGTCTGCCAGTGTATTGTCTTTCCCTGGCACAAACTGAGCTTGTAGCTGTATACTGAGTTTCATGGAAAGATCCCATAGATTCATTGCCAGTCTGCAAAGAGGGTAGGAATGGGTACCCCCTTGCTTGTTTATGTACCACATAACTGTGGTGTTGTCTGTCCTTATTAGTAGGTGGCCTTGATGGAGAAAGAGTTTGAAGGCCTCGATTGCATGCATCACTGCTAGCATTTCTTTTTGATTTATGTGCATGCGTAGCTCCTTTCGTGACCATTGTCCTTGGATACCTCTGCCCTCCATGTGTGCTCCCCAACCTAGGTCTGAGGCATCCGTTGTAATAGTTTGGGAGGTTTTTGGCTTTGTGAAGGGCAACCCTCTGTTGGACTGGCTGGCCTGAGCCCACCACAGAAATTCCTTGTGAAGGCATGGAATGAGTGGGATTAAAGTTTCCATACTGTGACTGTGCTGAGTCCATAAACTCCTTAGGTACCACTGTAGTTTTCTCATATGTAGCCTTGCTTGTGGAACCAAAAGAATACAGGATGCCATGTAACCCAGGGACTGCAGGATTTTCCTTGCAGTCAGCTGAGTTTGTCTTGTCAGATTCTTGAAGTAATCCGGTAGCTGACTTTGTTTTTCTTCTGTGAGATAAGCCATTTGGGTGGTTGTATCTAGATCCGCAGCCAGAAAAGTTATTCTTTGGGATTGAACAAGTCTTGATCTGTACAAGTTGACTGTATATCCCAAGGCCTGTAGAAGATTGATGGCATAATTTAAATCCTTTATCAAAGTTTGTTGGTTGCCCGCTTGTATAAGGCAGTCATCCAGATATGGGTAAATCTGAATCCCCTGGAGTCTGCAGTGTGCTATTACTGATGCCAGGCATTTCGTGAATACTCTGGGCGCAGTAGATAAGCCAAAGGGCAATGCTGAGAATTGATAATGCTCTGACCCTGCAAGAAATCTGAGGTGTCTTCTGCAACTTTGTCTGATAGGGACATGCAGGTATGCCTCCTTGAGGTCTAGAGTCACCAGCCAAGACCCCTTGCCCAGCATGGGAAGGAGTTGCTGTAGAGTCAGCATTTTGAATTTTGGCGCAATGAGATAAGTATTCAGTGCGGACAAGTCGAGAATTGGTCTCCATTGATGCTCTTTTCTTTGAACAAGGAATAGCCTGGAGTAAAATCCTTGGCCTTGTTCTGAAATAGGAACTTTATCTATGGCTTTCATTTGTAGTAAGTTTGAGATTTGCTTCAAAGCCTCTGCCCTTTGATTTGGTGGCAGACCTGGCATGCCTTTTCTTTTTGGCAATGTGTGGAAATGGAACCTGTATCCATTGTCTATTATTTGGAGTGTCCATTTGTCTCTTGTAATGCTGTGCCTTTTTTTTTTTTTTTTTTGAGAATAAAGAAAGCTTTCCGCCCAAAGGTGCTTCTAATTGAGCCCTGGTTGGCGGAGTCAAAGCAGAGTCATTGTGATTGTCCTTGTGCAGCAGTTGCAGGCCCTGAACTGCCTGTCTGGATTGGAGGTTGCCATTGACGGCCTCTGTAGGAGCCCCTAGCTTGCCCTCTACCTCTGGTACGCCTGTTCTTGCTCCTTTGAAATCTTTCTGTGTCCGGAAAGGACCAATTCTTGGAAGGGCCAATTTCTGCTGAATCTAGGCGGTTGGACTTGAAGAAAATCCTTAACTGTTTGTACAGATTTCGCCTTTTCTTCAAATTTCTTTAGGACTTCTTGAGCAGTGGAACCAAATAACTTTTGCTTTTCCAGTGGAGCATCCAAAAGCTTAGCTTTAACATGGTCTGGCAGAGATTGTTCCTTCAGCCAAGCATGCCTACGTATGACAACACCTGTCATTGCTGACCTACATGAAGCTTCCAATGCATCACAGCCACACTGTAAGAAATGGTTGCTAACCTGCTGGGAGTTATGAACCAGATCCTGAAGGGATTTACAGTTAAGGGGTTCAGTAGAAGACAGTTTCTTATGCATTTCTTCTAACAAATACTCTTGATACTGTATCATATGAAATTGACAATTTAATGCCCTCATAGCAAGAGTGGCAGAAGTATACACTTTTTTATCCCATCTCTCTAATGCCCTGGACTCCTTTGCAGAGGGGAGTGGATTCTTAGTAGTAACAGCTGCAACCCCTTTAGGGCCCTGTGAAATAGTTTTAGGGTCAGCAGAGTGGGCTTTGTAAAGAAAATTGTGTGCGTCCGGGACCCTGTAATACCTATCAGGCTTAACAGGGGCCGGAGGCAGAGTGTCAGGGGTCATACTAGAGTCAGAATACACATCAATGACATTTAAAAGAGGAGGAATAGCCAAAGGTCTATGCTGAGGTAAATGAAGAAAAGTTCTTAGTCTTTTCCTGGAGTCAGAATATTCCTGGCCCTGCCATTTGAAATGCTCTCTCATAGTGTGAAGGGTCTCCCCAAAGGAAAGCTCTTCAGGAGGGGAGGCTGAGGGAATAGATTCTTCTGCATCCGAATCCTCGTAGGCCGAATAAGCCTCCTCCTGGTAGTCTGAGTGATCCGAGCCAGCAGAGGTCTCCTCTGAGGAAAGGGGATCAGGGGGATCCACCCTGGGCCTTTTGTCTAGAGGGGGTTGGGAGCCCCTGTCTGGATGGGGCTGAGAGCCCCTAATTAAAGAGATAAGATCCTCTGCTAAGGTTAGAATCTGTGAACTAGAAGAGGGTCCCTGAGGAATAACCCTGGGAGGCATCTTTAGCGTGCTTTGCAGCTTTAGCCCTGGTGAAGGCCTTAATAGACATGGATGCAGGAGGCCTGGCTGCACCACATGCTGGTGTAGCTTTGTCTACAGGTATGGTGTCGGAAGATTCCAATACACCAGTTTCGGAAGGCAATTCTGTAACCGACTCAGTAGGGGCCTCCGGGACCGAGGCTGTCGGTTGTATTAATTCAGGGTTCGGAAGCTCCAAGGACTCGGTATCAGCCGAGACCGAGACACTCGCGGTAGGCCTATCTGCGGTTTCAGCCGAAACCGCGGTCCGCGTGTGTCGGTCCTTGTCTTTCCGTTTCTTAATTAAATGAGATGTCGGGTTTCCGACGGCATTTTGTATGAAAAACTATCCCCAAAAAACTCTTCTGCGAACTCCGGCCGACGTCTAAGAGTGCGTCGGTTGAAGGAAGCGCAGGCTGAACAGGCCGAGACGTCGTGGTCTGGGCCTAAGCAGGGGAGACAGTAAGAGTGGAAATCCTTATGAGGTATTTGTTTCCCACAAGTTAAACAATTATTAACTTTTTCTGACATTGGCTGAGGCAAGAAAGAGTCCCCAATGGGGTACTTAGCTTTTGAAGTCTTCGGATAGCGATTTTACTGGAGCTGGCCGACCGGCACTTGCGAACTGCTTCTGCTTCGGGCACCATGCGGCAAGAAAGACTGAGGAAGATGGCGTCGGCTGACGCTTTTATACCCCAGGCGCTGTGACGTCAGGGAAGGGGTGACATCAGCCGACGCCGGACCCAGACTTTGGAATCCGGCCGACCGAAGGGCTGCCTGAGGCAGGACAACCCATATGTGATGACTGCAGATGCATCCTTGAAGGACATCTGCCTGTGAATGTCCAATGAATGCAGTAGTCTTTTCTCTTTATTCTGTGGTTTTGGATAAAAAGTAGGCAAGTGAATGGTTTGGTTTAGAGATGCACTTGAAACCACCTTAGGCATAAACATAGGGTTAGTTCTGAAGGACACCCTGTCCTGGTGGAAAATGAGGAAAGGTTCCACTGCCATTAGTGTCTGTAATTCTGAAACTCTTCTTGCAGAAGTTATTGCCAAGAGCAGAGCAGTTTTCTAAGAAATGTATTTTAATTCTGCCATGCTAGCTGGTTCAAAAGGAGGTAAAGTTAATTTTTCCAAAACAAAGTTGAGGTCCCAAGTTGGAGTAGGTGCTCTACGGGGTGGTCTTATGTTTTTAGCCCCTCTGAGGTACTGTTTTAGCAAAGGATTAGAGAAAATTGGTGGATCCGTGTTGTAATATGCAGAGATGGCAGAGGCGTGGATCTTGATGGATGAAAAGGAGAGGCCTTTGTCCAGCATCTCAGTCAAATATTATAGTATCTGAGGAATGTTTGGCACAAGAGGATCAAGGCTGTGAGCCTGGTTCCAGGCACAGAATCTCTTCCATTTATCCGAGTAGGCTTTCCTGGTACAAGGCCTTCTGGCCTCCAGAACAACATCTATAACTGCTTTGGAGAGAGGCACTGCTTGCGTGGCTAAGGAATCTTCCATGCAGCTAGGTTTAGTGTCTTTAGCTGGATGTGAAGTAACTGATTGTTGTGCTGCGACAGCAGATGTGGTATTTGAGGCAAAATTCAGGGTGGTCCTTGTGCTAAGTTTTTTAAGATTGGGTACCAGTGCTGGCGTGGCCAGTCTGGTGCAATCAGGATAATTTTTGGCTCTTCTTGCCTGGCTTTTATGAGTACCTTCGGGAGAAGAGGCAGTGGTGGAAAAGCATATACTTGTAGGTTTGTCCAGCTGAATGAGAGGGCATCCACTTTCCATGCTTGCGGATGGTAACTTCTTGTGCAGAATTTCTTTAGCTGGCAATTCACTGGGGAGGCAAACAGATCTATGTCCGGGCTCCACCATTTCTTTATCATTCTGAATATTTCAGGATTCAATCCCCATTCGTGGGGATCCATGATATTTCTGCTTAAGTCGTCTGCCAGTGTGTTTTTCTCTCATGGCAGGAATTGTGCTTGTAGATGAACTTGATAGTTTATAGCTGTGTTCCACAAGGTCATGGCTTGTCTGCAGAGGGGGTAGGAGTGAGTGCCCCCTTGCTTGTTTATGTACCACATAACTGTGGTGTTCTGTCTTTAGTAGTAGTTGTCCTGGATGCAACATGTCCTTGAAAGCTATAAGGGCATTTTGTACAGCTAGCATCTCTTTTTGATTTATGTGAAGATGCCTTTGTTCTGCGGACCACTTGCCCTGAATACATTTTCCTGCCATGTGTGCTCCCCAGGCATAATCCGATGCATCTGTTGTCAGTGTTTGCCTGACTGTGAGGTGAGTGAAAGGCTGTCCCTTGTTGAGGTGACAAGCTTGAGCCCACCAACGAAACTCCTGTTGAAGGCAAGGTATTAGTGGTATAAAACTGTTTCCAAACTTTGGCGGTGTTGCGATCATACATCCTCATATGCAGTCTGGCATATGGAATTAGTAGTATGCAAGATGCCATGAAGCCCAAGGCCTGCAGAATTTTTCTTGCAGGGAGTTGGGTCTTTGTTGTCAACAATTGAAAGTATTGTCTCAGTTGTCCTTGCTTGTCTGGCGTGAGAAAAGCCATCTGGGCCGCTGTGTTCAAGCTGACACCCAGGAATATCATCTCTTGTGAGGGCACTAGTTTTGATTTCTTTTCGTTTACTGTGTACCCCAGGCAACTTAACTTTTTTATAAACGCCAGATGCTGTAGAAGAATGTCCTTGCTCTCTGCTTGAATCAGGCAGTCATCCAGGTATGGGTAAATTTGAATTCCTTTCTGTCTGCAAAATGCAATTATTGGTGCCAGGTACTTTGTGAAGACCCTGGGCGCAATATATAATCCAAAGGGCAGTGCAGAAAATTGATAGTGCATTGGACCAGCTACGAACCTGAGGTATCTTCTGCAGTTTTGTCTGATAGGGAAATGCAGGTATGCCTCCTTGAGGTCTAAAGTCACGAGCCAAGCTTGCTTGCTTGCCCAGCATGGGAAGAAGCTACTGTAATGTCAGCATTTTGAATTTCGGAACATCCAGGTAAGTGTTTAGTGAAGAAAGATCCAGAATGGGCCTCCAGGCTTTGTCTTTTCTGGGAACCAGAAAGAGTAGAGTAAAATCCTTTCCCTTGTTCCTGTGGTGGTACCTTTTGAATAGCTCCCATGTTCATGAGTGCCATAATTTGTTTTTGGGCCTCTGCCCATTGATGTAGTGTCAGATTTGGCATTCCTTTTAATCTTGGCAGAGTGTGAAAGTGGAATCTGTAACCTTTTGAAATATTGAGAACCCATTTGTCTTGGATGATCATATGCCAATTGTGATAAAAAAGTGCCAGTTTTCCTCCCAAAGGGGATGCCAAGAGTGAGTTGTTTGGCAGCTGGAGTGGGAAGTCATTGGGGCTGTTTTTTATATGGTTGGTGCCTGTCTTTCCCTTCTTTCCGGCCTGATGCACCCCATTGTCAAGGCCTGTAAGGACCTTGTGGTTGGCCTCTACCTCTTGGCCGTTTGTATCTGCCCCCTTGAGGTCTGTCATTAACTGGAAAGGACCAATTCTTTGTTGGCCAGTTTCTAATAAATAGAGGAGGCTGAACCTGTAAGAAATCCTTCACTGTTTGCATAGATTTTGCCTTAACCTCCATTTTCTTTAATACCTCTTCTGCCTTAACTCCAAATAAAACATCCTGCTGTAAAGGTGCATCCAGTAATTTAGCTTTAACATGATCTGGTAACGCATGTCCTTTTAGCCATGCATGTCTTCTAATGACAGAGCATGTAACTGCTGCTCTGCACGAGGCCTCTAAAGAATCAAAACCACATTGCAAAGTATGCTTTCCCACTTGTTCAGCGGCATGCAATAAATCCTGCATTTCTTTAAAATTAGGAGGATCTGTATCTGGAAGCATTTTTTGTTTCAACTGAGACATCAAAAATTGCTGAAATTTTAGCATGTGAAACTGGCAATTTAAGGCTTTCATTGATAAAGTTGCAGACGTATATACTTTCTTTCCCCATCTGTCTAGTGCTCTGGAATCTCTGTCAGAGGGAAAGTACAGTTTTGTACCTACCATAAATGTAGATGTCCGATAGATATGCAACTGCAGTCATAACATATGGGTTGTCCTGCCTCAGGCAGCCCTCGGTCGGCCGGATTCCAAAGTCTGGGTCCGGCGTTGGCTGGTGTCGCCTCCTCTCCGTCAGAACGGCTGGAGTATAAAGGCATCGGCCGACACCATCTTCTTCAGTGTTTCTTGCCCCAGATGCCAGGTGCCCTCCTAGGAAGGCTAAATTTGGTGAATGGATAAAGAATTCCAGACATGCACAGCAGTAAAACAGATACACCATAGAGATACCCCCAGCTAATAGGAATAGGGGTAGTGGACCCATAAAGAAGGTTGCAGAGGGGTAGGAGGGTGGGAGAATCCGACTGCAGTTGCATATCTATCGGACATCTACATTTATGGTAGGTACAAAACTGTACTATGTCCTTCAAGAATGCAACTGCAGTCATAACATATGGGTTGAATACCATAGCCAAGCTAGGGGTGGTTGGAACTAAAAGTGATGGTGTAGCTAAAATGCCCTGCAGGACTGCCGAAGCAAAGCCTGCTCGGGATCTGGAGAATAAAGGCAGGTTGTAGTGCTTGGTAAATGTATGCACGGAGCTCCATGTAGCAGCCTCTAGAATGTCCTTTGTAGCCAACTCCTCTTAGGAAAGCTGTGGATGTGGCTATAGCTCTGGTGGAGTGTGGCCTAATATTGGCTGGCACACCTTTTCCATGAAAGGAATAGCAGAATCTGATGCAATGTCCGATCCATTTGGAAATTGTTTGTTTGAAGATTGCTTTTCCTTGTACTCCAGCAGCATAGGCTACAAACAGTTGGTCAGACTTTCTGGTGGCCTTAGTTCTGTCCAAGTAGTAGCGTAGTTGCCTGTGTATGTCCAAAGTATGCAGCAGTGCTTCCCCCCTGTTTTGAGGATTGGGGAAGAAAGTAGGCAGGTGAATGGCTTGATTTAGAGACACCCTGGAAATTACTTTTGGCATGAATGAAGGATTGGTTCTTAGAGAGACTCTGTCCTGATGAAAAATGAGAAAAGGAGGTACTGCCATGAGTGCCTGTATTTCCGAGACTCTTCTTGCTGATGTGATTGCCAATAGGAAAGCCGTTTTCCATGAGAGAAATTGCATTTCTGAAGTTGCTGCTGGTTCAAAGGGAGGAAGAGTTAATTTTTCCAAGACGAAGTTGAGGTCCCATGCAGGTACTGGCGGTTTCCTGGGAGGTTTGATATTCTTTACCCCCCTTAGGAACTGTCTTAGCAAAGGATGTGAAAACACAGGTGGATCACAATTGTATTTTGCTGAGATTGCTGAGGCATGAATCTTTATGGAAGAATATGAGAGACCAGTATGAGACATTTCTGCCAAGTATTCCAATATCTGAGGTATACTCAATACTGTTGTATCCTGACCCCTGTTAGCATTCCAGATGATGAATCTCTTCCACTTGGCTGAATAGGTTTTCTGGTGGAAGGTCTGCATGCTTCCAGTAAGATCTCTTGAACTTTTTTGGAAAGAGAGATATCGGAAGGAGTTATGGTAACCTCCAGGCTGTCAGATGCAATGTTTTCAGGTTTTGATGAACCGTCCTGTAATTGTGTTGTGTTAGAAGCAGAGGCCATAGGGGCAGAGGCCACGGTTTGGTCCGAGTTATGCTCAACAGCAATGGGTACCAGTGCTGCCTTGGCCAGTCTGGAGCTATCAAAATGCTTGTTGGTTGTTCTGCTTTGATCTTCAGTATCACCTTGGTCAGCAGTGGTAGAGGAGGGAATGCATAAATTGTTAGGGACTTCCAGCTGAAGGAGAGAGCATCCGTTTTCCAGGCTAGAGGATGGTGGGTCCTTGTACAGAACTTTTCCAGGTGATGATTCATGTGAGAAGCAAAGAGATCTATGTCCGGTCTTCCCCATGTCCTTGTTATTTGTGAGAAAATGTGAGGATGCAGCATCCATTCGTGTGGATCCAAGAAATTTCTGCTCAGCTTGTCCGCCAGTACATTGTCCTTGCCTGGCACAAACTGGGATTGCAAATGTATCTTCAGACTTAGGGATTTTTCCCAGAGAATCATTGTTAGTCTGCACAGGGGATAAGAATGAGTGCCTCCCTGCTTGTTTATATACCACATAACAGTGGTGTTGTCTGTCCTTATTAGCAAATGTCCTTGTTGAAGTGATTTTTCGAAAGTCTCGATTGCATGTATCACTGCCAACATCTCTTTCTGGTTTATGTGCAGATGCCTTTCCCTTGGTGTCCATTGACCTTGAATGCATCTGCCCTCCAAGTGCGCCCCCCATCCATGGTCTGAGGCGTCTGTTGTAATCATTTGACCTGCTTGAGGTTTGTTTAAAGACATGCCTTTGTTTAACTGACTTGCTTGAGCCCACCACAAAAATTCTCTTTGCAGACATGGAATGAGTGGGATTATGTCCTCTAGGCTTTGGCTGTGTTGGGACCATAAGCTTTTTAAGTACCATTGCAGCTTTCTCATATGAAGTCTTGCCAAAGGTATCAGAAGAATGCAAGATGCCATGAACCCCAGGGCATGCAGGATTTTCCTTGCAGTCAGCTGGGAGAGCTTTGCTAGGCCTTTGAAGTACTCTGGTAACTGCTGCTGTTTTTCCTCTGTGAGATAAGCCATCTGTGTTTTTGTGCCCAGTTTGGCTCCTAGGAAAATAATCTGTTGGGATGGCAGAAGTCTTGATTTCTGAATGTTGACTGTGTATCCCAAGGCCTGTAGTAATTGAATGACATAGTCCAAGTTTGCTATCATGGTTTGCTTGTTGTCTGCTTGTATGAGGCAGTCGTCCAGGTAGGGGTATATTTGAATCCCCTGGAGTCTGCAGTGTGCCACTACTGATGCCAGGCATTTCGTGAACACTCTGGGCGCAGTAGATAAGCCAAACGGCAATGCTGAGAATTGATAATGCTCTGTCCCTGCAAGAAATCGGAGGTATCTTCTGCAGCTTTGTCTGATTGGGACATGCAGGTATGCCTCCTTGAGGTCCAGAGTGACCAGCCAAGACCCCTTGCCCAGCATGGGAAGGAGTTGCTGCAACGTCAGCATTTTGAACTTTGGCACAATGAGATAAGTATTTAGAGTAGACAAGTCCAGTATAGGTCTCCATTTGTTTTCCTTTCTTGGAACAAGGAACAGTTTTGAATAAAACCCCTGGCCTTGTTCCTGTGGAGGGACCTTTTCTTTTGCTTTTATATTTAACAGCTTTGAAACTTGAATGAGTGCCTCTGCCCTTTGATGAAGTGGCAGGTTTGGCATGCCTTGTCTTATTGGTAAAGTATGGAAGTGGAATCTGTAACCTTTTGTCTATTAAATCCAGAATCCAGTTGTCCTTGGTTAAGATATACCAGTTTTTTGAGAATAAGGATAATTTTCCGCCCAAAGGTGCTTCTCTTTGAGCCTTTGTAGACGGTATGAAAGTCAAGTCATTGTGGTTGTCCTTGTGGTGCAGCTGGACTGCCTGCGCCACTTCTTTGATTTGGTGGTTGCCATTGGCGGCCCCTGTAGGAGCCTCGGTATTGCTCTCTACCTCGGGCACGCCTGTTGTTTCCCCTTTGAAACTTGTCAGTGTCTGGAAAGGACCAATTCTTTGAAGGCCAATTCCTGCTGAATCTGGGTGGCTGAACCTGGAGGAAATCTTAGTCTTGTCTGTACCGACTTACCTTTTTCCTCAATGGACTTCAACACATCTTGTGCATTAGCACCAAAAAGCTTCTGTTTTTCCAGAGGTGCATCAAGTAACTTTACTTTAACATGGTCTGGCAGTGGCTGTTCTTTTAACCAAGCATGTCTACGTATAACAGCCCCAGTCATAGCTGCCCTACATGAAGCCTCCAATGCATCATAACCACACTGAAGAAAATGATTGCTAACCTGCTGAGTGTTGTGTACTAGATCCTGCAATGCCTTTCTATCAATAGGCTCAGGAGAGGCTAGCTTTTTCTGTAAATCATCCAGTAAAAAATCCTGGTACTGAAACATATGAAAAAGGCAGTTAAGTGACCTCATGGCCAGGGTGGTAGAGGTATAAACTTTTTTACCCCATCTCTCCAGGGACCTAGCTTCCCTATCCGCTGGCAGTGGATTCTTGGCTGTGGAAGTAGCCACTCCCTTGGGGCTCTGTGAAATAGTTTCTAGATCCACAGAATGGGCCTTAAAGAGATGTTTGTGGGTGTCAGGGACCCTATAATATCTGTCTGGCTTGACAGGAGCAGGAGGGAGAGAATCAGGGTTAGCACTGGAGTCGGAGAAAACATCATCCAGGACATCCATAACTGGAGGGATAGCTAAAGGTCTGTGCTGGGGTAGCTTGAGGAAGGTACGTAGCCTTTTCCTGGAATCAGAGAATTCCTGACCCTGCCATTTAAAATGCTCCCTCAGAGTGTAGGACTTCACCGAACGAAAAATCCTCTGGAGGAGAGGCAGAGGGAATTGATTCCTCAGCATCAGAGTCCTCATAGGCCTGGAAGGATTCTTCTTGGGTATCTGAATGCTCAGAATCCCCAGAGGCTTCATCTGAAGAGAGGTTGTCGGCCTGCTCAGTTCTGGGCCTTTTCTCTGCAGGCGGCTGAGAACCTCTGTCTGGATGAGGCTGAGACCCCCGATAAGAGAAATAAGATCTGCAGCAAGAGACATGATCTGTTTATCAGAAGAAGGGGCCTGGGCAGTAGGTTTAGGATGGGCCTTGGCCTGGCTGGCGGCCTTAGCACGTGCAAAGGCCTTGATGGACATGGATACAGGAGGCCTAGCTGCCCCATGTGCAGGAGTAACCTTGTCCACAGGAATGGTGTCGGGTAGATCCAGAACTTCGGTTCTGGAGGAAAGTCAACAACCGGCACCGGTGTAGACTCCAAGACCGAAGGACGAGTTAACGCTGTGTCGTCGGCCTGGAGCGGTTGAATTACCGCTTCCGAAGGGACCGAAGCACTCGCGGAGGGTTTAGGAGGAGTATTGGTGGAGGACGCGGGCCGAGGATGTCGGTCCCGGTCCTTTCGTTTTTTGGAAGATTGAGTAGTCGGTTGTTCCGACGGCATGATATAAGCGAAAGATTCGCCGAAAAAGTCTTCGGCAAATTCTGCCCGGCGCCTGAGAGTGTGCTTATTAAAGCAAGCACAGGCCGAGACATCGTGGTCTGGGCCCAGGCAAGGGAGGCAATAAGAATGGAAGTCCTTATGAGGTATTTGTTTACCACAAGACAAACAATTATTAACTTTCTCAATTTGTTCTGACATCGGCTGAGGCAAGAAAAAATGTTCCCCAACGGGGTACTTAGCTTTTAGATGACTTCGGTACTGAAAACACAGGAGATGACCGACCGGCACTTGCGAACTGCTTCTGCTTCCGGCACCGCGCGGCAAGAAAGACTGAAGAAGATGGCGTCGGCCAAAGCCTTTATACTCCAGCCGTTCTGACGTCGGAGAGGAGGCGACACCAGCCGACGCCGGACCCAGACTTTGGAATCCAGCCGACCGAGGGCTGCCTGAGGCAGGACAACCCATATGTTATGACTGCAGTTGCATTCTTGAAGGACATCTGGGTTCTTTGCTGATGAAGCCTTAACCCCTTTGGATCCCTGAGAAATAGTTTCAGGATCAGCAACAAGGCTTTTATACAGAAATTTGCATGAGTCAGGGACTCTCTAATATCTGTCCGGCTTAGGTGGAGCTGGAGGTAAGGAATCAAGATTTAAGCTGGATTCAGTGTACACATCATCCACAATATCTAGCACTGGCGGAATAGCCAGGGGTCTGTGTTGAGGTAATAATAGGAAGTCTCTGAGCTTTTTCTTGGATTCTGAATAATCCTGGCCTTCCCAATGGAAATGCTCTCTCATGGTATGTAAGGTTTCCCCAAAAGGAGTAGTCCTCAGGCAGAGAGGCTGATGGAATAGATTCCTCAGCATCAGAATCCTCATAAGGGGGTAAAGAGTATCCCAGGTCTGAGGATGAATATGAGGAAATGGACTCCTGGTCGGATGAATCACAATCTGCATCCTGTCTAGGCCTTTTATCAGGCGGGGGATGGGAACTCCTGATCAGAGTGATTAGGTCTTCGGCCATTTTGAGCATTTGTTTCTTAGGCATGGAGGCCTGCCCTGGAGAATGCTGTACTTGTTTCTTAGTTTTTAAAGGAGGCTTTGACTTAGAAGAGGGTTTAATGCTTAGCTGAGTAGGTCTGAAGACACCCTCTGAAGCTGCGGGTAGCTCAGGTACTCCGGATACCTCTGCAGGATCGGTTTCGGTCTGCTGAAAAGCTAGTGCGTCCGAAGGCCCAGCCATCTCCACGTGGGGGGTCGGGGGCGGCCTGTGGTTCTACAGAAGCGGTCGTCAGGGGCTGCGAAAGCACCTCACTGAAAACCCGAGAACTGGTGACTGGCCTAGAAGAGGCTTAGTCTGTTTTGGGCCTCGGATGCCTGTCCTTGTCTCTGCGCTTTTTATGAATACCGGTCGTCGGAAGTTCCGACGGCATGGTATAATTAAATTTTCTGACAAAGTAATGTCGGGCAAAATCAAACCAACGTTTAATAATGCGCTTATTAAACCTAGCACAAAACAGACAACCAGTAACGTCGTGGTCTGGGCCTAGGCATGGGATGCAATAAGAATGGAAATCCTTATGAGGTATTTGCTTCACACAAGAAATACAGTTAACTTTTACTGACATCGGTCTGAGGCAAGAAAAAGTTTCCCCGACGGGGTACTTAGCTTTGTAGAAGATTTTGGTTCTGGATTTGGAATGAAAATCTCAGGTGTAGGCCGACCGGCACTTGCGAACTGCTTTTGCTTCGGGCACCGTGTGCCAAGAAAGACTGAAGAAAATGGCGTCGGCTGCATCTTGTATACCCCCTGTCGCACTGACTTCATGGAGGAGGCGACAGCAACCGATGCCGGACCAAGACTTTGGAACTCAGGCCGGCTGGGGAACCACCTGACGGCAGGATAACCCAAGTGTAATGACTGCAGCAGTGTCACACGATGAACATCTTAGTATTTCGGCGTCTGATGCTGTCACTCCAGGACTGACAGCAGGTCGTCAGGGGTATAAAAACAGACAGTCAACGCCATTACGTCAGTTTTTTTTGCCCAAATGTCAGGAACCCCCAAATAGGGAGCAAAGTTATGGTGGGGGAAAACACCACCAGTAAAAAGTAAATACCAATACCCCTAAAAACGGGGGGGGGGGGTAGTAAAAGGCATAGAGAGTTTAGAGAGAGAGAGAAAACCAGGGGGCTTGAAGGAAGGAAACCAAGGCTGTAACAGTGAATACACTCAAACATCTACATTTAAGGCAAGTGTACACAACTGTAATATGTTTATGTTTCACTGTTGCAGTCATCACACTTGGGTTGATTCCTAAAGCTGAAGAAGGGTGGAGGCAGTCAAGAAGAGTTCGGGCTGGCTAGAATGCCTTGCAGGACTGCTGTTGCAAAACCTGCCCTGGATTTGGAAAAAATAGGCAGGTGGTAATGCTTGGTGAAAGCGTGCACAGAACTCTAGGTAACAGCTTCCAGGATGTCCCTGGTAGGGACTACCCTGAGGAATGCTGTTGAGGTAGAAGTTGCCCTAGTGGAATGTGTTCTGACCCCCTGAGGGGTTGGTTTTCCATGGTGCTTGTAGCACAAACGGATGCAATGTGCTAGCCATCTGGAAACGGTTTGCTTTGAAATGGCCTTGCCCTCTGCCCCTGTTGCAAAGCTGACTAGTAACTGGTCAGATTTTCTGAAGGGCTTAGTCCTATCAAGGTAGAATCTGAGCTGTCTGTACACATCCAAGGAGTGCAGGATCCCCTTCCCCTTTATTTTGAGGATAAGGGAAGAAGGTAGGCAAATGGATAGATTGGTTGAGAGCCACACTGGACACCAGTTTAGGCATAAAGGGTGGGTTAGTCCTGAGGAAAACCCTGTCAGCATGTAAAATAATGAAGGATTCCACAGACATAAGTGCTTGCAGCTCAGACACTCTTCTAGCTCAAGTGATGGCCAGAAGCAAGGCTGTTTTCCAAGAGAGGAATTTTAACTCTGCTGACGCTGCAGGTTCAAAGGCGGGTAGTGTGAGCTTTTCCAGTACAAAGTTAAGGTCCCAAGCAGGGGTGGGTGCTCTCCTTGGTGGCCTTAAGTTGTTTGCCCCTCTCAGGAACTGTTTGATAAGAGGGAGAGAGAGAAGAGAGGTGGCTCAGTGTTGTAATGAGCCGAAATGGCAGAGGCATGGATCTTAATGGAGGAGAAGGATAGGCCTCTGTGGAGTAGATCTGCTAGGTAATCCAGGATTAGAGGCAGGGAGGGCAGAGTTGTGTTCTCTCCTTTAGACTGAATCAAGGAGCAGCACCTTTTCCACTTGTCAGCATAGGATTTCCTTGCCCTGGGGCTTCCGCGTTCAAGGATGACATCCAGTACCTGCTTGCTTAGCCTGGTTACTGGGGGAGAATTCAAGGAATAAGCCAGGCTGCAAGATTTAGGGTTTGCAGTTGCGAATGCAAGATCTGTCTCCCCTGCTGAGAGAGCAGGGTTGGGTTCTGGGTGTAGGTGCCAGAGTGGCACCGGTGACAGGCTTCACAGGAGTGGGTACCAGTGTTGGCGTGACCAGTCCGGGGCAATGAGAATTTTCCTTGGTATGTCCTGTCGTATCTTGAGCAATACTCTTGAGAGGAGGGGCAGAGGGGGAAGGCATAGATTGAGAGATTTACTCACTGGAAGGATAGGGCATCCACTCTCCAGGCCATGCTGTGAAGTGTCCTGGTGCAGAATCTTCTGAGCTGGGATTGCATGGGGAGGCAAAGAGATCCACCTCTGGTGTCCCCCATTTCTGAATCAGAAGGTTGAAGGTGCGTGGCCTCTAGTTGCCACTCGTGTGGGTCTAGGAGATTTCTGCTTAAATCGTCTGCCAGTGAGTTTTGTTTGCCTGGCAAGAATTGAGCTTGCAGATGTACCTGCATGTCCAAGGCAGTGTTCCACAGGGCCATGGCTAGCCTGCAGAGTGGGTTCCCCCTACTTGTTGATGTACCACATAACTGTGATGTTGTCTGTTTTTATTAGCAGGCGTCCTGGTAACAGTAGGGATCTGAAAGCTGTCAGAGTGTGCTGCACAGCTAGCATCTCTTTCTGGTTGATGTGCAGATGCATTTGACTTGGGCTCCAGTGGCCCTGAATGCACTTGCCATCCATGTGTGCCACCCAGGCATAGTCCGATGCGTCTGTGGTTAGGGTCTGGGTGGCATGAAGTTGGGTAAAGGGCAGTCCCTTGTGGTTGCATGCTGCTGCCCACCAAAGAAACTCTGTCCCTGGACAGGGTATTATGGGAATGACAGTTTTAAGGTCCTGAGAATGTTGGCAACAAAGACTTTTAAGAACCATTGAAGTTTCCTCATATGCAGTCTGGTATATGGAATTAGTAGGATGCATGAGGCCATGAACACTAGGGCATGCAGGATTTTCCTTGCAGATAGCTGGGTTCTGGTGGCCATTTGAGCAAAACAGCCTGTTAGATAGGCTTGTTCTTCTGGAGTGAGGAATGCCATCTGGAATGCTGTGTCCAAGCTTGCTCACAGGAATACAATCTTTTGACTAGGGACTAGTTTTGATTTCTTTTCGTTGATGGTGTACCCCAGGGAGGTTAGTAGGTTTGTTTAGAAATGTCAGGTGCTGCAACAGCATCTCCTGCCTGCCTGAATCATGGATTAGTCCAAGTATGGGTAAATTTGAATATTTTGCTGTCTGCAGTAAGCAATGGCTGGAGCCAAGCATTTTGTGTATACTCTGGGAGCAGTGGATAAGCCAAAGGTAAGTGCAGAGATCTGATAATGCAGAGATCCTGCACTGAAGCGTAGATATTTTCTGCATGACTCCTTTATAGGGATGTGCAGATAGGCTTCTTTTAGGTCTAGGGTGACTAACCAGGCATCTTTGGCTGGCATAGGTAGAAGCTGCCGCAGGGTGAGCATTTTGAATTTTGGTACCACCAGGAAGGTGCTGAGAATTGAAAGATCTATGATTGGGTGCCAAGTGCCCTCTTTACTGGGTACCAGGAAAAGTCTGGAATAGAATCCTTGACCTATCTGTTCTGTAGGAACCGGTTGAATTGCCTTTAGACAGAGCAGGGATTGGACTTGGTCTTGAGCTTCTGCCCACTGGTTTAGAGGGAGGTCTGGGAACCCTTTTGGGGTTGGCAGTGAATGAAAGTAAAATTTGTACCCCTGGGATACAATGTTGAGGACCCATCTGTCTTTGGTGTTGGGAATCCAGTTTTTTTCATCAAGGGCAAGTTTTCCTCCTAGGGGCACAAGCAGTTGAGCAAAGGAAGGGGGTGGAGTTGAGAAGTCATTGGGAATTCTTGCCGTAAGGGGATCGCTTTAGAGGTGGAGGCACTCCATTGCTTACATCTCTGCACACCCTGAGACTGTAATCTGGGGGGGGGGGGGTCAGTTTCCCCTAGGTCTAGTTTGAGATGGCCTTGAGGGGGTTGGAAAGGACCATTGTTTCGAGGGGTAATGCCTACTGAATCTAGGAGACTGTACTTGCAATAATTCTTTGACTGTCTGCATAGATTTAGCTTTATTCCATCTTTTTAAGAACCTCTTCTGCTTTGGTGCCAAACAGATTGTCCTTGTTCAAAGGTGTGTTTAGTAACTTGGATTTGACATGATCTGGCAAGGTCAGCTCTTTAAGCCAAGCATGCCTTCTCAGTGCAGAACCAGTGACTGCTGCCCTGCAAGATGCTTCTAGGCATCAAAGCCACACTGCAATGTATGCTTGCTGACTTGGCTTGCAGAATGCATAAGCTCTTGCAATTCTTTATTTTCTGCAGTCTGTAAAGGTAGCTATTTTTTGCTTAACAAGTTCCATAATATGTTATTGGTACTTCAGCATGTGAAACTGACAATTCAAAGCCCTAATGGCAAGAGCTGTAGAGCTATATACTTTCTTACCCCATATGTACAAAGCTCTGGAATCCCTGTCCGAAGGGGTGAGATTCTTAGCTGTAGTTGCCTTGATAGCTTTAGGCCCCTGGGAAATTATCTCTGAGTCAGCAAAAGGACTTTTGAAAAGAAATTTGAGAGTCAGGTACTCTGTAGTACCTGTCTGATTTCCTAGGGGCAGGGGGTAAAGTATCAGGAGTAAGACTGGATTCCATAAAGACATCAACAACTTCCAGGGACTGGTGGTATTACTAAAGGCCTGTGTTGTGGCAAGTCTAGAAATTCTCCGTGTCTCTTTTTGGACTGACGATAGTCTTGGTATTCCCAGTGGAAATGCTCTCAAAGTATGTAAAGTTTCACCAAAAGAGAAATCCTCTGGAGGAGAGGCAGAGGGAATGGATTCCTCTGCATCAGAATCCTCATAAGCAGATAAGGGCATGTCCTCATAATCAGAAACCTCAGAGTCATCGGACTCTTGGTCTGTTGAAGCTGCTGGGGACTGGTCCCTTTTTCTCTTAGCAGGGGAACCTAATCAGCATAACAAGGTTTTCTGCCATTCTAAGCATTTTATTTTGTGGCAAGGGAGCAGGTGCATGCACTTTGGTCGTCAGCGGCTCCGGACCCATCCAAGGTAGAGACATCCGCCGGTTCCATAGTCGAAGAGTCTCGCTGCGTACCGGACTCCGAACAGGTTGGAGGCCTGCGAATCCACTGATGGGCATCAGAGGCTACGAAAGTGCCTCACTGAGTACCGGTGAACTGGCGGACTAGCAACAATAAGGGCCCAATGACGAAGGCACAAAACTGACAGCAAGATACGTCGTGTTCTGGGGCCTAGACAGGTGACGCAGTAAGAATGAAAATCTCGGTGTGGTATTTGCTTTCTACAGGCAAGACAACTATTAACTTTTCTGACATTGGTTAGAGCAAGAAAAAAGGATCCCAACAGGGTACTTAGCTTTAGAAGACGATGATTCAATTCGTAAATGAAAACTCGGGTAGCGGCCGACCGGCACTTGCAAACTGCTTCAGGCTCCTCGGCAAGAAAGACTCATGCAATGGTGTCAGCTGCCTGTTTTTATACCCCTGATGACCTAAAGTCAGTCCTGGAGTGACAGCATCCAACACAGAAATACTAAGTCTCTGGTATTCGGGCCGACTGAGGACTACCTGCAGGCAGATAACCCAAGTGTGATGACTGCAACAGTGAAACACGAAGAACTTCACCAGCACTAGTGAACTTTTAAATGTGACCCAATAGTTTAACCAACAAATTTCAAGCAGCAAAAGTCAGTGCCTACAAAGATGTCAGAAAACATGTTTTGTGCTGTTACAAAGAAACACAAGGGGACTACCACTCATCTGTGCAAAAGGCTGAGCTGCGCTAAGTATGATGCTAATAAAGAGAGAGAGAATCCAATGTGGTGAAAGGTGGGTAAGGGCAGTGTTTTAGGACTTTGTATAAAAGTAACTTTTTAAAAGTTGCATCTTAACAGGTGGACCAAGCTTATTTGTAAGAAACAAAAATGGTACTTCTTTGTAAAGTTGCTTGCTATGAGAAATATCATTAAGATTAGGCAGTTATAGCTACTGTCAAATAAGAGCCTCATTTTCTATCCCTATTTTACTGCAAGTATAACTCCTACAACAAAGAGAATTTCCCGGTGCCCATCATGACTGCTAGCAGTTTACCAATTACCTGCTGTGTGCATAAAAATAAACTTGCATTGCTGCCAAATAAGGTTCCCACTACAAAAGGCAGCACTTCAGCTGTGGTTTATTTTAAACCTCTAGACTACCGCCCATTAGGAAAGCTTACGCAGTATTTATGAAGTCAGTCTGACCAGACTGGTCTTAAACAGTGATGAGTAACCTGCTAATAGACATTTTTTTATGTTCTGCCTTCCATGACTCATCTCAAATGACAAATAAAATACACACACACACTACAGTGTTTCCAAATCAACTACATAAACTTTACATTTCTATTAAAAGTAGCCAAACAGAAGACCTCAGTAGCTATACAAACTTCATTCTTTAATTAATCTAAACAATCACTGAAAAACCTTCACAAGTATAAAGGTGTTCCTGCATGTACTGCAATGCGACAAAACAGGGTTAATCTTGTCAAAGACTACAGATAATTGTTTTCGCGAGAACAACTAGCTGTCCTTAGTCACCTTCTTTAAGTGAAGATGTAAAGCTACTAAAAATACCAGTGTAGTTTCTAATGAAAGCTCTGCGACACAACCACCACCATCTACATTTAATGAACTACAGTATATCTAGCAGTGCTGTCAACTGCCTACATCTGCAAATTCAAGTCAGTAGCAGAAAAGAGGTCCATGTGCAGCCGACATCATTTTATGTTTCCTCACAAACCAAGGTTATCTTTGTGACAACACTCCATCAACCCTCTAGCATACATGCTGTGTGATAGTTATCTTGCCAGTTAGAGCGTTTCACAACATCAGTAAATGTAAATCAAACCGAAATTATCTCTTTTCAAACCTAACATTTTTAATCTTAAGTAAGAAGCAGCATTAACTAACCCAGAAGCAAAATGAAGAAGGCCCCCCTAAAACATTTTAGGGTCACTTACCTCAACAACACACTTTGGGCACCGCCATACTGTTCTGGGAATTTCAGGGAGAGGTGGAAGGAGACAATATATACGATAACTATCATTGCAAACAAAACACGCCAACAGTTTGTCATCATCATCACTTCGGGCGCATATTCGGCATACGAAGAACTCTGCCTGAAAAAAATAACAAATATTTTAAGCAAACAGCTAGTACTTACGTGGATGTAATACTTAGCAAATGTTAAAGAGGTGGGACTTAGCTTTAAATGATGTAGGACAGCCGAAAACATGGTATCCAACCAAAAGAAACTAATAGGCAGCAAATGTCATTATCACTCTGGTTGCCACCTGATGTACAAGGCAGCTTAGCTTCATCACTGTACAGCGGTGTTTGTGATTAACCTAATATTCTTAACACAAGTGTATAGCAAAAATACACTGCACTTTAGAATAAGAGGATAGAAGTTGTTAGATCAGAAAACTTCCATGACTCCTCTCAAACAAAAAAATTTTTTTTTTATGCTCAACTCCTGAGAGACTTGCTTGGCTACAAACATATGCATTAGAAGCTGAAGTTAAGTGAAACTTGCAGTAGTATATTTTAGTCTTCTGTTAAGTACAAACTTGCAGTTTTAAAAATATTGTATTTTCATTTTTTCTGTTTCCTAATTGTGTTTCTGAACAGTGTGCTGTGTGTGTCTCTCTGCAGTTAGTTCCCCACCTTCGCTCCCTGTTCCTGTGTTGGTGGCTCTGGGATTGCTTGCCCTCCTGTTAAGTCTGTATTAGAACAGTTCTCCTGGGTCCATCTCATTTGCTCACTTAGAGTACAGTGAGATCATATTCGGAGTCTAGTGCTCACTCTACTTAATACAGAGAGAAGATTTGAAAAGGCCAGCCCACTTAGGTTCTTGCTTCCTCTCTCCTTGCACTAAAAAAAAAAAAAAAAAAAATAAATAAAAAACAATTTGAGCTTTATTCATCTGCTTTTACTGTATTTGTGTTTCCTCCTACTTTATTTTGCTTTTCTTTAAAGTATTCAATTTTAATTATTTTGCTGCATTTATTGCTGCTTGGTAGTAGCCTGATTAAATTGCAACTGTTATTCTAAGTCTTTTGTTTCAAGCACTTGGGCTTCATACAGGCCGTTTCACATTAAGGTGGTTTGTGGTCTGCACTGTTGTGGCAGGACAGGTAGCTTACATCCTTCTAAGCTTGGAATTGCTGATTGAAGGCCCAGTGTCTGCTATTCTAAAAGTGTATTAGTTCTGGCACTTGGGCTTCAGGCCAGTTATAAGAGGATAGAAGTTGTTACATTAAGAAGGTCTGTGGTCTGCACTCTTGTGGGAGGAGAGGATGGATTCTGCCCTTCTGAGCTGGGAATTTCTCGTCACAGGCTTATTGTGCCTGCTTATTTGAACTGTTTCTTTCTGAAATTGGTGTGCCTTGTTGCTGTAGCACAGACCAGATTCAGGCCTGCTGAATCTAGCTTTGTTTGTATAACTTGAGCACTGGATCCACGCCATCTTTTTTTGGAGAAGGTTCCTCTGCACCCTAGTAGCAGGAGTGTGCAGGCAGAACTTGTCTGATTGAAGACTGCTGGAACAAGGCTCAGTTTTGAGCTTTTTTCTGGTTAATTGGGTAACTTGTTTAAATCAGTTTGCTCATTTTCTATTGTTTTATATATATATATATATATATATATATATATATATATATATATATATTGCACTTTATTCATCTGCTTTTACTGCATCTACTTTATTACTAGGGGCATTGACTACAACTCTGATCTGCGATATATAACAAGTATCCTTTTCTGTGCATTTAAAGTGTTTTTTTTTGAGTGTACCTGCTTTATTTTCTGGGGAAAAAAAATATATATATCTATATATATATATAGATATATATATATAGAGAGATAGATATATATATATAATATATAGATATACAGATATAGATATATATATATATAATATAGATATATATATATATATACACAGATATATAGATATATAGATATAAATATAAATATAGATATAAATATATATATATATATATATATATATAAATATATATATATATATATATATATATATATATGTATATATATATATATATATATATATATATATATATATATATATATATATATATATATATGTATATAAATATATATATATATGTATATAAATATATATATATATATATGTATATAAATATATATATATATATATATATAAATATATATATATATATATATATATGTATATAAATATATATATATATATATATATATATATATATGTATATAAATATATATATATATATATATATATATGTATATAAATATATATATATATATATATATGTATATAAATATATATATATATATAAATATATATATATATATATGTATATAAATATATATATGTATATATATATATATATATATATATATATATATATGTATATAAATATATATATATATATATATAAATATATACATATATATATATATATATATAAATATATATATATATATATGTATATATATATATATATATATATATGTATATATATATATATATATATATATATATATATATATATATATATATATATATATATATATATATATATATATAAATATATATATATATATATATATATATATATATATATATATAAATATATATATATATGTAAATATATATATATATGTAAATATATATATATATATATATATATATATATATATATATATATACCTTAACTTGGATAGAAGGAAGTTTCTCTGTTCACCTGAGAGAGAGAGAGAGAGAGAGGGGAGCTTTGAGCAGCCTATCTGTCCCTGGAGGAGTGATTTCAGCCCAGAAATTAGAAGTTTATTGGCCATTTTGGGCTAATTTCTCTTTCTTTCATTTCCCTGCTATAAATACCATATTACCACCGGTTTTGCATGCCGGGCAGCGCTGGTTAGCTACAGGTAAATCTATTCCCGGCTCCACAAATTCTCCTCTCCAACTTTTTCCCTTGGAACTAGACAAACTTTCAACGTAAGCACTCAAGCCATTCATTTCTCAGCCCGGCACTTGCTCAAAACTTATAGCAAGCACTAATACACCCTAGCACTAGACCCACCTGTACTGTACAGAAGGACAATGCTCTCTATTCGACCTTACCTACCATCCAGTAAAACAGTTCACTGTACCTATCTAAGCATGTCCAAAGGGAAGTTTCAGGTGTACTCTCCAGTCCAACTCGTGAATCTGGGCATTTTGAGGCAATGTTACAACTGCCTCATGTACACAGACAACCCCCTCCTCCTACCACCAAACACTAATACATGCGAGAGATGCAATCATACAGCCAGACCGGAGGCTAAGCTCTCTCAACCCAAGACTGGATCAGACAGTCAAGAGGAGAAGGGAAATACTCGCATCCCACCACCAGTCTCACACAGACCCATTAAACCAGCACCGGCAAAAAACACACAAATACATGAAAACATACTCGGAGGCTCTAAATAAAAATCTGCAAAACCAACAGAGACCTCAAAGCAAACATCCAAACAACCTCCACCCCCCCAACACAAACCATTAAACACATACTTCACAAAACCAGTGTGCCATGCAATCACAGCCCTTAAGGCAAAATAACACCCAACATACTAGTAATAGGTGGCTTTATAGTCAGGCACACTGACGTTCCACTCACTACGCTGAATAAGGAGAAGGTTACTGTAAGCTGCCTGTCTGGTGCCAGGATCTGCCACATAACACAAGCACTCAGGTCACTCCAGAACAAATACAAATATGACTGTCATTGTCCATGTTGGTGTGAATGACCTGAGCCGTACCTCCCTGGACTACATGAAGAGAGACATGGAAGAGCTTTCTGATCACGTAGCCCAGACAGGTATGACCCTGACCCTAAGTAGCATCCTGTCCTCACCAAGAATTATACCATGGTATAAAGAAAAAAATTCTTGATTTCAACAATTGGCTAAGTTTCTGGTATCATTCCAAGGGGATCCAGTGTCTGTCTGCCTGGAATGACATGCTCGACAAGCCACGCTCCTTCGCTAGAGATAGCTTGCAATTGTCACCCTTAGGCTTTCGAATACTGGCCAAGGCTCTTGTCACCTCCATAGTGCCTATTTTAGGCAAGGCTCAAAAGACAAACACACTGCCATAAATAGCACAAGTAAAAAAACTGAGGGTAATGCTACTCAATGTCAGAAGTCTAAACCTCAAAATACACGCACTTGAGGCACTCCTCAGTATGGAGAAAATTGATATATGTGCAGTAACAGAAACCTGGTTTAAGGCTCCAGAGAGCACCCCAGCACTACCTGGCTACGACTCATACCATACATTTCACCCACAGAACCCAAACCGAAATTCAAAAGGCAGGGGCGTATCCATATTCATCAAGGATACCCACACCTCCAGGTTAGTGGCACAGCACGATGCTTCAGAGATCATCCATGTGCAACTAACAATGGGCAAAACTGCAATTCAAATTGTAGCTTGCTACAGATCACCCACCATGTCCCAGGACCCCCATTCCGCGTTTCTGGAAATGCTGGGAAATAAAGGTCCTACCAAACACCCAAACATTAACTGGGAGAACTACACAAGTACTACCTCCCTTGCCCAACATTTCCTAGAATTTATAAACTCAAACGCCATTCACCAACACGGTTCCACACCAGAGGTCAACCCCTCACTGATTAGATCTGACCATAAACAAATCACTTCGGATATCTACATTCCGCCTCCACCCCCAGACAAGAAAACCACCATGAAAAACCTTTCAAAAGCAAACTTTACATTACTCAAGACTGAGGTGGAAAGTTTCAAAGCCCCCATGCTGAAGGATAACGCTGTCCAAGCTGCAAATTCCTTTACTAATGCTTTCTATGGGCACCTACAAGAATGCATGGATTGTGCCGTCCCAAGCAAACCCAAGACTCACTCCTCCAAGACAAGGAAACCAGTCTGGTGGACTCCTGCCATAAAACAAGCTATACATTAAACGGAGGAAACTAGTACAGAAAAGAGTAAAATCCCAAGAAGGGAAGACATCTCTGATCAGTATCAGCAAGAAACTGCGATCCCTCATTAAATCATCCAAGGCGAGCTTTGAAAGAAAAATTGCCAAGGACTCAAAAGATAACCACAAGGCATTCTTTAGCTATGTCAAGAATCTCAGTGGCAATGCTCAGATCTGCTCAGAGTTAGTGCAGAATGGCACAAAATATACTGAACCGACCGATATCGCCAACATCCTGGCAGACAGGTTCAGCGCAAACTTCACCCCCCCCTCTCACCCCCAAAAGGGCCCATAACCATACCAGAAGAATATAGAGTCCCTGAAATCACAGACACTCAGGTTAAAACAGCCCTCTCCAAAGCCAAAAACACAGCATCAATGGGACCGGATGGTGTCCCAGGCTGCATCCTACACGAGCTCAAAGACTAACCTAACCCCTCACCTAAACACACTGTTCAAACTCAGCCTCTCCACAGGCTACGTACCCATAGAGTGGCGCACAGCAACGGTTATTCCGCTCCACAAAGGTGGAGCCACAACAGACCACGGGAACTATCGCCTTATAAGCCTGACTAGCTTGGTCTGCAGGGCTATGGAGTGCATCATCATGGAACTCATTAACAGAGACATTGGGAACCTCCAAACACTGGACCCTACCCAGTTCAGCTTTGTTAAGGGCAGATCATGCCTTCTAAACCTGGTGGACTTCTTTGAGACAGTTACCAAGGCTATAGACAAGGGGAAAGGTGGTACACACACAGCCTACCTAGACCTCGCTAAGGCATTCTACACTATTCCCCATTCTGGTATTACAGACAAGCTCATCAGCCTGAACATAAATCCCTACGTCACAAGATGGGTTGCCAACTGGCTCATGGACAGAACCCACATGGTGAGAGTTGTGGGAGCTAGGTCCGACTCTAAACTGGTTACAAGTGGCATTCCACAGGGCTCAGTTCTAGGACCCCTTCTGTTCGGCATATACTTCTCAGAGGTACAGGCATGCACAGGAGGACTATGGCTGACAAAGTTCGGAGACGACTGCAAACTAGGGGCTATAACTGACTCTCCGGGCTGAGATAAACATCCTCCAAAAGGGTGTCTGAAACGGATACCTGGTGTCAAAATTATGACCATAACCTAAATGCCAAAAAGTGCATAGTCATCCCCTTTGAAAAAAACAAAGTATCTACAAACTACCACATAGATGGTAGTCCCCTAAATATGGAAGGCGTAATAAGGGATCTGGGGACCCAAGTAGATAGTAATCTCACCTTTGATGATCACATTGCCAAAGTGGTTAGAAAATCCTTCTATGTGGCCCACCTAATCACAAAAGGGTTCTCATCCAGATCAAAAGAGGTCATTGTGCCCCTCTACTCATCAGACCCATCAGAGAGTACAACGCCCAATTAGGGATGTACCTTAACAAGACACCTGCAACAGCTGGAAAGACCACAGAAGTACTTCACCAAGGGGATCACTGGCCTCAAACAGATGCCCTATGCAGCTCGACTGAAGAAACTCCAGCTGTACTCGGTTGCATACCGCCTACTCAGAGGTGATCGCTGCCTGACATACAAGCCCATGTCTAACCCAGAATTGATGGACATGCTCCACCTAAAGAAAACCTTATCACCTCAAGCCTCACGCTCTAGGGATCTAAACCTCACCACAACAATAACCAGGATGTGCTGGAGGGATAGATTCCTGTCCCAGAGATTTCCCATGCTTTGGAACAAGATCCCAATCTACATTAGGCAGAGCTCCTTGCTAACGTTCTTCAAAAGAAACCTTGATGAGTGGATGGGAAACAAAGTTTACCCCAGGAACCACTTCAGTGGCTCTGCTGGATAGAGGCAATGGGAACCAATCTAAGGGGGCGGAAAAAAGCAGAGACATTCTGGCTAGGCTTATAAATGCCTTCGGGCAGATAGCCTAGTACCTACCTATGAACCTATACACATACACACATTTTATTTATATATATAAATATATATATAAATATATATAAATATATATAAATATATATATATATAAATATATATATATATAAATATATATATATATATATAAATATATATATATATAAATATATATATATATATATAAATATATATATATAAATATATATATATAAATTTATATATAAATATAAATAGAAATATATATATATATATATATAAATATAAATATAAATATATATATATATATATATATATATATATATATATATATATATAAATATATACTTTCCAGATTCTAAGTATTTTTTTCTGCATTTTTTTTAAGCCTTTCGATTGCTATTTCTGCCTGTTTTATTCTGCTATTACCTGTTTTTACTGTTTTAATAGCTTGAATTGTTTATTGAACTTGCTTGTTTAAGTTTTGCTTAAAAGTTAAACAACAGGCTAATACACTCAAGTGTACTAGCTTTTGATAGCATTCAGTCGAAAAACACAGCATTTATTGTATTTTCTGCCTATCTGAAAAAAACTTGAAAAAAAAACAAAAAAAAATACTCTTGTTTTCCATACTTTCCTAATAGTTTGTTCCAGTGATCAGATTTTGCTGATCCCTGGGCTTTGTCTTGGTTCCTGTTTTCTCCATTTTCCTTGTTTGGTCAAGGGGTAGTTTCTTTACTCACAAGTGGGAGTAGGGAGTACTGAGCTGCCTGTTTGTCCTCAGAGGAGTGGTTTAAGGCAGTAACTTGTAGTTTATTGGCCATTTTGGGTCATTTCCTGTCTTTTCCAGCCCCTGCTATAAAGCAGCTTTAGCGCATTAGCCTTGATTTAGCCCGATTTAGCGCGGAGTTGCTACCGTTGCACACTAGGGCAGCGCCAGTTAAGCAGGTTTAAACTATTCGGGCTACCTAAAGTCCACTCTTCAAATTTTCCCTTAAAACTACCTTCCTCGAACTATACTACAGATCTAATCAGCATATCCTATAACTAAAAAGATCATCTCTACTTGACTCCAAGTAGACAATTCTCTATCTGTTAAACCTAGCACTTGCTCCTACAGTACTTATTACCTTGATACGGCACTCTTATAGATAGCACCCCAAAAAGGCAAACCCCCATTTTCTCGGTCACCCACGTCCCCCGGAATCTCTTTTAAAGTTTTTTGTCTAGTCCTTCTAGCATGTCGAGGATCAGTTGCTAGTGTCCTCTCCTGCTCAGCTGGTGAACCTGGGAATATTGAGGCAATGTTACAACCCTCTCCTCCTCCCACAAAACACAAATACATGCGAGAGATGCAACTATACGGCCAAACTGGAGGCTGAGCTCTCTCAACATAGGACTGGCAAGACCAGTCCGGAGGAAAAAGGTTACCACACACACAATATAGACCCAGTCTCACATAGTACCATCTCAACCTCAAATCATAAACATAAACACACAAAGACATACTCGGAGGCTCTGATCAAAAATCTACCAAAACAGCAGAGGCCACCAAAGCAGACACCCAAACAACCACCACCTCAGAACACAACACCTGCAACACATAGACCTCACAGTCAGAGTGTCAAACAGTCACAGCCCTTAAGGCCAAACACAATGCCAGACACACTAGTCAATGGTGACTCCATAGTCAGACACACTGACGTCCCGCTCACCAGACTGAGTAAGGAGAAGGTCACAGTAAGCTGCCTGTCGGGCGCTAGAATCCGCCACATAACGCATGCACTCAGGTCTCTCAACAGCAGGTACAAATACGACTCAGTCATTGTCCACGCTGGTGTAAACGACCTGAGACGTACCTCCTTGGACTACATGAAAAGAGACATTGAGGAGCTCTCTGATTATGTAGCCCAGGCAGGTTTGACCCTGACCCTGAGCAGTATCCTAGACTTCACCAAGAATGATGCCACAATACAGAGATAAGATGATCAGCTTTAACAATTGGCTTAAACTCTGGTGTCATTCAAAGGGGATC